>NC_138769.1:39513621-39993621 GCF_965119305.1 Pelophylax lessonae
AGTTGCCACCAGTTCGAGGAAGTGTAAGAAAGGTGAGGAAAGAGAAACCTTTGATTTTTTAAGTGTTGGTGAAAGTAACCTGTAGAGCAGAAATGAAACGTAATGTTTTGAGTGGAGCACAGAAGAGGAAAAAAGCTGCAGAAGAAAAAGAGAAAATGTGCAAACTCCCAAAATTAACATCTTGGCTCAATCCAGGTGTAAAGTCAGCCAGTAGTACTGCTCCTTCAGATGTAGCATCCACATCTACATGCACTCCAATTTCAGTAGACATACCAATGGCATCATTACCTGATCCTGATGCTGGGGAACATCCACAAGAAGAAATGCCCATATCTGAATCATTAACGGAGTTTGCGACCCAAGACACTGATCCGGGGCTATGGGATATTAGCAATCCTAGTACAGTGGATTACTGGATTCGTAGTGGGCCGACAGCATGCCAGAATCATGACAGCAACCTTTTAAACTCAAGCAGAGTGTATAAAGGAACTGGAGGAGAAAATACGCAGACAAGGTATTTGTCAAAGAATGTGTTTAAACGTGAATTGTGGAATGGTGAGTGTGTAAAGCGTGAATGGCTACTCTATTCACCATCTCAAGGTCGTTTGTACTGCTTTGCATGTCGCCTATTTTCCAAGACAGGTTCTCCCTTTGCTACATCAGGATTCAATGACTGGAAACACAGCAATGTTATTGGTGAACATGAAAATGGAGAAGAACATCGAAAGTGGATGACGGCATATTTAATTCGCCATAAAGAAACTGGAAATGTTGATACACTATTACTTCAACAACTTCGCTCAGAGCAGGAGTATTGGCATAAAGTGTTGACACGAGTGGTTTCTGTAATTCGCTTTCTTGCCTCCAGAGGTCTGCCATTTCGTGGAGAAAATCAAATAATTGGGTCTGCCAAAAATGGAAACTACTTAGGTATTCTAGAGCTGTTAAGTGAATTTGACCCTTTTTTGGAAGAACATCTCAAATTGTATGGGAATCCAGGAAAGGGGAACCCATCATATTTATCGGCAAATATTTGTGAGGAATTTATTGAAATAATGGGACAACATGTTCTTTCTGCTATTCTTGAAGAAATAAAAGAATCTAAGTATTATTCGATAAGTGTGGATTCCACTCCAGACATCTCACACACTGATCAACTGACATTTACTGTCCGGTACATTCGAGGATGTGAGCCCGTGGAACGTTTTCTTAAGTTCATCCCCATCTTTTCTCATGGAGCAAAAAATCTAGCAGACACTGTTGTGGGATTCCTTAATGAGAACAAAATTCCACTATCCAACTGCCGTGGTCAGTCATATGACAATGCCTCAAATATGTCTGGACGATATACTGGATTGCAAGCACGGATTCTTCAGTTGAATAAGTTCGCCATGTATGTCCCATGTGCTGGACACAGCCTGAACTTGGTGGAAGTAAAAGCAGCAGAGTGTTGTCTACAGACTGTAAAATTCTTTGACTTTGTTCAGCGTCTGTATTCATTCTTCTCTGCTTCCACACATCGATGGAATGTTCTGGTATCATCTCTTGGGAAAAACATTGTGGTCAAGCGCCTGTTTGACACAAGATGGTCAGCACATTTTGATGCTGTTCATGCTTTACATGAGGGTTTTGAGAAAATTAAAAATGCACTAGATTCTGTATCAGCTGACCCTGAACAGGACGTAAACACAAGGCGAGAGGCAGAAGGATTAAGTGGCAAAATGGAAAACCTGGAAACGATCTTCCTCACAATTCTTTGGAATGACGTTCTTGAAAGAGTCAACAAAACAAGTAAGGTCTTGCAATCAGAGGATGTGAACATACTTGTTGCCATGAACCTTCTTGAGTCTCTAAAAACTTATCTTCAGTATACTAGAGACAGATTTAATGAATATGAATCGAAAGCTAGGAGTAGGTGTCCAGATTCAGATTATAGGGAAAAACGGGAACAAAAGCGAAGTGTACGCCTCACTAGATATGACGGATCAGCAGAAGAGGTACTTCTTAGTAAAAGTGAAAAGTTCAGGATGCAAACATTCCTTCCTGTTCTGGACTCTCTAATTCCTGCACTGACTAAACGTGCAGAAGCGTATTCATTGATTGGAAATATGTTTTCCTTCTTCACTGAATTGAAAACCATTAGTTCTGATGAGCTAAACAAAAAGTGTCAATATCTGGCTAATGTTTATTACGAAGATCTTGATTATGGTCAGGGCCGATCCTAGGGTCACAGGCGCCTGGGTGCAGAAATTTCTGGCGCCCCCATATGGGCGTGGTCATCTTACTAACTCCTCCCTTTACAAATGTTTCTATGGCAATGGCTCAAACACAGAGATGATCCCCTAAGAAGTCTTCCTTACCCCGGGACCCTCCCATGATCTCTTAACAATAAACAAATTACAGTAAAGAAGCAGAGTACTCTAATGGGAACTGGAGGGGGGTCTCTCTAATGGACACAGAGAGGGCATCTGTTAAGAGAGTCTGTTAGACAGAGCCCCCAGACAGGAGATGGTAAGAGAATGCAGACTTGATACAAGAGATGGTCAGAGACTGCGGATATGATACAAGAGATCAATGCATTGAGGCAGCCTCATCAGTGCCCACCAAATGCAGCCTCATCAGTGCCCATCAAATGCAGCCTACCAGTGCCCACCAAATGCAGCTTGCCAGTGCCTACCAAATGCAGCCTACCAGTGCCCACCAAATGCAGCCTACCAAAGCCCACCAAATGCAGCTTACCAGAGCCCCCTAAATGTAGCTTACCAGAGCCCCCTAAATGTAGCTTACCAGAGCCCCCTAAATGTAGCTTACCAGTGCCCACCAAATACAGCCTACCAGTGCCCACCAAATGCAGCCTACCAGTGCCCACCAAACACAGCTTACCAGAGCCTACCAAATGCAGCCTTCCAGTGCCCACCAAATGCAGCCTACCAGTGCCCACCAAATGCAGCCTACCAGTGCCCACCAAATGCAGCTTACCAGTGCCTACCAAATGCAGCCTACCAGTGCCCACCAAATGCAGCCTTATCAGTGCCCACCAAATGCAGCCTACCAATGCCCACCAAATGCAGCCTACCAGTGCCCACCAAATTCATCTTACCAGTCCCCACCAAATGCAGCCTACCAGAGCCCACCAAATGCAACCTACCAGTGCCTACCAAATGCAGCCTACCAGAGCCCACCAAATGCAGCTTACGAGTGCCCACAGGTTTCTGTGTTCATCCCCCTACAGTTAGAAAGCATCCCCTAGGGACACATTTAACCTACCAGTGCCCACCAAATGCAGCTTACCAGTGCCCACCAAATGCAGCTTACCAATGCCCATCAAATGCAGCCTACCAGTGCCCACCAAATGCAGCTTACCAATGCCCACCAAATGCAGCCTACCAGTGCCCAACAAATGCAGCTTACCAGTGCCCACCAAATGCAGCCTACCAGTGCCCACCAAATTCATCTTACCAGTCCCCACCAAATGAAGCCTACCAGAGCTCACCAAATGCAACCTACCAGTGCCCACCAAATGCTGCCTACCAGTGCCCACCAAATGCAGCTTACCAGTGCCCACCAAATGCAGCCTACCAATGCCCACCAAATGCAGCCTACCAATGCCCACCAAATGCAGCCTACCAGTGCCCACCAAATGCAGCTTACCAATGCCCACCAAATGCAGCCTACCAGTGCCCAACAAATACAGCTTACCAGTGCCCACCAAATGCAGCCTACCAGTGCCCACCAAATTCATCTTACCAGTCCCCACCAAATGAAGCCTACCAGAGCCCACCAAATGCAACCTACCAGTGCCTACCAAATGCAGCCTACCAGAGCCCACCAAATGCAGCTTACGAGTGCCCACAGGTTTCTGTGTTCATCCCCCTACAGTTAGAAAGCATCCCCTAGGGACACATTTAACTATTTGACCGCCCCTGGTGTTAACCCCTTTCCTGACAGTGTCATTATTACAGTAACAGTGCATATTTCTAGCAATAGATTACTGTAGTAATGTCACTGGTCCCCCCAAAAGTGTCAAAAATGTCAGTTAGGTGTCCGCCGCAATGTCGCAGTCCCGCTAAAAATTGCAGATCACCGCCATTACTAGTTAAAAAAACTAAAAATGACATAAATCTTTCCCCTAGTTTGTAGACGCGATAACTTTTTACCAAACATATGTTGCAATATACAAATTAGACTAAAATGATGAAAAAAAAATAGATTTTTTAATTTTGTTTTATTGGGAATGTTTTATAGCATAAAGTCAGTTTTTTTTTTTTATAGTGCAAAAAAAATAAAAACCACACAGGTGATCAAATACCACCAAAAGAAAGCTCTATTTGGGGGGGGGGGGATAAAGGACATCAATTTTATTTGGGTACAGAGTCGCACGACTGCACAATTGTCAGTTAAAGTAACGGAGTGCCGTATCGCAAAAAATGGCCTGGTCATTGAGGGGGTAAAACCTATCCAGTCCTTAAGTGGTTAAGTCATCCCACTGCCTGATCTGAGGCTGAGCCCATCAGTTCTCTAATCGGCTGGCTCCAGACTGCGCATGCACAGTTCAGAGTAACCAAGAAGGATTTTGTTTTTCTAAAGTTTTTCACTGACAGCCACTTGTGAGTTGTGGGTGCTAGGTGGCAAAGCCAGCAAGGGATCCAGATATATTTGTGTTTGCTTCCCTATTGTTTTGCCCGCAGAAATCGCAGGTGCAGCAGAGTGCGGTTTGCAGGGACAGTATTTGTAATGACAGGCCAGGCTAATGCTGAGCAAGACAGGTGCTCTTAATGCAGGGACAGGAGGTGTGCAGGCTAGAAGGCTGATAAGGAGCCAGTGCAGTGACCTCTGTTATCAAGCATGGGAAGGGGAGGGGGGAGGGGAGAGCACGGGAAGGATCACACAGGCATCTTGCAGTGGCTGGGAGACCAGAAGAAACATTAGCTGGACTGGACTGGACTTTACCTCCATCATCAATCACAGAGAGAAGAGGAGGGAGCGCGTGGGAAGGATCACAGAGCCATTTGTGCTGAGGCTGCATGGCTGGAAGAGACAGTGACAGGCTGATCAGTGTGAGAGCTGTGTGTACTCACCGCTCTTCTAGTAGTGCTGAAGGGAGGAGAGAGAGGAGTCAGCAATGTGCAGCTGCCCGGGAGACCTGAAGTTCGGGCAGTATGTGCTGACAGGAAGCAGAGCTCTCTCACCACATGTATCTGCTCCGGTCTCCGGATGTTTAACAACAGTCAGCGGCGGGCCCCCTAGTGGCCTCGGGACCTCGGGCAGCTCCCGAATGGTCAGTCAGTCCCTGCTGCCACTGGAGCTTCGGCGCCCCTCCTCCGCCTCAGCTTGCGGCGCCTGGGTGCCTTGAACCCCGTGCACCCGCCTCGGATCGGCCCTGATTATGGTGACCTACTTAATGAATGTGAGCATCTCAAGCACTACATGGTTCTGGATCAAAATTTTGAGACTCTCCCTGCATTGTACAGAAAAATAATTTCAGACAACTTAAAATCTGGGTTTCCGAATGTAGAAATTGCACTCAGAGTGTTCATGTGCATGATGGTGACCAACTGTGCAGGAGAGCGTTCGTTCTCAAGATTGAAACTGATTGAAAATGAGCTTCGCAGCACAATGGGGCAGCAACGTTTGAACTGGCTGTCACTCATGTGTATGGAAAATGATATCCTGAAGACCATTGACTTTAATCCAATTATTAAACAATTCTCTATAAAGAAATATCGCAAATTTCATCAATAATCCATAGTGTTTTCGTACTGTAATTTCTTGTTTTTTAATTCCTTGTTTTTCACGCTCATGTTATGTTGTACAAACGTTGTGTTAATGTTTAAACACTGATTTTGTTTGAGGTACCAATAAAAATAAATATCGCCTTATCGATAACTTGCATTTTTATTCTCGTGCATGATTGTGTAGCCAGGGGGCCCCAGTGCACTGCTTTGCCCAGGGGACTATAAGGCTCTTAAGATGGCACTGCTCTGCCTATTGGGGTCATCATATAGGCTAATAAGTTCCGCTAGAAATAAGACGTAGGAGTTGAGAAGCTGATCGTTTTTCTCAAAGAGAGAGTCTGCCCAGGCCCGTGGATCGCCTGTTAGGTAAGAAATAATAGTGCAAACCTTGATATGATCAGTAAGGTAGGTACGGGGTTTTAACAAGAAAAGTAACTCACATGCGTTTTTGAATTCGCGAATTTTTTTGCAATCGCCTGTAAATACTAAAGGAGGATTTATTTTGGGTTCAGGGGACTGAGCAGCGGTAAGTTGTGTCAGTCTGGCCACCTGCTGCGTCAGAGCCTGATTGTCTTCTTTTAATTCAGTAAGTGCGTGTATTAACGCAGTTACTTGTTGTTTTAATTGTGTCACCTGAGTGGTTATTTCTGCTGAATCCATTTTAGGTTCGTTCAATCTGTAACGCTCCTGCGTTTTCTGTATAATGTGGATTTGCAGCTGCAGAAATATTCCACTTCAGTAGTCATGTAGAGAAACGCTGAGATACCAATCCCAACTCCCAAGACTCATATGTGGATAGTCTCAATTCAGCATACAAATATACACACTCAATAAGATGTTCCTGGAGTGACCTATGTATATAGTAGTATAGTGGTGATAGGCTGAAGAGACAGGTTGAGTAGAGATGATAGGTGACAGACACTTGAGAGGAATGTTCTTGAGAATGAGATAGTAGCAGATGGGATGCAGATAGGTTAGCAATCATGTATGGTAGTAGATGATAGGATAGCAGATGAACATACAGGAGAGACTAACCCAGTGCAAGAGCAGATGATAGTAGGCTCAAGAGCTAGCAATCTAGATAGTGCAGAATGTAGTAACAGTCCTTAGTATGCAGAGCTAGATAGTGTAAGCTTCAGTATGAAGGTTATGGAGGATTCCCCTGTGGGGTACTTATCACTAGTAGCAAGTAGCAGAGGAGAGGTTCGGTAAGAGCGGATGATCCGGTAGCAGGATACAGGGATCAGCAGCGAGGTTCCGATAGCGAGGTATGCTTGCAAGCATGCGAGCTTCAAGGCAGGTTATGCGGTGTTGAACGAACAATGTGAGTGAGACCGCCGGCGGTTGAAATAGCCGCTCCAGCGGCGCTCAGTGATGACAGCATCGGTCTTAAAGGTGTATGCGCACCTTACCAAAAGAGAATGATGGGGCGCATACACTTAAGGAAAGTGGAATTAGGGGACCAAAGGTACCAGAACATTACACTTCTTCAGTATTCAGTATAGAGTCTCTTAAGGTTTTGCCAAATGAGAACCAAATATATGTTATAAATCCTTGTTTACTGCCACCTTTTGGGAACCCCTTTACACAGTCTAGCTCACGACCCTCAAACCAATTTGTATTCAGGCCTGCACTTGCTGATAAAAGAGTGAGAGGCTTGCAAAGAGGTTTGGGGGTTTTTCGTCTCTCCCCATGCTCCCATCACTCCAGTCAGCCATAAACCGTTAAAGACACCAGGTAAACATTAATAGGGATATGCTCGTAAATCCTCTCCACTAATGCTGTCTTTTAGCTTTTCCTTCAAGGCTGTTTAACTGCTGTTTAGCTCCCAGGATGGGTTGTCTTATAATAAATTAGACCATCCATGCCTCACCCTGCGAGTTTTTGGACTAACTCATCTTTACACAGACATTGCAAATATTTCACAGTAGCCCACTCAAGCAGATGAAAGAAAAGAAAAATATAGATTTCCGGCTTGAAAATAATTTTGGGGAGGTTTTCCTCCCTCTCACCAGTCCATGCAGCTTGTCCTGGGCTTCTCCTTGAGCTGTAATGTAATTCGGGGGAGACAGACAGTTGTCAGGCACTGCTATGCCTGTTCGTCGGGAATGCTTCCTCTGTTTGTTCCCCAGGCTGAGCTCTGGGGGCGGGTAAGCGGTCGCTCTCTCTCTCTCTCTCCACTGCGGCTTACCCCGAAGCCGCTGCTGTGTCCAGCTGATACTCCTCCGAGATTCTGCTATGCTCGGTCAGGCCGGCTGACTGTGCGGGTACACCGGGGTTCCCCTGGAGACTGGTTGGAGCGGTGAGGGGGAGGCGGCGGGGTCCGATCAGGCGGGTTTGGCGGTCGGGAGAGCGAGCATTCCTAGTTCATTTTACAGGGCGGCAGTCCGGCGTTCTAGCCTGTGGTTGGGACTGGCGCCATTGGCAGGCTCCTCCCCTCCCTTATGCTCAATAGGATTGTTTCTCAGTTAAATTATGTTGTATTCTGTACTTTTGCATTTTTGTACAAGCTTATTTGTTCCGACTCTTTTGAATCCATGGATATGTTTATGATAAACACAATATTTTGTCTTAAAGATAACATAAAAAAAAAGTGGAAGAAAAACTAAATCCTATGGAAATACAGACGGTCCCCGGGTTACAAACAAGATAGGGTCTGTAGGTTTTTTCATAAGTTGAATTTGTAAGTCGGAACAGGTACATTTTTTTTTTTTTTTTTTTTTTTAAGCGTAGCTTCGTGTAAAAAAATAATTTACGTTTTTTGGATAGCCTAGGGAAGGGTTAACACCACTGTACCATTTGTTTTGCTGTCTGTACCCCTGTTCAGGAGATTTCACCTCACTTCCTGTCCCTGTGACAACTGGATTTTGAAAGTTTTGGGCTGTTGTGGAAACTAGGATTGGTGAGAAAGCTTCAGTGGAGACACCTTTTTCCAATGAGAACTCTTACAGGAGTGAATTTCCCTTCCTGAGGGGGATTTCCTCTCAATTCCTGTTGTCTCCCTCGGTTTGTAAGTAGGAGTCGTATGTACGTTGGATGTTTATAACCTGGGGACCTCCTGTACAGCAAAAACACATGTGCATTTTTGCAAGGGAGCATGACTAGGGGATTAAAGATGATTTGTCTCCATTCTGCTCTGACCATCACTCTCCTCCTCCATTATAAATAACCACATGACCACAGATTGGAGTTAAATGGCCATAGCAGCCTTTTATTAACAAACTGTATACATAACAGGTAAATAACACGTTAAACCCAGTTTTTTACTGGAGCCTCAAGGTCCCGGTAGGCATCAAAGAAGGAGGTACCTGCGTCCAACTTAATTAGGCCTCCAGCTGCCACAGCACCGGCTCGGAGACAACCAGTCGCAGGTACCAACATACCAACTACTGGGAGCCGTACCTCAGACGGGTCCCTACCAAGTATAAGTTTGCACCATCAGGGAGCCGTACCTCAGACTGGTCCCTACCAAGTATGAGTTTGCACCATACTAACCTACCAGGACCTTGTACCCCGCTTGCTGCCATAACAAAGAACCACCCCAAAAGAAAAAGGCTCTGTAAAAACAAGGGCGGTGGACCGCACAACCAAAAGTCAGAAAAAACAAGAAAATAGGAGGGAGGGTGGTAAATATTCTCCAATGCAGCTTTCCTCCGACTGAAGACTTCCTGAAGCCCCTAGCTTGACCTCTCCCTGTAGCTCCACCCCTTCCTGGCCAAAACACCAATTAAAAGTCCCACCACTTATATTTTCTATCGTACTGGGCTGAAAACTCCTCCTTGTCCCAAACCCCTTTAACCCCTGTCATGCCGGCCCTCCGTCCATGTCTCTTCTCTCCTTTACTCCGGGCCTCTCTGTGTGGAAGTAGCCCTAGGTCCCTTTCAATTATATAGACCGATTGAGTCCACCTGTCAGTTTTTCAGGCGGACCTGATCGTACCTTTTAATCTCCTCTATGGAGCAGCAGTTGTGAACGAACCTGTGTCTGTTTTCACCAGCCTACATCCAATCTGATGAAAACAAATGTATGGGGATCTCCATCTAGCTGATTGGATCAGATGACAGTGGGGTGTAAACTGACAGGCAGTCCATTTATATCTGACCACCCATAGAGGAGAGCAGACAGTGTCAGTGTCCGCTATGCATAAGTGGAGCAGACACAGATCTGTCATCTGCTTAGCGGAGCCCGCCCCGTGTAGAATGGCCTACCTGTATTTATTGCACTATGTTTCCATTTTATATGTAGTGCAGTTTTTATAACAATGAAAAATGTTAATGCAAAATAAAACGGAAATGGATCCGACTCAATTTGTATCATTCATTATGTCGTATCAAACGCTTCTACGGTTACCAATAGGCCCAAAATATCGCATCCTATCATCCGAATGAACTGATGAATATGGATAATTTATTTCAGATTCGTTGAAATTCTTTACCATTGTGATTCGGAGATTCAGATACATCTGACTCTCCAAATAACAAAAATTTCCTCCAAATTTCGATTCCTAACAAAATAAATCTCATATGTCTAAGTCACATGTGAAAAAAGCACAGACGGCTCACACACTATGGGAGACCTAATGTTTAACTTGCATAATACAAAGGGCAAGCACATAGTAATATATATAAGTGGAGGGAAACTGTTGGCGGGAAAACTGGGATAGTATAAGAATAAGTATAAGCAGAAAGCATGGAGCTTCACTACAGTAAAGAACATCTGCAGTTCCTCCTGATTTTCTCCTTAGTGTCCTCAGGGGGTGAGTACAAATGTTCAATGTTTGCTATATTGTCACCATTCTGCAGTATTGTCTATACATAGCCCATTCACAGCTGTGTGTGCTCCTTATCACATGCCTGCTGGATGAGTGGGAAGTGAATGTGTTCTTGCTGTGCTCCTATTTATCTCTAGTGGGCTCCCCACCCATTCATACAAATCTGCTGCAATGTGTATACCAGGAAACACATTCATAGTGCTTTGGGGGGGAGAGTCAGGTGTGCTATATGAAAAAGGCAGGTATTGTGTGCTATGACTTGTAGTTCTACAGAGATAAAAGAAAGGCAGGTATTGTGTGCTGGGACTTGTAGTTCTACAGACAGGAAAAAGGCAGGTATAGTGTGCTGGGACTTGTAGTACTACAGACAGGAGAAAGGCAGTTAGTGTGCTGGGACTTGCAGTACTACAGACAGGAGCAAGGCAGGTATAGTGTGCAGGGACTTGTAGTACTACAGCTAGAAGAAAGGCAGGTATGGTGTGCTGGGATTTGTAGTTCTACAGAGATAAGAGAAAGGCAGGTATAGTGTGCTGGCACTTGTAGTTCTACAGAGATAAGAGAAAGGCAGGTATAGTGTGCTGGGACTTCTAGTTCTATAGACAGGAGAAAGGCAGGTATAGTGTGCTGGGAGTTGTAGTTCTACTGAGATAAGAGAAAGGCAGGTATAGTGTGCTGGGATTTGTAGTTCTACAGACAGGAGAAAGGCAGGTATGGTGTGCTGGGACTTGTAGTTCTACAGAGATAAGAGAAAGGCAGGTATAGCGTGCTGGGACTTGTAGTTCTACAGACAGGAGAAAGGCAGGTATAGTGTGCTGGGACTTGTAGTTCTACAGACAGGAGAAAAGCAGGTATAGTGTTCTGGGACTTGTAGTTCAACAGACAGGAGAAAGGCAGGTATAGTGTGCTGGGACTTGTAGTTCTACAGACAGGAGAAAAGCAGGTATAGTGTGCTGGGACTTGTAGTTCTACAGACAGGAGAAAGGCAGGTATAGTGTGCTGGGACTTGTAGTTCTACAGACAGGAGAAAGGCAGGTATAGTGTGCTGGGACCTGTAGTTCTACAGACAGGAGAAAGGCAGGTATAGTATGCTGGGAGTTGTAGTTCTACAGAGATAAGAGAAAGGCAGGTATAGTGTGCTGGCACTTGTAGTTGTACAGAGATAAGAGAAAGGCAGGTATAGTGTGCTGGGACTTGTAGTTCTACAGAGATAAGAGAAAGGCAGGTATAGCGTGCTGGGACTTGTAGTTCTACAGACAGGAGAAAGGCAGGTATAGTGTGCTGGGACTTGTAGTTCTACAGACAGGAGAAGGGCAGATACAGTGTGCTGGGTATTGTAGTTCTACAGAGAGAAGAGAGATACCGTGTACTGGGACTGGTAGTTCTACAGAGAGAGGAGTAAGAAAGGTATAGTGTGCTGGGACTTGTAGTTCTACAGAGAGAGGCGTAATAAAGGTATAGTGTGCTGGGACTTGTAGTTCTACACAGAGAGGAGAAAGGCCGGTATAGTGTGCTGGGACTTGTAGTTCTGCAGACAGGGGTTGGCGAATTATGCTATTTACAATATTTTAAATTCATATTTCTAACTTTTAAGAAATGTCTGTAATACACACTGTCACAACAGAGAGCAATATTTCACATATCTATATTAATAAAAGCCAAGTGTCCCTGCGTCCAGAGATTCCAGATTCCCTGTGTCCATGGAAATGCGCTACTGCGCATGCGCCACAGGACAGCCGTTGGGACTGGGGGCGGGCACTGACCTGTGTAGGCTGGGGGAGCTCCTCGGTGTCGAAGGCCGGGTGTTGGGGGTCAACCCCGATAATGGTGCGGTGTGAGGGCCGTTGTACTGCTGATAGTTTCAGTAGCCACCGTTCTGAATTCGTATGTGCTGGGGAGGCGGGAGGTGGAGTTACGATCAGTTGCCTTAGATTTAAAAATGGCGCCACCCGGCGCCAACATGTCACTGCCCATGCGCCGCTGCTCGGTAAAAGCCGTACACGTTCGGCTATTTCTGGGAATAGCCGAACGTATTCAAGCTTTCCCGAGCGGCGGCGCATACGCAATGACGTGTTGGCGCCGGGTGGCGCCATTTTTAAATCTAGGGCAACTGATCGGAACTCCGCCTCCCGCCTCCCCAGCACATACGAATTCAGAACGGTGGCTACTGAAACTATCGGCAGTACAACGGCCCTCACACTGCACCATTATCAGGGGTGACCCCCAACACCCAGCCTCCGACACCGAGGAGCTCCCCCAGCCTACACAGGTCAGTGCCCGCCCCCAGCCCCAGCACATACGAATTCAGAACGGCCCTCACACCGCACCATTATCGGGGGTGACCCCCAACACCTGGGACCCGGCCTCCGACACCGAGGAGCTCCCCCATCCTCCCCAGCACATATCAGGAACAGGTAAATGAGACTCCTCCACTGCCGCACTGCCTGCCATTATGTGGGGCTGCAGGCATACTTCAAGAGATGTAGTGCTGCAGGCATGGTACTCCTGTACCATGCCCACAGCCCCGCATTCCCCTGTACCATGCCCACAGCCCCGCATTCCCCTGTACCATGCCCGCAGCCCCGCATTCCCCTGTACCATGCCCGCAGCACCGCATTCTCCTGTACCATGCCCGCAGCCCCGCATTCTCCTGTACCATGCCCGCAGCCCCGCATTCTCCTGTACCATGCCCGCAGCCCCGCATTCCCCTGTACCACGCCCGCAGCCCCGCATTCCCCAGTACCATGCGTTCAGCCTCGCATTCCCCTGTACCATGCGCGCAGCCCCGCATTCCCCTGTACCATGCGCGCAGCCCCGCATTCCCCTGTACCATGCGCGCAGCCCCGCATTCCCCTGTACCATGCGCGCAGCCCCGTATTCCCCTGTACCATGCATGCAGCCCCGCATTCCCTTGTACCATGCGCGCAGCCATTGCAAACTTATATTCTGA
The DNA here is from genome assembly GCF_965119305.1 of Pelophylax lessonae. NCBI lineage: Eukaryota > Metazoa > Chordata > Amphibia > Anura > Ranidae > Pelophylax > Pelophylax lessonae. Next base: position 39,527,075 of record NC_138769.1, read on the forward strand.
GGTTTTAATTACATTATTTTAATATAGTCAGTCGTGAACTAAAGTGGGCCGGTCTAAGGCATGAAACTCCAGGGCTGAAAATGAGTCACACTCTGGCCCTGCCGGAGAGTCTACACTCACCCGCATGCTGGAGCCGGACAGGAGCACTCCGTCATGGGTCAGGAGAAGAGGCTGGCCGGGGGGGGATCTAGATAGAGCCGCTAGAGGCCATGACTGGCCACACACACAATCCGCACACCGACCGACCGAACTCACTGACAGCTCCGAGTCCGGGCAAAGAGCAGCAAGACTACAACTACTGAGAGCGGCCGGAGACAAATCATCTCCGCCTGAGGAAACCACCGCCATCTACTGGCCAACTGTGAGAATTACAACTGGGAATTCACCTCACAGGGCTGAGGACAGAAATCACCTCATCATATATTGTGATATCCTACATACTATACACCCCAATATAATCACCTCATCATATACTATACACCCCATTATCATCAGGATATCTGATGAGGGGATGATACTGGGGTGTATAGTATATGATGAGGTGATAATACTGGGGTGTATGTAGGATATCACAAGATGGCGGTGGTTTCCTCAGGCGGAGATGATTTGTCTCTGGCCGCTCTCCGTAGTTGTAGTCTTGGTGCTCTTTGCCCGGACTCGGAGCTGTCAGTGAGTTTGGTCGGTCGGTGTGCGGATTGTGTGTGTGGCCGGTCATGGCCTCTAGCGGCTCTATCCAGATCCCCCGGCGCCTGCCTCTTCTCCTGACCCATGACGGGGTGCTCCTGCCTGGCTCCATCATGCGGGTGAGTGTAGACTCTCCGGGGAATATGGATCTGGTCCGGAGCCGCCTGCTCAGAGGAACTTCCCTGAAGAGCACCATTGTCGGGGTAACCCCCAACACCCGGGACCCGGTCTCCGACACCGAGGAGCTCCCCATCCTACACAGGTCAGTGTGACTTACTTCTGGGGCCCCTGACATGGTGCCCGCCCCCAGTCCCAACGGCTGTCTGTGGGGCACATGCGCAGTAGCGCAATCCCACAGACACAGGGACGGATGCAGAGACACTTGCATATTATTAATATAGAATAGATATCCTACATACACCCCAGTCGGGCGGCCGGCCAAAACTCTTGAAGCGGCGGGTGTGCGCGGGCACGCGGCGGGTACGCGCTCGCACAGCTCTGCGTGTGTCTCTGTTGCTAGGGCAACAGGGACGCTATGTGCAGAGCTGGCTATGTCATGCGGCTCTCGCGTTGTTAGAAAAAAAAAGAGATAAGCCAGAGCCGCTCAGTCAGCCATATGTTCTAGCGCCCGTTAATTTAACGGGCTTAATGTCTAGTTTACAATATAATATCACTCTTCAGAGAGAGACGGGGATTCTTTAAGTTATTGCTCAGTGAATAATTTTAACAATTTTAAAATATAGTTTAACCCCTTCCTGCCGACCTGACCAGGTTTGACCTAGGTCAATGTCAGAAAAACAAGGGACCAAAAATGAAAGAAGTTAGGGCCGATTCACACTAGTGTGATGCCAGACATCGCATGTGATTCGCACCGCATTGCTGTACAAATCACCTGCAATGTCTGTGCGATGCGTACTCAGCCATACAAACAGTATGGCTGAATTTCCATCACATTCGGACCAAACTCACGCAGGACCCTTTTTTTTGTCCACACCAGAATCAGATCGCATGGGTGTCCACACCCATGCGATCAGATTCTGCAAATCGTGCTGCGTTTTGCAAACTGATTGCGGGATGTCTTTAACCACTTAAGCCCCGGAGGATTTGGCTGCTAAAGGACCAGGGGTTTTTTTGCGATTTTTTTACTGCGTGACTTTAACGGACAATTGCGCGGTCGTGCGACGCTGTACCTAAACGAATTTGACGTCCTTTTTTTCCCACAAACAGAGCTTTCTTTTGGTGGTATTTGATCACCTGTGCGATTTTTTGATCACGCGCTATAAACAAAAAAAGAGCGTAAATTTTGCAAAAATAACAATATTTTTCACATTTTTTTATATGAAATTCCCCAAAAAAAAAAGTAAAAATCAAAATTTTTTAACATTTTTCGCCCAATTTGTTTTATGCTACCTATGTTTGGTAAAAAAAATCGCAAAAAGCGTATTTTGATTGGTTTGCGCAAAAGTTATCGCGTTTACTAACAAAGAGAAAGATTTTTGTCATTTTTGGTGTTTTTTTTTTTAACGCGTAATGGCGGCGATCTGCGATTTTTTTTTCGGTACTGCGACATTGCGGCGGACAGATCGGACCCTTGACTGACATTTTTGACACTTTTGGGGTTACCAGTGACATTACTGCAGTAATCAGTGCTATACATATGCACTGTTACTGCAAAAATGACACTGGCAGGGAAGGGGTTAACTTTATTGGACAGGGAGGGGTTAAGTGTGTCCTAGGGGCGTGCTTTCTACTGTGTAGGGACATTCCTATTGGTGTAAAAGCAAAGATCAACCGTTCTACATAGTAGAACGGTCAGATCTTTACTTTTACACAGGGAGAACTGACAGGCAGCTTGTTTACACAAGCTGCTCTGTCTTTCTCCCTTCACAGGAGCGATCGCAGTGTGACTGGCGGACATCGAGTCCGCCGGTCACACGCACTGACTTGCCTGTGAACGAGCCGCGGCGGGCGCGCGCCTCGGCGGGCGCGCGCCCGCCCGCGATAGGCTCGCAAGTCAGTGACAGGCGAGTGACGTACCGATACGTCACTCTGCCTGGCCGGGGCTGACCGCCGCAGTATATAGTCGTGCGGCGGTCGGCAACCGGTTAACTTAACATACACTCCGCAATCAGTTCGGATGAACAGGTGGTGATTTTGATGTGGTGCAGAATAGCAGAAAATTCACTGTTAATTTGCACTACATCTACTGTGACCCTGGCCTTAAAGCAATATTAAACCCAAAAGCAAACATTTACAGAACAAACAAAACATTTCATTCTTCTTAGACGTTATGGCTGCATTCATTTTATGGGAGGCTTAGTGGTTATCTCACATAATACAAAGGGCAAGAAGATAGTCAAAGGAAAACAGCTGATCAGACTATTTTGTGGCGGGAAACTGTTGGCGGGAAAACCTGGAAAATTATAAGCAGAAAGCATGAAGGTTCACTACAGTACAGAACATCTGCAGGTCCTCCTGATTTTCTCCTTAGTGGCCATAGTGGGTGAGTACAAATGTTCAATGTTTGCTATATTGTCACCAGGGCTGCTGTTCGAAATCACAGGTCCCCGTACAGCCTACCTGACAGGGCCCCCGCCCCGTTAGAAAAAAAAATATATATATCAAAACAATATTTTCACTAAGAATACATAAATTATTTCCATTATTAGCGGACACAAACACAACAACTTACAAAATTATGGGGGGGGGGGACAGAAGGGTACAATACACAGGAAGGGGCCGGGGGGTGTAGTTTGCAGGAGGGCACAGTACAGCGGTTAGGAAGGTACAATACCAGGGGATGTAGGAGGGCACAGTACAGAAGGGGCAGGAAGGTACAGTGGGGGGGGGGGCTGGGGGGCACAGCACAGTGGTTAGGAGGGTAAAGTACAGGGGGGAGGCTAAGTGGACATAGTACAGGGGGGTACAATATAGGGGCAGTAATGTATAATACAGATATGTGCACAGTTATAGTAACTGTTTGAATTTGTGGCTGCCATGATTTTCCCCCCACTCAATCACTACCTCCAAAGCGTTTTATTGGAATATTTGCATTCTCTTTAACAAATTTTTTTTATTTAATTTATGAGATGTTTTTTATTTCTTACCACTTTGCTCAATATTTTTAGCTCCGACTTGGTGGGACTGAGTTTGGGACCTTTTGGTCTCTTTATAGATTTTGTGTTGGTTGAGATCTCCCCATACCCCAGGTTCATTGCTCAATGGTTATAAACCTTTTTACTTACATCTGTAAATTCTGAAGTTCATATTACATTCAGTGTTAACTTTTGTGGTACAATACAATTGCCTTTTCATACGGACTTATTATATAAGAAATATGCATTGTTCATATTCTTCTGCAATAACTTGCTGATACTCCTGTAGCAAGGTTTGCAGGCCTGTGGCCTGTTGTGGGTCTGCCATTAGTACCGGAATCCTCGCCAGCCCATGTGAGCTGAGTCCTCAGTTGTGACAATTGAGACAGTGACAACTCTGACATCTTTGTTTGTGGGTTTTTATTGGAAATTAAGGGGATGGGAGAAGGGAATGAGTGGGATTGTAACGCTCCTGCGTTTCTTATATGGTGTGGATTTTCAGCTGCAGAAATAGTTCCACGTCAGTAGTCATGTAAGAGATATGCTGAGATACCATTCCCAACCTCAATGACTCATCATGTGTGGAAGGTCTTATTTCAGCCAGTAAATACACACAATTAGCAAGCTGGTTCCTAGAGTGACTTTATGTATGTGGTAACACAATGATGAAGGTTGAGGGATAGGTTGAGTGGAGGTGGTAGGTGATAGACACTTGAAGGTGAGACAGTAGCAGATGGATGCAGGAAGGTTTAGCAATGTTGTATGGTAGCAGATGACAGAATAGCAGGTGGACATACAAAAGAGATCAACCCAGTGCAGAAAAGTAGCAGTAGTCTCAAGAGCTAGCAATCTAGTTATGCAGATGTGATAAACAGTCTTTACTATGCAGAGCTAGATAGTGTAAGCTTAGTATAAGTTTATAGAGATTTCCCCTGCGGGGTACTTAGCACTATTAGCGATACAGCCGAAGGGTGGTTCAGGAGAGGCGGATGATCCAGTAGCGGGATACAGGGATCAGCGCAGCGAGGTTCCGTCAGCGAGGTAAGCTTGCAAGCATGGAAGCTTCAAGCAAGGTTAGGTTACCATCCAGGTAAGGGTGTTTGAACGAACACATGTGAGTGAGAACCGGCGATTTAAATAGCCATCTAGTCCGGCGCTGGGTGATGACAGCTCCAGTCTTAAAGGTGTATGCGCACCTTTCCAAAAAGTAAATGGTGGGGCGCATACACTTGTGGAAAGTGTAATTTAGGGTACCAAAGGTACCGGAACATTACAATACCCCCCCCCTTAAGGCCTGCTCCTGAAGGCCTCTGGAGCTGGTTTGTCTGGGTATCTCGCATGAAAATTGCGGATTAATCTAGGGGCATGTATGTCAGAGGTGTTTAGCCAGGTGTCGTCTTGGGGCCCATAGTTCTTCCATCTAACCAAGTACTGAAGTCTTCTTCTGTAGATACGAGAATCCAGAATCTCTTTTATCTCGTATTCTTCTCCACCTTCAACTTGTACAGGAGGGGGAGGTGGAATATTAGGCCTTATTCCTTGGTCCGGAACATGGGGTTTCAGTAGCGACACATGGAAAATGGGATGGATTTTTAGGTCCATTGGCAATGTAAGCTGCACTGCAGCTTTTCCAATAAGTTTCTTGATTGGGAAAGGTCCCAAGAACAGAGGTCCAAGCTTTTTGCTAGGGATCTTCAGTCTCAAGTTTTTTGTTGAGAGCCAAACGAGGTCCCCGATAGTATACTGTGGAGAAGGTCTTCTACGAAGATCATAGTACTTCTTTTGTTGACTGTGAGCGTGTGCAATGGTAGTATTTAGTAAACCCAGAGAATCCTTTATTTGGGTAAGATAGTCTGAGGCTACTGGGTTATTTGAAGGAAGGATGCGTGGAGGGAGAATAGAGGGATGGAACCCATAGTTCAAGTAGAACGGAGTCTGCTTGGTCGTACTATGGGTTGCGTTGTTGTAGGCAAATTCTGCCAGGGGGAGAAGATCCAACCAATCATCCTGTTGGTAAGAAGTGTAACAACGTAAATACTGCTCGATGCATTGGTTGACTCTTTCAGTCTGTCCGTTGGTCTGCGGATGGTAAGGAGAAGTGAGCTTCCGCTCAATCCGTAGTATGTGACATAGTTCTTGCCAGAATTTAGAAATAAATTGGGATCCACGGTCAGACAGAAGAGTTTTTGGGATACCATGTAATCTGAAGACATGTTTCATCAGGAGTTCTGCCGTTTGTTTGGACGAAGGTAGTCTGCGAATAGCAATGAAATGTGCCATCTTTGTCAGATGGTCCACTGACACCAAGATGGTATTAAATCCTTTGGAAGGAGGCAATTCTACGATGAAGTCCAATGACAAAACCTCCCATGGAGTTTGGGGTATTGGTAGACTGCATAGTAGACCGGATGGTCTCGTAGTGTCAATTTTGGACCTGGCACAGACATTGCATGAAGAGACGAATTTTTGTATAGATGTTATCTTGTCAGGCCACCAGAATTGCCGAGAAATCAAATTGAAAGTCTTTGTCATACCCATATGTCCTGCCATAGGCACATCATGCGATAATTCCAAGATCTTGGTGCGTAGGGTAGGTGGTATGTAAAGTTTGTCATTGTAGTAGAGGAAGCCTTCTGCATCAGTATTTAGTTGTGGTGGGGGTGAATCCAAATTTATACCATGCAGAACCTCTTCCTTCAAGGAACGGACAACTCCAATAATGCGTTTGTGAGGTATTATAGGAACGGAAGGAATTTCAAAGTAGTTTTCTTCAGTTAGTCGTGATAGTGCATCCGCCTTTTTGTTCTTATCTGCAGGTGTGTAGGTCACTAGGAAGTTAAACCTTAGAAAGAATAGTGACCATCGTACCTGTCGATGCGAGAGAGTTTTGCTAGTCTGAAGATATTGGAGGTTTTTATGGTCCGTGTATATAATTATTGGTAATTGGGTGCCTTAGAGTAAATGTCGCCAATTCTCCAGAGCCAATTTTATAGCAAGCAGTTCCTTTTCACCCACGGGGTAATTTATCTCGGGACTGCTCAGGGATTTAGAAAAAAAAAGCGACTGGATGAAGTGGTGAAGTGTGGGTAGGTCGTTGGGAGAGTATTGCTCCTACTGCCATGTTTGACGCATCTACCTCCAGAATGTATTGGAGGGATGGGTCTGGATGGCGTAATATGGGAGCGGAAGTAAACCTTGTCTTTAACAAGTGGAAAGCCTTATTTGCTTCTTCTGACCATTTAAATGGTATTTTTATGCTAGTGAGCTGTGTGAGGGGTCTCACAATAGCAGAAAAGTTTTTTATGAACTTCCTGTAGAAATTTGAAAATCCCAGGAATCGCTGTAGCGCCTTGCGTGTAGTTGGTGTAGGCCAATCCTGAATGCAGGATATTTTACTCATGTCCATCTCGATTCCTGTTTTGGATATGATGTAGCCTAGAAAGAGTACCTCATCTTTATGGAACAAGCGTTTCTTCAGCTTCACATAAAGATTATGTGCAAGCAATCTCGATAATACAAGTCTTACATGTCTTATGTGTTCAGACAGGGTCCGTGAATATATAAGTATATCGTCCAGATATACCACAACACAGACATCTAGTAAGTCTTTAAAAATATCGTTTATAAATCGTTGGAAAACTGCAGGGGCATTGCATAGGCCGAATGGCATCACAAGATATTCGAACAATCCGTATCTAGTTCTGAATGCAGTCTTCCACTCGTGTCCATCACGGATTCGAATGAGATTGTATGCTCCTTTCAGGTCTAATTTTGAAAAATAGGTAGCTCCACGCACCTGCTCAATGAGCTCAGGGATAAGCGGTAGAGGATAGCGATCTTTTATTGTGATAGCATTCAATTTCCTGTAGTCGATGATAGGTCTGAGACTTGAATCTTTATTGCGAACAAAAAAGAGTCCTGCTGCTGTGGAAGAAGTGGAAGGTCTAATAAAACCTTTTTCCAAGTTCTCATCCAAATAGGTTTTGAGATGGGCAAGTTCATCCTGTGAAAGAGGATAAACATGACCGAACGGCAATTTGCTATTTGGGAGTAGATCAATGCTACAATCATAGTCTCGATGAGGAGGTAATGCTTGAGCATTTTTCTCAAGAAAAACCTCAGAAAGATCCTGATAACATAGTGGTGCAATCTCATCTGTCACCACAGACAGAATCTTCCCGGAAAACGGGAGGTTACACGTTTCCTTGCAATAACAAGAAGGGAAAGTCAAGGACCGTTTCTTCCAATCTATGGTTATACTGAGTTGTATTAATGCATCCAGGGTTTTTGGCAGATCCGCTCGGGCGAGCTCGTCCTTAACGGCTTCTGATAGGCCAAGCCTAAATTGGGTTTTCAGAGATGCATCATTCCATTCTGAATCAAGGGTCCATCTCTTGAACTCTGCGACAAAGTCTTCTACAGGCCTCCTTCCTTGTTTCAAGGATCTTAACTGAAGATCAGCAGTACTCTGCCTATTGGGGTCATCATATAGGCTAGTGAGCTCTGCCAGGAACAAGGCATAGGAGTTGAGAAGCTGGTCGTTTTTCTCAAAAAGAGAATCTGCCCAGGCTCGAGGATCGCTTGATAGGTAAGAAATAATAGTGCAAACCTTAATGTGATCAGTAAGGTAGGTACGAGGTTTTAGCAAAAAAAGTAACTCACATGCGTTTTTAAATTCGCGAAATTTTTTGCGATCGCCTGTAAATACCAAAGGGGGATTTATCTTGGGTTCAGGGGACTGAGCAGAGGTAAGTTGTGTCAGTCTAATTACCTGCTGCGACAGAGCCTGATTGTCTTCTTTTAATTCAGCAAGTGCGTGTATTAACGCAGATACTTGCTGTTTTAATTGTGTCACCTGAGTGGTTATTTCTGCTGAATCCATTTTTGGGTTCGTTCAATCTGTAACGCTCCTGCGTTTCTTATATGGTGTGGATTTTCAGCTGCAGAAATAGTTCCACGTCAGTAGTCATGTAAGAGATATGCTGAGATACCATTCCCAACCTCAATGACTCATCATGTGTGGAAGGTCTTATTTCAGCCAGTAAATACACACAATTAGCAAGCTGGTTCCTAGAGTGACTTTATGTATGTGGTAACACAATGATGAAGGTTGAGGGATAGGTTGAGTGGAGGTGGTAGGTGATAGACACTTGAAGGTGAGACAGTAGCAGATGGATGCAGGAAGGTTTAGCAATGTTGTATGGTAGCAGATGACAGAATAGCAGGTGGACATACAAAAGAGATCAACCCAGTGCAGAAAAGTAGCAGTAGTCTCAAGAGCTAGCAATCTAGTTATGCAGATGTGATAAACAGTCTTTACTATGCAGAGCTAGATAGTGTAAGCTTAGTATAAGTTTATAGAGATTTCCCCTGCGGGGTACTTAGCACTATTAGCGATACAGCCGAAGGGTGGTTCAGGAGAGGCGGATGATCCAGTAGCGGGATACAGGGATCAGCGCAGCGAGGTTCCGTCAGCGAGGTAAGCTTGCAAGCATGGAAGCTTCAAGCAAGGTTAGCATCCAGGTAAGGGTGTTTGAACGAACACATGTGAGTGAGAACCGGCGATTTAAATAGCCATCTAGTCCGGCGCTGGGTGATGACAGCTCCAGTCTTAAAGGTGTATGCGCACCTTTCCAAAAAGTAAATGGTGGGGCGCATACACTTGTGGAAAGTGTAATTTAGGGTACCAAAGGTACCGGAACATTACAGGGATACTCCTTTCGGCTTGAACTAATTACAATTGGGACTTGATCCTGGAAAAATGCCCGTTGGCGCTAGCCAGCGCCAGCCAACGCTCACTGACGCTGAGAACACTCTGTAACTCCAAGAAAGTGTTGAATCCCCGACTTATTGTCCTGTAGATCCAAGACTGAAACTGCAGAACTTCTGATACTGTTGTGCTATGTAAACTACCAAATACTTTCCCCCGCTTGGTACAGCTTGAGGTAGTATGTTTGTAGAACTCTGTGTAACTGTCACAGTACTGACATGCTCTGTACAATTCAGGGCCCAGACGGCAGGTGCCCCCTTTGACCTTGAACTCTTCAGGGTCCACTGACTATGTACCCCCTTTACAACTTCAGGGTCCTCAACCTAGGTAACCCCTTTACCGCTAGCTGACACTGGATCCCAGAACCTCTCCCGGAGTGGTCCCCTCTGACACTAGGCAGACCCCCAGGGGCAATCCGCAGTACTCATGACCTGTGTAGGCTTTCCTGGAACTGGACCCCTCTCTCTCTCCGCAGGCTCTCGGCACACCGGATCCCTCAGCTCAGCCCTCTCTGGACTCTCAGGCGACACCCCGAGACATCCGCTTTCGTCAGACAGGAGGAGAGACAGCCGCACTCTCCTTCCTGGGACTCTGCTCCCGCCGAAGACACCGTGCCACGCACTTCCCCCCAAACTTATACCCACTCCCAGAATCCTTTGCAGCTTAATCTGCCTTCTGGGGTAGTTACAAGCTGGGATGTGTCCCCTGATTGGGCTTCCCACACTGCCCTATGAGAAGCCTCTCACAGGAGCCAATGGGGATACTTCTCCCCTCAGCAGGCACATCTGGAAGCCCTGACACCCTACCTAACAAATCACAAGGCCCACTATACATTTACCTACCATCTACCTGTAGGGTGCTACACTCCGATACTCAAGGATTTGGAGACATATACTATTGACCTTAAGCAATTGCCAGACCATTACACCATATTTAGATGAGATTTCTCAATATAACCGCCCATCATGATGATTGTCACTATTTCACATAACGTTCAGAGGGTTTAATTCCCCAAATAAATGGAAGAAAGGTTTTCTTCAATCTAAAAAAACTAGGTTCTAAGATTTTGATTGATTTGTTACAAGAAACTAATTTCTCAAAATATAACCATCCTATTTTCTTCCATAAAGCATATAACCACATCTTTTTATACCTTTGCTTCTTCTAAAACCAAAAGCATTGCTATCTTTCTCCATCACTCTTTCCCTTTGGATGTTCAGCAGGTATATAAGGATGCTGACAATAAGTTTATCATTGTCAAAGGATACTTAGTGGGTAGGGAATTAACCATTGCATAATATATATGCTCTGAACGATGCCCAGGCCACCCCTTTTACCCAAATTTTTGATTTCTTACAACTCTGTTACTATTTTATGATTTTTACCTCGGTCTCACAACCACTTTTAGACTGGAGTAAACACACCCCAAACTCTAAAGCTTTCTCTAAATCTATCTGCACACATCTTAACATATTACAACTTATAGACTCATGGGGAGCTCTAAACAATGGAGCCCATGAATTTACATTCTATTCACACCTCAATTATATTTTCTCTACCCCCATTAAATCACTATCAAATTCATGTGATGCCAACATACACCCATGTCCATGGTCTGATCATCATATAAATGCCCTTAGTATATATTTTATTGGCCTTTCTCCTACTCCTTATTCATGGAGACTTAATAAATCCCCATTAACAGATCCAACAAGACAACAAAAAATCACCTAAACAATTGAAGAATACTTTAGATTGAATGCCTCCCCAGACACTGCTGTCGCAACCCTTCGGCTTGCCCATAAGGAGGTCCTTCACAGACATCCTATTAAATTAGCAGATTATAATAAAAAAAAAAAATGGAAAAATATCCTAAATATTACAAAAGACCCCCAAAACATACAGTGCATTGCGAAAGTATTCGGCCCCCTTTGAACTTTTCGACCTTTTGCCACATTTCAGGCTTCAAACATAAAGATATAAAACTGTAATTTTTTTTGATGAATCAACAACAAGTGGGACACAATCATGAACGAAATTTATTGGATATTTCAAACTTTTTTAACAAATAAACTGAAAAATTGGCCGTGCAAAATTATTCAGCCCCCCTAAGTTAATACTTTGTAGCGCCACCTTTTGCTGCGATTACAGCTGTAAGTCGCTTGGGGTATGTCTCTATCAGTTTTGCACATCGACAGACTGAAATTGTTGCCCATTCCTCCTTGCAAAACAGCTCAAGCTCAGTGAGGTTGGATGGAGAGCGTTTGTGAACAGCAGTTTTCAGTTCTTTCCACAGATTCTCGATTGGATTCAGGTCTGGACTTTGACTTGGCCATTCTAACACCTGGATATGTTTATTTGTGAACCATTCCATTGTAGATTTTGCTTTATGTTTTGGATCATTGTCTTGTTGGAAAACAAATCTCCTTCCCAGTCTCAGGTCTTTTGCAGACTCCATCAGGTTTTCTTCCAAATGGTCCTGTATTTGGCTCCATCCATCTTCCCATCAATTTTAACCATCTTCCCCGTCCCTGCTGAAGAAAAGCAGGCCCAAACCATGATGCTGCCACCACCATGTTTGACAGTGGGGATGGTGTGTTCAGGGTGATGAGCTGTGTTGCTTTTACGCCAAACATAAAGTTTTGCATTGTTGCCAAAAAGTTTGATTTTGGTTTCATCTGACCAGAGCACCTTCTTCCACATGTTTGGTGTGTCTCCCATGTGGCTTGTGGCAAACTTTAAACAACACTTTTTATGGATATCTTTAAGAAATGGCTTCTTGCCACTCTTCCATAAAGGCCATATTTGTGCAGTATACGACTGATTGTTGTCCTATGGACAGAGTCTCCCACCTCAGCTGTAGATCTCTGCAGTTCATCCAGAGTGATCATGGGCCTCTTGGCTGCATTTCTGATCAGTCTTCTCCTTGTATGAGCTGAAAGTTTAGAGGGACGGCCAGGTCTTCGTAGATTTGCAATGGTCTGATACTCCTTCCATTTCAATATTATCGCTTGCACAGTGCTCCTTGGGATGTTTAAAGTTTGGGAAATATTTTTGTATCCAAATCCGGCTTTAAACTTCTCCACAACAGTATCTCGGACCTGCCTGGTGTGTTCCTTGTTCATGATGCTCTCTGCGCTTGAAACGGACCTCTGAGACTATCGCAGAGCAGGTACATTTATACGGAGACGTGATTACACACAGGTGGATTCTATTTATCATCATTAGTCATTCAGGTCAACATTGGATCATTCAGAGATCCTCACTGAACTTCTGGAGAGAGTTTGCGCCACTTAAAGTAAAGGGGCTGAAGAATTTTGCACGCCCAATTTTTCAGTTTTTTATTTGTTAAAAAAGTTTGAAATATCCAATAAATTTCATTCCACTTCATGATTGTGTCCCACTTATTGTTGATTCTTCACAAAAAATTACAGTTTTATATCTTTATGTTTTGAAGCCTGAAATGTGGCAAAAGTTTGAAAAGTTCAAGGGGGCTGAATACTTTCGCAATGCACTGTATATAAGCTCCATACCAATACCCATGATCCATTGATTGCAGATACAATCTCCCAAAAAACGTTTGGAATTAGACTCACTTCTTTCATGCAAAGCAGAGAAAGCACTTATATAGTCTAAAGCCAAATGTTTCTTATCAAGCAATTCTTACTCAGCTATGTTTGTCTATAAACTTATTCAGCTAATTAGACCCCCCCTCCTCCATATCTGAAAACTTAAAAATACTTTGAGTCAAGTAGTTACACACCCACAAGAATTCTTTGTTTTTCAAAAATTATATTCAGAACTCCTCTCCTGTCCTGCTACTTCTATTAGATATTCAGAACTTTCATGGCTGGATAAAATTCCAATCGCATATGTTTCCCATGCAACTTGAAAAATTTAACGAAAAAAAAAAGAAAATGAAATTGTACAAATGATCAAATCTCCTAAAGCAGAAGTAAAGTCAGCTATACATTTTTTAAGCCCTCCCTCCCCCCCCCCCCAGGTGGGTTATAATACTTACATGCACAGCATATTAGTACATTATGGCAGACTTACTTGTCATATAGTGTCCTCCAGTGCAGTGCTGGGACCGATGCGACAGGCCCTGGGTGCTTCCATCTTCGCCCGGTCTTCCTCCTGGGTCCTGTGCCTTCGGCCATTTAATAGACGAGGCCGCAATGACGACACTCCCAGGCATGCGCACGGGAGTCACATCGCCACGGATCAGGGGGGGTGATCGGGACCGTAAATGTTTCCTGAGCTGTGCATGCGCAGCTCAATGAACCTGACAGCTGACAGGCTGAAGGATGCATTTATGGCAGAAAAGACCAATATTGTCTCTTCTGTCATAAATACCCTGCCTGTCAGCCATATGTTTAAAGATCAACTTTACTTCAACTTTACTTTCACTTTAAAAGAGGTTCAGCACCAGGCCCAGGTGGATTACAAACAATTTGTCCCCCTCCTGGTTACAAATTTAACATCCTTATATAATAATATCCTTAACCACTTAAGCCCGGGAGGATTTGGCTGCTCAAAGACCAGGCCCTATTTTGCTATTCAGCACTGCGTGACTTTAACGGACAATCGCGTGGTCGTGTGACGCTGTACCCAAATTAAATTGACGTCCTTTTTTTTCCCCACAAACAGAGCTTTCTTTGGTGGTATTTGATCACCTTTGCGATTTTTTTTTTTTCTTTGCGCTATAAACAAAAAGAGTGACAATTTTGAAAAAATAGCAATATTTTTCACATTTTTTTATATGAAATTCTCAAAAAAAATGTAAAAATCAAAATTTTTTAACATTTTAGGCTACATATTTTTCGGAAAGAAAAAAAAAAATCGCGAAAAGTGAAAATAAATTGATTGGTTTGCGCAAAAGTTATTGCGTTTACTAACTACAGGAAAGATTTATGTCCTATTTTATTGTTTTTGTTTTTTTTTAAATAGTAATGGCGGCGATCTGCGATTTTTTTTTTTTTTTTGCGGGACTACGACATTGTGGCGGACAGATCGGACCCCTGACTGAAATTTTTGACACTTTTGGGGGTACCAGTGACATTACTACAGTAATCAGTGCTAAAAATATGCACTGTTACTGTAAAAATTACACTGGCAGGGAAGGGGTTAAGTAACAAAAAAGGGGAGTCGCGCTTAAAATTGTATGTAAGGGTTAACTGAGCAAATGCTTCAAGTGGTTAACACTAATCAAACAAGATCCTAAATTGCAATATATACTGTAGAATGCATGAAAATACCAATAGTAAAAAGCACTCATCTGTCAGGATCGTGCAATTGAAACATATAGAGTGTCCAGAATTAAACTGTATCAGAACAAAATGCAGTCCACTCCAAAGGTATTCAACAGATGATAAAAACAAAGATGAGTTCAAATAGTGGTATGATAAAAGCTTCCAACCAGATGAATGTTAAGTTGACAGACAGCTCGTGATCCCATCCACCACACAGAGCCTCTTACCAGAGAAAAATAGGAAGTACACAGCGAGTAGTTTAGGACTACTACAGCCTGTCTCCAGCGTAACAGCTCCAGTAGGATTCAGCCCGCACAGAGTTTACACCAACACTGGCTCCTTTCAAAACTTGATAGTATCTCTCTCACAGGTACAAAGTGGGATGGGAAACAATGAAGATCGGGACAAGCCCATAGTGTGATACCGCCAAAAATCAAGTTTATTGCCAACATAAAGAATTGCACTCACCCACAAAATAGAAAGACAAGCATATAGTAGCTGTGTTGCAGCAGAGGCTTACGGCGTTCAGTCTTCCTGGATCCACCAAAAAGATGGCCGACCTCGGGCTTCCGGTGTGACGAGGTGACGCTGGATTAGCTCCTCCCAATGCGTTTCGTCATTACGACGTTGTCAAGGGGGCGTAACCAACGTCCACGTCAACACCCTATAAATAGTGAATAAAATGATCGGTAATGATGCACAGCTGGGACTTCCGGCGTGACCACTCGCAACAGGAAGTAACCAGAGCGTTCCAACCCGGAACGCAAAACATGCACAATCCGGAAATAAAAGATTTTGATGTAATAGATAACCCGGACAGCTGTTCCTATTCATTCCAGAACGGAACCAAACCCCATGTCCATTACACAATGGAAATGTGGAATCCGAGTAAAAATAACACCACTTAGTACTGTAAGAAATAGATACATACATCACGCCCAGAAGCCCGAGAACACCAGAAGCAAACTAGTGCATCACAGCTCCAAAAAATACAATACATTATAACGAATGCAATATACAGCCAAAACATTAAAAACAACATGGCATCTAAAATACATAAAAATGTCAATCTGGGAAAATAACAATTTAAAATCCCATATAAGATATAAGCTAGGACCCAACATTAGGGACAGCAGAAATATTTTAAAAAACATTTCATAAATATACTTCAAAATATTTTAAAAGATATAACATAAATATATATATATATATATATACATATATATTATGAACATATAAAATACATATTCAAAAGTTGAAACTAAAATCATGGTGACATAAAACCTAGGTGACCAATAGGATGGAACTACAAGGAAAAGGGGGGGGGAGAGGAAGAGGGGGGGGGGAGAGTGGATGGGTAAATCAAAAGTTCTAAATGAATGGGCGGGAACATCAATATTGTTAAAAAAAGGAACAGAAAAACACCGCTGTGCAAATCTTAGTTGCCTAGCAGTGAAATTTGGTTTTGCGGACTTTAGAGGCACATACCAGGCAGGAAAAGAATCTTTTTTTGTTTAAAAGATATTAAATTTATTAATTACATATTAAAACATATATCAAAAAAAAGGAAAAAAAACAGAAAAGACATCAAAAACGAATACATATTAAAATCCAGATTTAGGAGTCTGGATTCGATATACAGACATAATACACAATATTTGCGGAGGGTAATACTGTAATTGGTCTGAAGAGGTCGACGCGTTTCGCCTTAGCTTCTTCTGGACCTCAGACGTTTATTTGTATTTCTTTAAATAATAAATAAACAAAACATATCAGTTAGTTAACAGTACACAAACATTATTCACTCTATGGAATCTCTGTCAAAAATAATAAGTAGACATTTAGTGCGGTCAACCAACCTCCCCATATGCAGAGAAAATGTGCAGTCCGTAGGAATCGACCAGTGATAGTCAATCGTAAAATCAGGGGGAGATGAAAAAGAAAGAAGGGCTAGACCCACCTAATGGGAGGGAGAGAAAAAACAATTCATTCAACCCACCTAATAGAATATAATGGGAGACATATTATGTCTCTCATTGATATTATGAAATTATGATTTTATGAAAGAAAATATTCACTAATATTTACCCAATTTAACCGAGGATTTTTTAACAGTGGAGGACGGCAGTCTGGCGGATCACACGCTCAGGCAACACTGTATTTATTCAACTAAAATAGAAATTGCATGTATGTATACATACGTATCTCCATTTATTACTTTGGTAAATCAAAGAATATTATATATTTTTATTTATTATTTTTTTATATTTTTTGTATTCATTTTAATATTTACCTTATCTTGGAATTTCAATTGGCCAGGTGTTGTAGAGATCATATGCGACTTTTTGGTGCTTTTATGTGAGGAGAGACAGGGCATATAAATGTGCTTCTGACACTTTAATACAAGTTTGTCCTTAGCTTTCATGTATAAGAATAGGCTAGAATCAAAATAGTAAATTATTATCTAGATGAAATTATAGGGCCATATATTTTTTCAATTTTTTTGCATTTTTTTGCATACTTACATGTTTCTTATACATTAGATAAAGGACCCCAATTCATTTGTCCGTAAGAGCTCATGCAAGAGGACTTGCTTGGCCCCAGACAGAGAAATCAAGGAGGGAAAGAAGCCTCGTCCAAAAAAGGTGGCACTAAAAAAAGAAGGGAATGAAATGGGTATTACATACCTCGAGAGGAATTGTTTAAAAGCACAATGTCTCTTTTCTTGTACTCACTGCACCGTGTGTGTCCGTCAGTCTCCTAGCCGTCCTATGGTTTAGCAGTCTCTCTGAGTAACCTATATAGTCCTCACCAAACCGACCGCTGATCGGCTCAGGTGTTTCTAATTACGGCGCACCGGATGTGCGTCATCTATTTCCCCTCTGTACTCTTAACGCGCACCGGAAGTGCGTTGGTGTTGATTTACCAGCGGTATCGTTCGTTGGAACGCATACCCGCCGGAAGGGGAGGGATCGAGTGGGAGCGGCGTCTGCTCACCAGCACCCAATAGGGGTGGGTCATCGCTGCCTTGCCACATCCCTATACGATCTCTCCAATATGTGTTCCACTGTCGCTACTCTCGTGCACATTTTCCGCACAGATGGGGGAGATTTCCACACTTCGGTCCACCTAAAGCAGAGATACACATATAGTGCACGCATTTACATGAGTACATTATTCATATTTTCAATATTTTGCCTTGGTATTTTAGAATAAAACAAACAACAATATAAATTCATAGCATACATTGCAAATATATTTTTTTGTTATATTTTATATATATTTTATGCCCAAATATTTTTGGGCAAAAAATAGGTGGATATTTAGGGCTTATGTTGTTTTAGCCTGCAATCTTGTGTTTCAAAAACAAGTCTAAATAATTATTTGAAAACTGTTTTATTTCCACCTCAGCTTGCAATTGAGCAAGAACAAGGGGCAAAACAAGACAGCAGGGAAAGGGAAGGGAAACCAATAAAGGAACAAATACAGAAGCCCAGAAAAAGAAAGGAGATGGAATGAAAGAAGATGGAATGAAAGAAAATGTTGCTGTTATGTCTAGGAAAAATTAATTCAAACATGGGAGTGGTTACTTCTAGATTATCCTGGAATTATGTCACACAGTAAACTTCAGATATTTTGATTTTTCTTTTTAAATAAATTTCCTCTTAATATACACATGCTTTCAAGTGGATGTATATCTGAGGCAACCCATATAATAGATTTAAAAAAACATTTGGTAGGGAGAAAAAAAAAAAAAAGGGGGGGGGGGGGAACAAAATATTTTTTATATATTATGTTTTTTTGTTCTTAGAAAATATGTCTGAGGGAATTTTTTATATATATACAAATATGTTTAGCCAGATATTAGAGGAAAGGTTTGAAGCTTAATGCTTCATTAAGACCCGGACTAGAGGTAGCTCGGAGCATATAAATCCAACGTGCCTCGCGTTGTAGTATAATTTTGTCAAACTCACCCCCTCTAGGATCCTCTAGTATGCGTTCTAAGGCTGCGAACTTAACTACTTTTGTATTGTTTTTATGATATACCCCCAAATGTCTCCCAATTGGGGTTGACAAGAGATTATTTTTGCCGTAACCTATATGGTCTTTGATTCGGCGCCAGAAATTCAGTTTCGTCTTCCCTATATAATAGGCACCGCATTCACAAAACATGATATATACAATGCCTATTGTCTGGCAGTCAACATAATGCTTGATTGTATGTATTTGGCCATTAGGTAAATATAGGGATTGATTCTCATAGATCCACTCGCAAAATTTGCAGCTGCCACAGCACCAAGTACCTGTTATATCTTCACTTGTTTTATCCGTTTTATCGTCAAAATGACTCTTAATGACCTTATCTCTAATTGATTTCGCTTTTTTGAAAGTTATCTCCGGATAGTCTTTGAGATATTTGGTTAAGATGTTATCATTTTTTAGCAGGTACCAGTGTTGCTGTAGAATGTCGCGGAAAATGCGGTGTTGTCTATGATAAGGGGTAATAATTCGTACACTGTCATCTTCATTTTTCTCTTTTTTAAAGAAGAGAGTCTCCTCCCTTGTTTTTTGATGTGCTCTATTGTAGGCTTTGCGTAAAGTAGTTGTTGTGTATCCTCTGGCCAACAGCCGAATACGCAGTTTGTTTGCTTCTGTACAGAATTGCTCTTCACTAGAGCATATTCGTCGAAGTCGCAAATACTGTGAGTATGGTATACTTTGCACTAATGGTTTCGGATGGAAGCTCCGTGCATGTAACACAGTATTTCCTGCTGTGGGTTTGCGGTAAAGGGTTGTCTCTATTTTTCCTGAATCTGCAATGGATATTGTAATATCTAAGAAAGGTATGGATTTGGGATTTTGTTGAGTTGTGAATTTTAAATTATAAGTGTTATTGTTTAGAGATCTGAGGAATTTCCGCAGGTCCCCCCTGGCCCCGACCACAACATAAACACATCGTCTATGTAGCGGAGCCAGAGGAGGACGTGCGGAAAAAAAAAAAGGCAACTAAGATTTGCACAGCGGTGTTTTTCTGTTCCTTTTTTTTCAATTAGGATTATGGCACCGGGATAGCTCAACCCCTCCTCCTTTTTTTCTCTCTACATCAACTATTGTTAATGAAGGCATTAACATCCCATTCAATATTCAAGCCAAACGGCCTATATACCTTAAGCAGATAGATCCATCTCGTCTCCAGTTTTGATATCTCCCTCCTAACATGACAACCCCTCCAGTGCGGCTGTAATACATCTATGATCATAAAGGAAGTGCCACTGGGATCCCTATTATGTTTCAAATCAAAATGTTTCGATAAGGAATGTTTGGGGAAGCCCTTTCTAATGTTGGCCACATGTTCATTCATCCGTATATGAAAAGGACGGATGGTGCGGCCCACATAATGTAGGCCACAGGAGCAAGTAATAAGATATACAACGTTCTTAGTTGTACATGTGGCAAAATGCTCCACCTCAAAGGACTTCCCAGTGACATTTGAAGAAAATTCTGTATACCTCCTACACTTCAGGTGATTCAAACTGCAGATGGAACAGCGCCTGCATGGGTAAAAGCTAGAGTTGAGCGGACACCTGGATGTCCGTGTTCGGCGGGTTCGGCCAAACTTGAAAAAAAAGTCCGGGTCCGTGTCCCAGACTTTTTCCGAACTTTACCCGGACACCGAACCCCATTGAAGTCAATGGGGACCCGAACTTTCAAGCACTAAAATGGCTCAAAAATACCAATGGAAAGGGCTAGAGTGCTGCAAATGGCAGCAAAACGTAGTTAAGAGCATGGTGAGTGCTCTGCAAACAAATGTGGATAGGGAAATAACTTAAAACAACAAAAAAAAACAGAAAAATAAAACAATGTTCTTCATCTGTGAAGGACGAGGCCCATATGGAGTAGGTGGGAGGTTGAGGTGGTGGTGAATGTGGCGGTGTCATAGGCGTGCACATAGGGTGTGCCGGGTGTGCCTGGGCACACCCTACTCACCTAGGGCACATTAGCATTATCGCTCTGTTTGCCAGTGAGGAGATGGGAAAGATCTCCCTCGGACCTGCTCTGCCATAAGAGAAGTGCCACACACTTCTATTTCACTTTGCCAGCAGGGAGAGTAATGTATCGGGGCCATGTACATGTAGGCAAACACATGCATGTGTATTTAAACTTTGGGGTGCACACCCTAATGCAATAGGCTGCGCACACCTATGGGCGGTGTAGGTGGAAGCAGCGGTGGAGGAGGATGAGGTAGCCAACACTGCTTTTTTTCAGTCATTTTAAATGAGGGTACACCCAAAAAGAGTGAGAAAGATCAAAAATAGAACAATGGCTGGGTAAGGTCGGTATCCATCTCTATTCTGCACAAGGTACGGAAAAGTCCTGTGGGATCCATGCCTGGTTCATTTTAATGAACGTGAGCTTGTCCACATTGTCTCTGGACAGGCGGCTGCGCTTGTCTGTGATAACGCCCCCAGCCGTGCTAAATACACGTTCAGATAATACACTGGCTGCAGGGCACGCCAGCACCTCCAAGGCGTAAAGGGCAAGCTTAGGCCATGTGCCCAATTTGGAGACCCAGAAGTTGAAGGGGGCAGACCCGTCATTCACTAAATGTAGGCGTGTGCACACATACTGCTCCACCATGTTGGTGAAATGCTGCCTCCTGCTAAGACGTTCCATATGAGCTGCTGGTGCTGCTGTTTGTTGTGGCGTGCTGACAAAGCTTTTCCACATTTCGGCCATGCTAACCCTGCCTTCTGAGGTGCTGGCGGTGCCCTGGTTGCATTGGCGACCTCTTCCTCCTCCTCCTCTGCCTTGGCCTTGTGCTTCCACTGTGGCCCCGCTGTCAGGTGGGAATGCACGCAGCATCGCGTCTACCAGCGTGCGCTTGTACTCGCGCATCTTGCGATCGCGCTCCAGTGAGTGAATTAAGGACGGTACGTTGTCCTTGTAACGGGGATCCAGCAGCGTGGCCACCCAGTAATCAGCACAAGTTAGAATGTGGGCAACTTGGCGGTCGTTGTGGAGACACTGCAGCATGTAATCGCTCATGTGTGCCAGGCTGCCTAGAGGCAACGAAAGGCTGTCCTCTGTGGGAGGTGTATCGTCTGTGTCCTCTGTATCCCCCCAGCCACGCACCAGTGATGGCAATGAGCTGGCCTGGGTGCCACCCTGCTGTGAAAATGGTTCCATCTCCTCCTCCATCTCCTCCTCCTCATCCTCCAGAACTGTGCCCCTGCTGGACAATTGTGTCCCTGGCGTTTGTGTGTGCAGGAACCTACCCTCGAAGCCCCTTGCGAATGACTGCCCTGAAAACCTTGGAAATGTTACCTCTTCATCCTCCTCCTCCTCCTCCTCCTCCTCATCCTGTGTCACATCCTCTTCCATCATCGCCCGAATCGTTTTTTGAAGGAGGCATAGAAGTGGGATAGTTAAGCTGAGAACGGCGTCATCGGCACTGGCCATGTTGGTGGAGTACTCAAAACAGCGCAACAAGGCACACAGGTCTCACATGGAGGCCCAGTTATTGGTGGTGAAGTGGTGCTGTTCAGCAGAGCGACTCACGCGTGCGTGCTGCAGCTGAAACTCCACTATGGCCTGCTGCTGCTCGCACAGTCTTTGCAGCATGTGCAAGGTGGAGTTCCACCTTGTGGGCACGTCACATATGAGGCGGTGAGCGGGAAGGCCGAAGTTACGCTGCAGCGCTGACAGGCGAGCAGCAGCAGGGTGAGAACGCCGAAAGTGCGCACAGACGGCCTGCAATTTCTGCAGCAGCTCTGACATATCGGGGTAATTTTTAAAGAACCTCTGCACCACCAAATTCAGCACATGCGCCAGGCAAGGGATGTGCGTCAAACCGGCTAGGCCCAGAGCTGCTATGAGATTTCGCCCGTTATTGCACACCACCAGGCTGGGCTTGAGGCTCGCTGGCAGCAACCACTCATTTGTCTGCTGTTCCATGCTCCTCCACAACTCCTGCGCGGTATGTGGTTTTTCCCCCAAAGAGGCAAGTTTTAAAACTGCCTGCTGTCGTTTACCCCTGGCTGTGCTGAAGTTGGTGGTGAAGGTGTTACACTGACCGGATGAGGAGGCGGTAGAGGATGAGGAAACGGAGTAGGAGGAGTTAAGAACAGGAGGCAAACTGAAGTGCCCTGCAATCCTCGGTGGTAGAAGGATGTGCGCCAAATTGCTATCCGCCTCAGGCCCACCCACCACTGCATTTAACCAGTGTGCCGTTAGGGAGATATAACGCCCCTGACCGTGCTTACTGGTCCACATATCGGTAGTTAGGGGGACCTTGGCACAGATGGCGTTGCGCAGTGCACATCTGATTTTTTCCCCCACTTGGTTGTGCAGTGAAGGGATGGCTTGCCTGGAAAAGTAGTGGTGGCTGGGCACGACGTACTGTGGGACAGCCACCGACATAAGGCTTTTAAAACTGTGCGTCTCCACCAGACGGAATGACAGCATTTCAAAGGCCAAGAATTTTGAAATGCTGGCATTCAGGGCCAGGGATCGCGGGTGGGTAGGGGGATACTTCCTCTTCCTCTGAAGTGTTTGGGAGATGGAAAGCTGAACGCTTCCACGGGACATTGTGGAGAGGGTTGGTGACACAGGTGGTGGTGTTGCTGACAGATCGTCTGTTTGCGGGGTGGCAGGTGCCGGTATCACTACAGATGTGGATGGAGTGTCCGAGACTGCAGCAGAAGAGGAAGCAGGAGGAGCCAGAGACCTTTCTTGGTTTTGAAGGTGTCTACTCCACTGCAGCTCGTGCTTTGCACTTAGATGCCTGATCATGCAGGTTGTGCTCAGGTTGAGAAGGTTTATGCCTCGCTTCAGGCTCTGATTGCACAGGGTGCAAACCACTCGTGTCCTGTCATCAGCACATTTTCTGAAGAACTTCCACGCTAGAGAACTCCTTTGAGCTGGCTTTGCTGCGCTCGTTCCCTTGCTGCGTTGGGCAGTAGCAGGCGTAGTGTCTAGGGCACGACCACTCCGCTTCTGCACCCTGCTCCCTCTTCTGCTGTGCTGGTGGCTCTGTGCGACCACCGCCTCTTCTTCCAAACTACTCAGGTCACCTGCATGACCTTCATTCCATGTGGGGTCGAGGACCTCATCGTCCTCCACATCATCTTCCACCCAGTCTTCACCCCTGCCCTCCTTGTCGGTCTCCACAATTCTGAATGCCGCAGCAGTTGGCACCTGCGTTTCGTCATCATCAGAGACGTGCTGCGATGGTCCTTCCATGTACTCATCTTGAGAAATAAGTGGTTGGGCATGGCTGCACTCAATCTCTTCCACTTCTGAGGCAGGGCTAGGTGGATGGCCCTGGGAAACCCAGCTGACAGAGTCATCAAAAAGAAGAAGAGACTGCTGCATGACTTGGGGCTCAGACTGCTTGCCTGATTTGCAAGGGGGTGAGGTGAAAGACGGTTGGACATTGGCTGCAGGTGCCAACTCTGACCTTTCTGCAGTAGACTGGGTGGGAGACAATGTGAAGGAACTGGAGGCACTGTCAGCAGCAAACCAATCTACTATCGCCTCTACTTGTTCTGGTCTCATCACTTCTAGAGGCGCATGATGCCCTACCAAATACTGCTGCAGGTTCTGTCGCCTACTCACACTTGAGGAAGGTGTTTCACTTGTGCGTGTAGCTGGCACAGATCGACCACGTCCTCTCCTTGCAACAGGAGCTCTACCAGCAGCACCACGACCCAGGACACAGCCCCTATTTGACGGTCTCCTCATATTTCTGTAATTTATGATCTTGCCCTAGAAAGGTGTTTATTGAATAGCGGAACAAAACAACAACAGTATCGCACGGGTGTATCTCACAGTCAAATATGCAAACTATGCCGCAATTTAATTTTTTTTTACCCCAAAAGGGTGTATATTGAATAGCGGAATAGAAAAAAGGATAAAAAACTGTGTATCTCACACGTACAAACACAGACTAGGCCCCGATTACAATTTTTTGTACCCTAAAGGCAGGATGAGGAAGAGGAGTAGGACGAGTTGGGAACAGGAGGCAAACGGAAGCGCCCTGCAATCCTCGGCAGTGGAAGGAGATGCGCCAAACAAATTTAAAAAGGTGTATCTCACATGTACCGATACAGACTATGCCGTAATTAAATTTTTTACACTCAAACAGGGTGTATATTGAATAGCGGAATAGGAAAAATTTTACAAAACGGTGGTGTATCTCACACGTACAAACACAGACTAGGCCCCGATTACAATTTTTGTACCCTAAAGGCAGGATGAGGAGTAGGAGGAGGTCCGAACAAGAGGCAAAATGAAGCACCCTGCAATCCTCGGCGGTATGAGATGCGCCCCAAAAATTGGAAAGGTGTATCTCACGCGTACCGATACAGACTATCCCGCAATTTAATTGTTTTTACCCCAAGGGTATAGATTGAATAGCGGAATAGAAAATATGATATCAAAAGGTGTATGTATCTCACACGTACAGACCCAGACTAGGCCCAAATTACTATTTTTTGTACCCCCAAAGGCAGGATGAGGAGTAGGAGGAGTTCGGAACAGGCAGGAGGCAGACTGAAGCACCCTGCAATCCTCGGCGGTATGAGATGCGCCCCAAAAATTGGAGAGGTGTATCTCACACGTACCGATACAGACTATCCCGCAATTTAATTGTTTTTACCCCAAAGGTGTAGATTGAATAGCGGAATAGAAAATATGATATCAAAAGGTGTATGTATCTCACACGTACAGACCAAGACTAGGCCCAAATTACTATTTTTTGTACCCCCAAAGGCAGGATGAGGAGTAGGAGGAGTTCGGAACAGGCAGAAGGCAGACTGAAGCACCCTGCAATCCTTGGCGGTATGAGATGCGCCCCAAAAATTGGAAAGGTGTATCTCACACGTACCGATACAGACTATCCCGCAATTTAATTGTTTTTACCCCAAAGGTGTAGATTGAAAAGCGGAATAGAAAATATGATATCAAAAGGTGTATGTATCTCACACGTACAGACCCAGACTAGGCCCAAATTACTATTTTTTGTACCCCCAAAGGCAGGATGAGGAGTAGGAGGAGTTCGGAACAGGCAGGAGGCAGACTGAAGCACCCTGCATTCCTCGGTGGTATGAGATGCGTCCCAAAAATTGGAGAGGTGTATCTCACACGTACCGATACAGACTATCCCGCAATTTAATTGTTTTTACCCCAAAGGTGTAGATTGAATAGCGGAATAGAGAATATGATATCAAAAGGTGTATGTATCTCACATGTACAGACCCAGACTAGGCCCAAATTACTATTTTTTGTACCCCCAAAGGCAGGATGAGGAGTAGGAGGAGTTCGGAACAGGCAGGAGGCAGACTGAAGCACCCTGCAATCCTTGGCGGTATGAGATGCGCCCCAAAAATTGGAAAGGTGTATCTCACACGTACCGATACAGACTATCCCACAATTTAATTGTTTTTACCCCAAAGGTGTAGATTGAATAGCGGAATAGAAAATATGATATCAAAAGGTGTATGTATCTCACACGTACAGACCCAGACTAGGCCCAAATTACTTTTTTTTGTATTCCCAAAGGCAGGATGAGGAGTAGGAGGAGTTCGGAACAGGCAGGAGGCAGACTGAAGCACCCTGCATTCCTCGGTGGTATGAGATGCGTCCCAAAAATTGGAGAGGTGTATCTCACACGTACCGATACAGATTATCCCGCAATTTAATTGTTTTTACCCCAAAGGTGTAGATTGAATAGCGGAATAGAAAATATGACATCAAAAGGTGTATGTATCTCACACGTATAGACCCAGACTAGGCCCAAATTACTATTTTTTGTACCCCCAAAGGCAGGATGAGGAGTAGGAGGAGTTCGGAACAGGCAGGAGGCACACTGAAGCACCCTGCAATCCTCGGTGGTATGAGATGCGCCCCAAAAATTGGAAAGGTGTATCTCACACGTACCGATACAGACTATCCCGCAATTTAATTGTTTTTACCCCAAAGGTGTAGATTGAATAGCGGAATAGAAAATATGATATCAAAAGGTGTATGTATCTCACACGTACAGACCCAGACTAGGCCCAAATTACTATTTTTTGTACCCCCAAAGGCAGGATGAGGAGTAGGAGGAGTTCGGAACAGGCAGGAGGCAGACTGAAGCACCCTGCAATCCTCGGTGGTATGAGATGCGTCCCAAAAATTGGAGAGGTGTATCTCACACGTACCGATACAGACTATCCCGCAATTTAATTGTTTTTACCCCAAAGGTGTAGATTGAATAGCGGAATAGAAAATATGATATCAAAAGGTGTATGTATCTCACACGTAGAGACCCAGACTAGGCCCAAATTACTATTTTTTGCACCCCCAAAGGCAGAATGAGGAGTAGGAGGAGTTCTGAAGTAGAGTTCTGGAGTAGATTGAATAGCGGAATAGAAAATATGATATAAAATTGGTGATTTTTCAATAGCACATGTGAACAGCAGTGTCTTATATCAGTCAGCTCTGCTGCAGGCTATGCAGGGAAAAAAAAAAAGAAAATTCCCCTTTTAAGTTTGTCATTTTTAAATAGATTAGTACAGACTATGCCACAATTTAATTTTTTAACCCAAAAGGGTGTATATTGAATAGTGGAATAGAAAAAAGTGTATACATTTTGAAATCACTCAATAATAGCACATGTGAACACAGCAGTGTATTATCACAGTCAGTAGCACTGAAGGAAAAACGCTGCACACAACTGACTGATAAAAAATACTTTTTTCTCCCTCCTCCTCAGCGGGCAAAAAGATTGTGTTCACACCACCCCACACACAGCAAAATCGATGTGGACCACTGACCCTGCCTATCTCCAGCCTCGCCCTAAAATGATCAATACGATCGGTCACTGCCGGCACTGCAAACCCCCCACACAGCAAAATCGATTGTAGAACACTGACCCTGCCTATCTCCAGC
Source organism: Pelophylax lessonae (assembly GCF_965119305.1). Lineage (NCBI taxonomy): Eukaryota > Metazoa > Chordata > Amphibia > Anura > Ranidae > Pelophylax > Pelophylax lessonae. The sequence goes on from NC_138769.1 coordinate 39,554,809, forward strand.
CTCGCCCTAAAATGCCCTAACAACTCGCCCTGCCTGCAGCACTCCGACCTGTCCCTGATTCTGAATTCTTTTCGGACAAAATTTTTCACAGAATCACTGTCTTTTCCTAATCAGCAGCCAGCACGTATGATGTGTGCTCTGTCCCTAAACTACAGCAGAATGACGCAGCGGCGCTCGGTCTCGAACTTATAAAGACTTGGTCACATGCTTCAGATGGCCAGTCACAGCTACTAATACATTTGTAGGCATGGCTGGGATGGCTTAAGGCACACCAGTTAAACGCTTGATGATTGGCTGTTGAAAGCCCGCCATTAAAAGCGCGCCAATACATACAAACCCGGAAATAAAATGACCGAACACGGATTTTAAACCCGAACATACAGTAAAGTTTTCGGGTGCGTGTTCGGGTAACAAAAATCCAATTATTCATTACGAACATGAATAATACAGTCCGTGTTCGCTCAACACTAGTAAAAGCCCTTCATCTGGAAAAATGGAATTGGCTTACGAGGGGGATCGACAATATTAGGGGCGATAGATAGTCTTAACGGGGGCAAACCCCTATATGTGACTGCAGGGATCTCCGGTAAAAGGGGGCCCAATCGCTTTTGAGGACACCCCAGTGTTTTTTCAAAAGTTTCTTTACCATAAAGTGTTGGGACGAGTAACTAGTAAAGAAAGTGAACTTTGGTGGAACTCTGGAAGTCTTAGAAGATTCATCAGGAATCACGGGCCTAGAGGTGGGGTCCAAAATATGCCCCCTATCCATAGAACCCACTTCCTGGGCGATGGAATCAAGTTCCTCCAAACTATAGCCTTTAGAGACAAATCGTCCTTTTAATAAATCAGCTTCCACCCAATAATCCTCCAATTTCGAACAGTTCCTCCTTATACGCCTAAATTGGCTCTTGGGCACCCCCTTGAGCCAAGGACGATGGTGGCAACTGTCCAAATGGATGTAACCATTACGGTCAGTTTCCTTGAAGTGTGTGGAAGTCATCAGTTTATTCCCTTCAACTCTGATACATAGATCAAAAAAATTGATTTCTGTCTGCCACATGTTTGAGTTCAATGCCCCTGTCATTGGCATTCAAAATGCACATAAAGGCGTCCAAGGACGACATATCCCCTTTCCATAGGAGGAGGATGTCGTCTATATAGCGCTTCCAAAGGAGGAGCTCTGGAAATGCACCAGAATAGACTACATCATCCTCCCATTTGGCCATAAAAAGGTTAGCCATGGAGGGAGCGAACTTAGCCCCCATGGCAACCATAGGGAAGGGGTTAACTTTATTGGTGATCAAGGGGTTAAATGTGTCCCTAGGGGCGTGATTCTAACTGTCAAGGGGCGTGGCTTGTTAGATCATAACAGACATACGATCCTACATGGCAGGATCGCATAGCCTCTGTCATGATCTAAGGGAGAATGACAGACAGCTGTGTTTACATCAGCCGTCTGTCTTTCTCCCTCTCCTGAGCGAGATTGCGAGTGACCGGCGGAGCCGCCGGTCACTCGCGCGGGGATGTTAGTGAATGAGCGGGGGCAGGAGCGTGCCGCATGCTCGTCCCCTACAAGCTCGTGGGCGAGTGACGTACCCATACGTCACTTTACCCAGGAGGGGCTGACCGCCGCATATAGTCTTGCGGGCGGTCGGCAAGTGGTTAAAGGAGGTCTATTCCCAGAAGAAATGTTACTGGCCAATAGTTGCCTGATACCCAAACCGGATAAAGACCATACATTATGCCCAAAACTATAGACCAATCTCAGTAATAAACAATGACCTTAACATTTTCAGTAGACTACTAGCTGATAGACTATCCTCAGTCATTTCTTCACTCATATCCCCATGTCAGGTTTTATCCCAGGATGCCAAATTACAGATAACATTTGTTTGGCAACAAATATAATCCAGGAGGCAAATATGAATACTCAAGCAGTTCTTTTCTTGATTCTGGACAGAATCAAAAAGGCATTTGATAGTGTCTCCTAAAAAGATTTCAATATCATTTTACAAATATATGGATTTCATGGAGCATTTTTCCATGCATTTTAGGCACTTTACCTCAACCCTCAAACAGGAGTTTGTTTACCAGGATGCAATTCAGAATTCTTCAAAATGGGTAGAGGAACTACACATGGTTGTCCCTTGTCTCCCCTTTTATTTGCACTAGCTAATAAACTCTTGGCTACAGCTGTTCTATCACACCCAGACATCAGAGGATATACCTCATCCAAAAATACATATAAATTTAGCAGGTATTATTTCTTACCCAACCCATTATTTCTTTGCCAATATTGCCTAAAACCCTGCAACAATTTTTATCTGTCTCTGGATTATCAGTTAACATTAGGGATGATCGAACGGTTCGGGTCGACCATCGGTTCGACCCGAACATTGGCTGTTCGAGGTTCGGCCGAATTCCGAACTTTTTGCTGAAAAAGTTCGGAATTCGGCAACCAGAATCGACCAAAATGCAATGCGACAGGAACTGGGCTTTAAAAGCCCGTGATTGGACCAGAACCATTAGTAAAAGCCAATTGAGGGGACAGGAGAATGCTAGGAATGTGATTGGAATGACTAGGGGGTCCACAGGCCAATCATTAGTGAATATGCCCCCCCAGTATATAAGATAGCCCCGCCAAATTCCTAGCATTGTAATACAGGGACATGAAAGAGAGTGGAAGCAGTTCTATGACTTCTGCTTAAAAAGTGTCATTTAGCATTTATTAGTGTCAGGAAAGGGATATCTAGTGTAGTTAGAGTGCTTTTTTACACTTTAGTTAGATGCAAAAATTTAGTTTCTGTAGGGAAAGTGTTAAGTGCCACGGTGACCGTAGTGTAGTGTAGGGTGAACTGACTCTGACTGCTATGGCAGGGTGACCACTGAGTGACCAAACCCTTCCATGTCAGGGTGACCGTAATGTAGTGTAGGGTGAACTGACTCTGACTGCTATGGCAGGGTGACCAAACCCTTCCATGTCAGGGTGACCGCAATAGAAACAAGTTTGTTTCTATTAGGTGACTTATAGAACACTGATATGGCTTCTCGCCTGTCAGCCTGCTTTTTGGCTGCAGGCGTTTATAGGGATTTTTTTAGGACAAGTTTGGAGTCAGGCATGACATCTGAACTTGTGTATAGGGCTATATATATATATACACATAATTATATGTATATATACACCTAGACATATATAGGTGTGATAGGAGCAGAAATATATACTTGCGCTAATTAAATAATTAACACTAATATGACTCCGCTCCTATCACACCTATATATGTGTAAGTGTAAAAATACATATAAGTATGTGTGTATATATTCCCCTATACACAAGTTCAGATGTTTTGCCTGCCTCCAAAGACCCCAAAAAAATGCCTGCAACAATACACCTGGGCGTTTTTTTTTTTGGCGCTAGCGTTTTTTTGGGCATTTTTTTTGGGCGTCTTTGGAAGCAGGCAAAACATCTGAACTTGTGTATAGGGGTGTATATATACACACATACTTATATGTATATATACACCTAGACATATATAGGTGTGATAGTAGCAGAAATATATGCTTGCGCTAATTAAATCATTAACACTAATATGGCTTCTCTCCTATCACACCTATATATGTGTAAGTGTATAAATACATATAACATGTGTGTATATATATATATACCCCTATACACAAGTTCAGATGTTTTGCCTGTCTCCAAAGACCCCAAAAAAATGCCCAAAAAAACGCTAGCACCAAAAAAAAAAAACGCCCAGGTGTGTTGTTGCAGGCATTTTTTTGGGGTCTTTGGAGGCAGGCAAAACATCTGAACTTGTGTATAGGAATATATATACACACGTACTTATATGTATATATACACCTAGACATATATAGGTGTGATAGGAGCGGAGCCATATTAGTGTTAATTATTTAATTAGCGCAAGCATATATTTCTGCTACTATCACACCTATATATGTCTAGGTGTATATATACATATAAGTATGTGTGTATATATACACCCCTATACACAAGTTCAGATGTTTTGCCTGCTTCCAAAGACGCCCAAAAAAACGCTAGCGCCAAAAAAAAACGCCCAGGTGTGTCGTTGCAGGCATTTTTTGGGGTCTTTGGAGACAGGCAAAACATCTGAACTTGTGTATAGGGGTATATATACACACCTACACATATATAGGTGTGATAGGAGCGGAGCCATATTAGTGTTAATTATTTAATTAGCGCAAGCATATATTTCTGCTACTATCACACCTATATATGTCTAGGTTTATATATACATGTATGTATGTATATATACCCCTATACACAATTTCAGATGTTTTGCCTGCCTCAAAAGACCCCAGAAATGGCCAAAAAAACGCTTGCTACTAAACCGGCATGGTGTGAAAATAGCGGAGCCATATCCCTGTTCTATAAGTGAACTAATACAAACAATCTTTTTTTTTTATGGTTCTGGACATGCTACAGAGCTGAAACTTCACAGGTACACTTTTTAGACCCCCAGATAGGGTTGAGCGAACACCTAGATGTCCGTGTTCGACGGGTTCGGCCGAACTTTAAAAAAAAGTCCGGGTCCGTGTCCCGGACTTTTACCGAACTTTTCCCGGACACCGAACCCCATTGAAGTCAATGGGGACCCGAACTTTAAGGCACTAAAATGGCTCTAAAACACCAAAGGAAAGGGCTAGAGTGCTGCAAATGGCAGCAAAACGTAATTAAGAGCATGGCAAGTGCTCTGCAAACAAATGTGGATAGGGAAATAACTTAAAACAACAAAAAAAAACAGAAAAATAAAACAATGTTCTTCTTCATCTCTGAAGGACGAGGCCCATATGGAGTAGGAGGGAGGTTGAGGTGGTGGTGGATGTGGCGGTGACATAGGCGTGCGCACAGGGTGTGCTGGGTGTGCCTGGGCACACCCTAATCACCTAGGGCACATAGCATTGCCAGTGAGGAGATGGGAAAGATCTCCCTGGGACCTGCTCTGCTCTATTTCTCCTTGCCTACAGGTACATGGCCCCGATACATTACTCTCCCTGCTGGCAAACACATGCATGTGTATTTCAACTTTGGGGTGCACACCTTAATGCAATAGGCTGCGCACACCTATGGGCGGTGTAGGTGGAAGCGGCGGTGGAGGAGGACCAGGGCCGGATTAACAGCATCATGGGCTTGGTGCTGAGGATTTTGAAGGGCCTTAAGGGCCGTGCCTTGCCATGCACCCAGAGGAGGAAGGGTGCAGCCATGCATGCCTAATTCAACATGGGATGCTGTCTCTGAAGCCCATAAACACATCCATGCATCGCCAACTGTCCCTCCTTGTCCGGCCTTCACGCTGTGTGGGGAGGTTCTGAGGGTGCTGCCTGGGGAAGCGAGCATAGAAGCCAGACTTCTGTGTTTACAAGTGACAGAAGAGCGGTAACAGTGAATATGGCCAACCCGGGGCCTATATAAAAGGTAGGGGCCTGGAGCTGCAGCTCCAATAGCCCCTACATTAATCTGGCCCTGAGGAGGAGGACGAGGTAGCCAACACTGCTTCTTTTCAAAAATTTTAAATGAGGGTACACCCCAAAAGAGTGAGAAAGAGCAAAAATGGAACAATGGGTGGGTAAGGTCGGTATCCATTGCTATTCTGCATAAGGTACGGAAAAGTCCCGTGGGATCCATGCCTGGTTCATTTTAATGAACGTGAGCTTGTCCACATTGTCTCTGGACAGGCGGCTGCGCTTGTCTGTTATAACGCCCCCAGCCGTGCTAAATACCCGTTCAGATAATACACTGGCTGCAGGGCACGCCAGCACCTCCAAGGCGTAAAGGGCAAGCTCAGGCCATGTGCCCAATTTGGAGACCCAGAAGTTGAAGGGGGCAGACCCGTCATTCACTACATGTAGGCGTGTGCACACATACTGCTCCACCATGTTGGTAAAATGCTGCCTCCTGCTAAGACGTTCCATCTGAGCTGCTGGTGCTGCTGTTTGTTGTGGCGTGCTGACAAAGCTTTTCCACATTTCGGCCATGCTAACCCTGCCTTCTGAGGTGCTGGCGGTGCCCTGGTTGCGTTGGCGACCTCCTCCTCCTCCTCCTCTGCCTTGTGCTTCCACTGTGGCCCCGCTGTCAGATGGGAATGCCAGCAGCATGGCGTCTACCAGCGTGCGCTTGTACTCGCGCATCTTGCGATCGCGCTCCAGTGAGTGAATTAAGGACGGTACGTTGTCCTTGTAACGGGGATCCAGCAGCGTGGCCACCCAGTAATCAGCACAAGTTAGAATGTGGGCAACTCGGCGGTCGTTGTGGAGACACTGCAGCATGTAATCGCTCATGTGTGCCAGGCTGCCCAGAGGCGACGAAAGGCTGTCCTCTGTGGGAGGTGTATCGTCCGTGTCCTCTGTATCCCCCCAGCCACGCACCAGTGATGGCCATGAGCTGGCCTGGGTGCCACCCTGCTGTGAACATGGTTCCATCTCCTCCTCCAGCTCCTCCTCCTCCTCATCCTCCAGAACTGTGCCCCTGCTGGACAATTGCGTCCCTGGCGTTTGCGTGTGCAGGAACCCACCCTCGGAGCCCCTTGCGAATGACTGCCCTGAAAGCCTTGGAAATGTTACCTCTTCATCCTCCTCCTCCTCCTCATCCTGTGCCACATCCTCTTCCATCATCGCCCGAATTGTTTTTTCAAGGAGGCATAGAAGTGGGATAGTTAAGCTGAGAACGGCGTCATTGCCACTGGCCATGTTGGTGGAGTACTCAAAACAGCGCAACAAGGCACACAGGTCTCGCATGGAGGCCCAGTTATTGGTGGTGAAGTGGTGCTGTTCCGCAGAGCGACTCACGCGTGCGTGCTGCAGCTGAAACTCCACTATGGCCTTCTGCTGCTCGCACAGTCTTTCCAGCATGTGCAAGGTGGAGTTCCACCTTGTGGGCACGTCACATATGAGGCGGTGAGCGGGAAGGCCGAAGTTACGCTGCAGCGCTGCCAGGCGAGCAGCAGCAGGGTGAGAACGCCGAAAGTGCGCACAAACGGCCCGCACTTTCTGCAGCAGCTCTGACATATCGGGGTAGTTTTTAAGGAACCTCTGCACCACCAAATTCAGCACATGCGCCAGGCAAGGGATGTGCGTCAAACCGGCTAGGCCCAGAGCTGCTATGAGATTTCGCCCGTTATCACACACCACCAGGCCGGGCTTGAGGCTCGCTGGCAGCAACCACTCATTTGTCTGCTGTTCCATGCTCCTCCACAACTCCTGCGCGGTGTGTGGTTTGTCCCCCAAACAGGCAAGTTGTAAAACTGCCTGCTGTCGTTTACCCCTGGCCGTGCTGAAGTTGGTGGTGAAGGTGTTACGCTGTCCGGATGAGGAGGCGGTAGAGGATGAGGAAGCGGAGTAGGAGGAGTTACGAACAGGAGGCAAACTGAAGCGCCCTGCAATCCTCGGTGGTGGAAGGACATGCGCCAAATTGCTATCCGCCTCAGGCCCATCCGCCACTGCATTTACCCAGTGTGCCGTTAGGGAGATATAACGCCCCTGACCGTGCTTACTGGTCCACGTATCCGTAGTTAGGTGGACCTTGGCACAGATGGCGTTGCGCAGTGCACACCTGATATTTTCCCCCACTTGGTTGTGCAGGGAAGGGATGGCTTGCCTGGAAAAGTAGTGGCGGCTGGGCACGACGTACTGTGGGACAGCCACCGACATAAGGTTTTAAAACTGTGCGTCTCCACCAGACGGAATGACAGCATTTCAAAGGCCAATAATTTTGAAATGCTGGCATTCAAGGCCAGGGATCGCGGGTGGGTAGGGGGGTACTTCCTCTTCCTCTCAAGTGTTTGGGAGATGGAAAGCTGAACGCTTCCACGGGACATTGTGGAGATGGTTGTTGGTGACCCAGGTGGTGGTGTTGCTGACAGATCGTCTGTTTGCGGGGTGGCAGGTGCCGGTATCACTACAGATGTGGCTGGAGCGGCCGAGACTGCAGCAGAAGAGGAAGCAGGATGAGCCAGAGACGTTTCTTGGTTTTGAAGGTGTGTACTCCACTGCAGCTCGTGCTTTGCACTTAGATGCCTGATCATGCAGGTTGTGCTCAGGTTGAGAAGGTTCATGCCTCGCTTCAAGCTCTGATTGCACAGGGTGCAAACCACTCGTGTCCTGTCATCAGCACATTTTCTAAAGAACTTCCACGCTAGAGAACTCCTTTGAGCTGACTTTGGTGCGCTCGTTCCCTTGCTGCGTTGGGCAGTAGCGGGCGTAGTGTCTAGGGCACGGCCGCTCCGCTTCTGCACCCTGCTCCCTCTTCTGCTGTGCTGGTGGCTCTGTGCGACCACCGCCTCTTCCTCCAAACTACTCAGGTCACCTGCATGACGTTCATTCCATGTGGGGTCGAGGACCTCATCGTCCTCCACATCATCTTCCACCCAGTCTTCACCCCTGCCCTCCTTGTCGGTCTCCACAATGCTGAACGCCGCAGCAGTTGGCACCTGCGTTTCGTCATCATCGGAGACGTGCTGCGATGATCCTTGCATGTACTCATCTTGAGAAATAAGTGGTTGGGCATCGCTGCACTCAATCTCTTCCACTTCTGGGGCAGGGCTAGGTGGATGGCCCTGGGAAACCCTGCTGACAGAGTCCTCAAAAAGAATAAGAGACTGCTGTATGGCTTGGGGCTCAGACTGCTGGCCTGATTTGCAAGGGGGTGAGGTGAAAGACGGTTGGACATTGGCTGCAGGTGCCAACTCTGACCTTTCTGCAGTAGACTGGGTGGGAGACAATGTGAAGGAACTGGAGGCACTGTCAGCAGCAAACCAATCTACTATCGCCTCAACTTGTTCTGGCCTCATCACTTCTAGGGGCGTTTGATGCCCTACCAAATACTGATGCAGGTTCTGTCGCCTACTCACACTTGAGGAAGGTGTTTCACTTGTGCGTGTAGCTGGCACAGATCGACCATGTCCTCTCCTTGCAACAGGAGCTCTACCAGCAGCACCACGACCCAGGCCACGGCCCTTATTTGACGGTCTCCTCATATTTCTGTAATTTAAGATCTTGCCCTAGAAAGGTTTTTATTGAATAGCGGAATAGAAAATATGATCCAAAAAAAGTGTATGTATATCACACGTACACAACCACACTAGGCCCCAATTACTATTGTTTGTACCCCTAAAAGGCTAGATGAGGAGTAGGGGGAGTATGGAACAGGCAGCACCCTCAAACCTTCAGAAGTATGAGATGAACCCCAACAACTTGGAAAGGTGGATCTCTCTCACACGTACCGACACAGACTATCCCGCAATTCAATTGATCCTCAAAGGTTTTTATTGAATAGCGGAATAGGAAATATGATCAAAAAAAGTGTATGTATCTCGCACGTACACAACCACACTAGGCCCCAATTACTATTGTTTGTACCCCTAAAAGGCTAGATGAGGAGTAGGGGGAGTATGGAACAGGCAGCACCCTCAAACCTTCAGAAGTATGAGATGAACCCCAACAACTTGGAAAGGTGGATCTCTCTCACACGTACCGACACAGACTATCCCGCAATTCAATTGATCCTCAAAGGTTTTTATTGAATAGCGGAATAGGAAATATGATCAAAAAAAGTGTATGTATCTCGCACGTACACAACCACACTAGGCCCCAATTACTATTGTTTGTACCCCTAAAAGGCTAGATGAGGAGTAGGGGGAGTATGGAACAGGCAGCACCCTCAAACCTTCAGAAGTATGAGATGAACCCCAACAACTTGGAAAGGTGGATCTCTCTCACACGTACCGACACAGACTATCCCGCAATTCAATTGATCCTCAAAGGTTTTTATTGAATAGCGGAATAGGAAATATGATCAAAAAAAGTGTATGTATCTCGCACGTACACAACCACACTAGGCCCCAATTACTATTGTTTGTACCCCTAAAAGGCTAGATGAGGAGTAGGGGGGGTATGGAACAGGCAGCACCCTCAAACCTTCAGAAGTATGAGATGAACCCCAACAACTTGGAAAGGTGGATCTCTCTCACACGTACCAACACAGACTATCCCCCAATTTAACTGATCCCCAAAGGTTTTTGATTAAATAGCGGAATAGAAAATATGATCCAAAAAAAGTGTATGTATATCACACGTACACAACCACACTAGGCCCCAATTACTATTGTTTGTACCCCTAAAAGGCTAGATGAGGAGTAGGGGGAGTATGGAACAGGCAGCACCCTCAAACCTTCAGAAGTATGAGATGAACCCCAACAACTTGGAAAGGTGGATCTCTCTCACACGTACCGACACAGACTATCCCGCAATTCAATTGATCCTCAAAGGTTTTTATTGAATAGCGGAATAGGAAATATGATCAAAAAAAGTGTATGTATCTCGCACGTACACAACCACACTAGGCCCCAATTACTATTGTTTGTACCCCTAAAAGGCTAGATGAGGAGTAGGGGGAGTATGGAACAGGCAGCACCCTCAAACCTTCAGAAGTATGAGATGAACCCCAACAACTTGGAAAGGTGGATCTCTCTCACACGTACCGACACAGACTATCCCGCAATTCAATTGATCCTCAAAGGTTTTTATTGAATAGCGGAATAGGAAATATGATCAAAAAAAGTGTATGTATCTCGCACGTACACAACCACACTAGGCCCCAATTACTATTGTTTGTACCCCTAAAAGGCTAGATGAGGAGTAGGGGGAGTATGGAACAGGCAGCACCCTCAAACCTTCAGAAGTATGAGATGAACCCCAACAACTTGGAAAGGTGGATCTCTCTCACACGTACCGACACAGACTATCCCGCAATTCAATTGATCCTCAAAGGTTTTTATTGAATAGCGGAATAGGAAATATGATCAAAAAAAGTGTATGTATCTCGCACGTACACAACCACACTAGGCCCCAATTACTATTGTTTGTACCCCTAAAAGGCTAGATGAGGAGTAGGGGGGGTATGGAACAGGCAGCACCCTCAAACCTTCAGAAGTATGAGATGAACCCCAACAACTTGGAAAGGTGGATCTCTCTCACACGTACCAACACAGACTATCCCCCAATTTAACTGATCCCCAAAGGTTTTTGATTAAATAGCGGAATAGAAAATATGATCCCAAAAAAGTGTATGTATATCACACGTACACAACCACACTAGGCCCCAATTACTATTGTTTGTACCCCTAAAAGGCTAGGAGTAGGGGGAGTATGGAACAGGCAGCACCCTCAAACCTTCAGAAGTATGAGATGAACCCCAACAACTTGGAAAGGTGGATCTCTCTCACACGTACCAACACAGACTATCCCCCAATTTAACTGATCCCCAAAGGTTTTTGATTAAATAGCGGAATAGAAAATATGATCCCAAAAAAGTGTATGTATATCACACGTACACAACCACACTAGGCCCCAATTACTATTGTTTGTACCCCTAAAAGGCTAGGAGTAGGGGGAGTATGGAACAGGCAGCACCCTCAAACCTTCAGAAGTATGAGATGAACCCCAACAACTTGGAAAGGTGGATCTCTCTCACACGTACCAACACAGACTATCCCCCAATTTAACTGATCCCCAAAGGTTTTTGATTAAATAGCGGAATAGAAAATATGATCCCAAAAAAGTGTATGTATATCACACGTACACAACCACACTAGGCCCCAATTACTATTGTTTGTACCCCTAAAAGGCTAGGAGTAGGGGGAGTATGGAACAGGCAGCACCCTCAAACCTTCAGAAGTATAAGATGAACCCCAACAACTTGGAAAGGTGGATCTCTCTCACACGTACCAACACAGACTATCCCCCAATTTAACTGATCCCCAAAGGTTTTTGATTAAATAGCGGAATAGAAAATATGATCCCAAAAAAGTGTATGTATATCACACGTACACAACCACACTAGGCCCCAATTACTATTGTTTGTACCCCTAAAAGGCTAGGAGTAGGGGGAGTATGGAACAGGCAGCACCCTCAAACCTTCAGAAGTATGAGATGAACCCCAACAACTTGGAAAGGTGGATCTCTCTCACACGTACCAACACAGACTATCCCCCAATTTAACTGATCCCCAAAGGTTTTTGATTAAATAGCGGAATAGAAAATATGATCCCAAAAAAGTGTATGTATATCACACGTACACAACCACACTAGGCCCCAATTACTATTGTTTGTACCCCTAAAAGGCTAGGAGTAGGGGGAGTATGGAACAGGCAGCACCCTCAAACCTTCAGAAGTATGAGATGAACCCCAACAACTTGGAAAGGTGGATCTCTCTCACACGTACCAACACAGACTATCCCCCAATTTAACTGATCCCCAAAGGTTTTTGATTAAATAGCGGAATAGAAAATATGATCCCAAAAAAGTGTATGTATATCACACGTACACAACCACACTAGGCCCCAATTACTATTGTTTGTACCCCTAAAAGGCTAGGAGTAGGGGGAGTATGGAACAGGCAGCACCCTCAAACCTTCAGAAGTATGAGATGAACCCCAACAACTTGGAAAGGTGGATCTCTCTCACACGTACCAACACAGACTATCCCCCAATTTAACTGATCCCCAAAGGTTTTTGATTAAATAGCGGAATAGAAAATATGATCCCAAAAAAGTGTATGTATATCACACGTACACAACCACACTAGGCCCCAATTACTATTGTTTGTACCCCTAAAAGGCTAGGAGTAGGGGGAGTATGGAACAGGCAGCACCCTCAAACCTTCAGAAGTATGAGATGAACCCCAACAACTTGGAAAGGTGGATCTCTCTCACACGTACCAACACAGACTATCCCCCAATTTAACTGATCCCCAAAGGTTTTTGATTAAATAGCGGAATAGAAAATATGATCCCAAAAAAGTGTATGTATATCACACGTACACAACCACACTAGGCCCCAATTACTATTGTTTGTACCCCTAAAAGGCTAGGAGTAGGGGGAGTATGGAACAGGCAGCACCCTCAAACCTTCAGAAGTATGAGATGAACCCCAACAACTTGGAAAGGTGGATCTCTCTCACACGTACCAACACAGACTATCCCCCAATTTAACTGATCCCCAAAGGTTTTTGATTAAATAGCCGAATAGAAAATATGATCCCAAAAAAGTGTATGTATATCACACGTACACAACCACACTAGGCCCCAATTACTATTGTTTGTACCCCTAAAAGGCTAGATGAGGAGTAGGGGGAGTATGGAACAGGCAGCACCCTCAAACCTTCAGAAGTATGAGATTGTGTTCACTGTACCCCACAAAGATTGAGTTCACTGCACCCCACAATGATTGTGTTCACTGCACCCCACAAAGATTGTGTTCACTGCACCTCACAAAGATTGTGTTCACTGTACCCCCCAAAGATTGTGTTCACTGCACCCCACAAAGATTCTGTTCACTGTACCCCACAAAGATTGTGTTCACTGCACCCCAAAAAGATTGTGTTCACTGCACCCCAAAAAGGATGTTGTTCACTGCACCCCAAAAAGGATGTTGTTCACTCCACCCCAAAAAGATTGTGTTCACTGCACCCCACAAAGATTGTGTTCACTGCACCCCAAAAAGATTGTGTTCACTGCACCCCAAAAATGATTTTGTTCACTGCACCCCAAAAAGGATTTTGTTCACTGCACCCCAAAAAGGATGTTGTTCACTCCACCCCAAAAAGATTGTGTTCACTGCACCCCAAAAAGATTGTGTTCACTGCACCCCACAAAGGATTTTGTTCACTGCACCCCAAAAAGATTGTGTTCACTGCACCCCAAAAAGGATGTTGTTCACTGCACCCCAAAAAGGATTTTGTTCACTGCACCCCAAAAAGATTGTGTTCACTGCACCCCACAAAGGATTTTGTTCACTGCACCCCACAAAGATTGTGTTCACTGCACACCAAAAAGGATTGTGTTCACTGCACCCCAAAAAGATTTTGTTCACTGCACCCCAAAAAGATTGTGTTCACTGCAGCCCAAAAAGATTGTGTTCACTGCAGCCCAAAAAGATTGTGTTCACTGCAGCCCAAAAAGATTGTGTTCACTGCAGCCCAAAAAGATTGTGTTCACTGCAGCTCACACACAGAAAAATGGATGTGGATCACTGACACCTGCCTATCTCCAATCCCACACCACACAGCAATATCGATTGTAGTTTGTAGAACACAGTTTCCCTAAAATTCAGCAGACTCTGTCCCTAACAGGATTGAGAAGAGATCGTAGATCAGGATTGAGTGCAGACCCCACCCCCCACACAGCAATATCGATTGTAGTTTGTAGAAGACACTGACCCTATAATTCAGCAGACTCTATCCCTAAAATGCCTACAACTCGCCCTGCCTAAACACTCCGACCTGTCCCTCAATTCTATCCGGACACAAATGGTTTTTTCCTGCCTATCTTTCCCTAATCAGCAGCCAGCACGTTGATGTGTGCTCTGTCCCTGAATCTAAGCAGCATAATGACGCCGCTGCGGCTGCCTCGAACTTATAAAGACTTGGTCACATGCTTCAGACGGCCAATCACAGCTACTGAGACATTTGCAGGCATGGCTGGGATGGCTTAAGGCACACCAGTTAAACGATTGTTGATTGGCTGTTGAAAGCCCGCCATGAAAAGAGCGCCAAAGCATGCAAAACCCGGAAATAAAACGACCGAACACGGATTTTTACCCGAACATACAGTAAAGTGTCCGTGTCCGTGTTCGGGTACAAAAAATCCAATTATTCGGTACGAACACGAATAATACAGTCCGTGTTCGCTCAACACTACCCCCAGATACTAAATCCAAAGACATTTTTTTTTTTCAATAATTGGCTATCAAAAATGACACTTTTTAAGAACTTTTTTGTGTGTGATTAAAACTCCCTGGGGCATGACCCAGAACCCTAGGCACTTTTTAGGGGCATTTGTTGGGTTTTAGGGCTTCAAAATTGTGTTTTTTGATTACCGAAGTTCGGGTCCCATTGATTTCAATGGGGTTCTGAAATCCGGGCCGAACTTTCGGGAAGTTCGGATGTTCTGGCCGAACCGAACTTTTCAAAAGTTCGATCATCCCTAGTTAACATCCCAGAATCTATTGGAATGCCTATAAACATACCAACCTCACAATTTAGTGCCCTTAAACACTCTCACCTTCACATGGTCTATGGAATCCCTTTCATATTTGGGGATCCGGCTTACTCCAGACCTAAAATCTTTGTTTTTCAAAAAACTATATCTCACAATTACCTAAATTAAGAAGAATGCTAAAAGCGGTGTTCCAGCTGTTTCTGTGTTTACTAAAAGTCCGCAGGGGGCCCGGAGTCCTTAAAGCATAAGTTCCACTTATGGGTGGAACTCCGCTTTAATCTCTGGTAATCCTTTCATATCTAATTTTTAGGTAGAATTACAGCTATTAAAATGACTATCCTCCAAAAATACAATACGTGTATCTATTCAGAGCATTTCCCATTAGGATAAATAAAATATATGTAACCAACTTCCAGAACGGAATTGGTAAATTTGTTTAGTCGGACTCTCACCCTTGCTTTTCCAAAATGGTATTATACATACCTCAACATAGAGGTTCCGCCTTCCAGACTTTCAGCTTTACTGTCTAGCTTCAAAATTGTCACAAATTGCTCAATGGCACATATCTAGTCCGGGGGTTCCTTGGGTCAAATTTGAGAGGCACTCGATTATCCCTTTCTGGATTTTTATGGTCTAAATTTGTCCCACAAAATAATGTTGCTTCTCAAAAACCAATTGGTATACCAATCTCTACATCTTTGGCGATGATATGAAAGAAAATATAATTTGACCTTGGGAACACTACCCCAAACATCTTTCTTAGGTGATCCGAAGTTTCCTCCTGGTATTTACAGAATGAATTACTTTTCTTGGTGGATCAATAACGACCTTTTTTCCCTATATAAATTTTTTACCAAATCCACTTTTACTACTTTTTCTTCTATTCAAACTAAATACCATATCCCGTATTAGGGGTGTAACTACAGGGGTTGCAATAGCAACCGGGCCCCATGCTCCAGGGGGCCTGTGTGGCTCCCCTTTACACCTGGATAGGAGGGTCGGCGGGGGCAGCATGTAGAGAAATCACTGTCCTTTTTCCTCCTGTAGCTGCAGGAGGAAAATGGAGGAGATTGGTTCCTCTGTATGCTGCCCCTGCCACTCCTCCTATCCAGTTCACTTGTGTTCTGCTGTCTCTGGGCCCCTGTGTGCTCCCCTGGTCCCCCCCCCCTACTGTGCTGCCTCCCCTCTCCTGCCGGCTGCTGCAGGGGATGTGTCACAATAGGGAACCAGGAAGGGGTCGCTAAATATGTAATTTACCAGCTCCTTCCTTTTCTGTATGGACAGAGTCATAGTCAGTGACATTGAAAAAAATAAAATGTTAAAAAATAATACAATTAAAATACCAAAAAATAAAAACTACTGACACCACTGGGTGAACTTCCAGGATCGCAAAGGTCACACTTGCAACCGGGCCCTGGCATTCCACCACCGTGGGGACGTCCCAAGATGGCAGGAAGGGGGCCCACTGCAGAACTTGTGAAAGGATCCCGCTGAAGGACAGTAATAAAGGGCCCCGCAAAAAGAGTAAAGGGCCCCAGGATCAGTGGAAAGAGCCCCAGGCTTGAAGGGAAGGGTCCTTCATGGTTTCTGGCCGGGGCCCTGAAGGTTCTAGTAACACCTCTGTCCCGTATAATGAACACTGTAAATTTCTACAGATTAGACCCTTTTGCACTACTCATTTCCAAACAACAGATATAGAACCTCCTACATTTTATGGAAATCTTTGTGTAAAAAATGCTAGGGCGAAAAGGACTAATATCAGAGATTTCAATCTCGTAAACATAGATTCACAAGAAAAGCTTCCCTACATGCTAAAATGGGAATCAGAATGTGATATATCTCTTTCTATTAAAGACTGGAGCGAAAGTATTATTATCCTCCATAAATGCACCAGATCACTCAAAATAAGAGAAACAGCTGTCAAGCTTTTCACAAGACGGTACTTTACTCCTACTAAATTACATGCGATTTTTTTTTTCCCCCCGTCTCCTTCTCCCACATTTTGTGGGAATGCGATAAAGTGCCTCACATTGCAAACCAAAACATCCCTTAGAGTGGGACTTTGTAGGCACATAAGAATTGTACTATTATATTATAAACATCTTTTATTGTATCACAAAGCTAAGAACATGTACAAAGAACACATTGAAGAACAATATACATGTATTGTACAGAAGTTCCATTTTATATATATATATATATATATATACACACACACAATATATGTGGATTAACGTCAAGGTTACCCGATGCGTTTCAAAGGTTGCATAACTGTGTGTATATATATACACCCCTATACACAAGTTCAGATGTTTTGCCTGCTTCCAAAGACGCCCAAAAAAATGCCCAAAAAAACGCTAGCGCCAAAAAAAAAACGCCCAGGTGTGTTGTTGCAGGCATTTTTTGGGGTCTTTGGAGACAGGCAAAACATCTGAACTTGTGTATAGGGGTATATATACACACATGTTATATGTATTATACACCTAAATATATATAGGTGTGATAGGAGGGAAGCCATATTAGTGTTAATTATTTAATTAGCGCAAGCATATATTTCTGCTACTATCACACCTATATATGTCTAGGTGTATATATACATATAAGTATGTGTGTATATATACACCCCTATACACAAGTTCAGATGTTTTGCCTGCTTCCAAAGACGCCCAAATAAATGCCCAAAAAACGCTAGCGCCAAAAAAAAACGTCCAGGTGTGTTGTTGCAGGCATTTTTTTGGGGTCTTTGGAGACAGGCAAAACATCTGAACTTGTGTATAGGGGTATACATACACACATACTTGTATGTATTTTTACACTTACACATATATAGGTGTGATAGGAGCGGAGCCATATTAGTGTTAATTATTTAATTAGCGCAAGTATATATTTCTGCTCCTATCACACCTATATATGTCTAGGTGTGTATATATACATATAATTATGTTTATATATATACCCCTATACACAAGTTCAGATGTCATGCCTGACTCCAAACTTGTCCTAAAAAAAAATCCCTATAAACGCCTGCAGCCAAAAAGCAGGCTGACAGGCAAGAAGCCATATCAGTGTTCTATAAGTCACCTAATAGTAACAAACTTGTTTCTATTGCGGTCTCCCTGACATGGAAGGGTTTGGTCACCCTGCCATAGCAGTCAGAGTCAGTTCACCCTACACTACACTACGGTCACCCTGACATGGAAGGGTTTGGTCACTCAGTGGTCACCCTGCCATAGCAGTCAGAGTCAGTTCACCCTACACTACGGTCACCCTGGCACTTAACACTTTCCCTACAGAAACTAAATTTTTGCATCTAACTAAAGTGTAAAAAGCACTCTAACTACACTAGATATCCCTTTCCTGACACTAATAAATGCTAAATGACACTTTTTAAGCAGAAGTCACAGAACTGCTTCCACTCTCTTCTATGTGCCTGTATTACAATGCTAGGAATTTGGCGGGGCTATCTTATATACTGGGGGGCGTATTAACTAATGATTGGCCTATGGACCCCTAGTCACTCCAATCACATTCCTAGCATTCTCCTGCCCCCTCAATTGGCTTTTACTAATAGTTCTGGTCCAATCACAGGCTTTTAAAGCCCAGTTCCTGTTGCATTGCATTTTGGTCAGTTCTGGTTGCCGAATTCCGAACTTTTTCAGCAAAAAGTTCGGAATTCGGCCGAACCTCGAACAGCCAATGTTCGGGTTGACCCGAACCGTTCGATCATCCCTAGTAGACAGTACAAATACAATACACTTTAATACAGGAGGAATCAGAAGGTCCTGCTCATTAGAGCTTACAATCTAAGAGAGAGGGTCAAGAGATAAAAGAGGTAATAAATGTGGGGGATGTGCTGATGGAGAAAATAAAAGTACAGTTGTTAGGTGGGGGCCAGGTAGGCTTCTCTGAAGAGATGTGGTTTTTTTTTTTAGGTCTAAAAGTGGACAAAGTAGGAGATAGTCTGACAGATTGGGTAGAGCATTCCAGAGGATGGGAGAGGCCCGGGAGAAGTCCTGGCGACGAGGGAGTTAGAGCAGGAGGTCCTGGAAGGAACAAAGGGAACGATTTTGTTGGTATTTTGAGACCAGGCTAGTGATGTAGCTGGGGACCAAGTTATGGATGGCTTTATAAGTTATGGTTAGTATCATAAATTTAATTTGTTGGTTGAGTGGCAGCCAATGGATGAGTCTGGCAGCAGCGTTTATGATGGACTGAAGGGAGGATAGCCTATTTAAAGGTGAGACAATGATGACAGATGACTAAGGAGTGGATAGAAGCTTTGTGGTGCCGTTGGTTAGGAAGGGGCGTATCTTGGAGATGTTGCGGAGGTTGAGGCAGCAAGCTTTGGATTAGAAGATTAGAAGACAGTTTGAAGGGCCAAGTATTTTTTTTTTTTTTTTTATACACGCAAATATACACATTGACATACATTTTCACATACACAAATGAAGAAAACAAACAGTAAAAAGGAAAACATGGGGCTGATGGGGACTTTTTCCTGCTGCTCCAAAGGGCGGACAGAGGTAACTTCCACTACTTCTGGAAGAATCTCTAATGTGACTTCTTCCTCAGGTGCTCGTCACTGGTTCATATGTTTCAGCCAACCACCATTTCACTCTGTGCCTAATGGCACAGCACGACCATCTTCTTCTAATGGCCCTAGTAACCTAATTTCTATTGATTTTTTTTAAATATCCATAGCTGTAGTTTACTCAGAATGCCAGTCTTTTTTTACTTGTAGTTGTTCCACGTGTTTGACGTTTTCTTTTGGTTTAATAAACTGTTCGGGCTTTCCTGAGAATCAGAAAGAATAATTTAATGAGACAAACATGCAAAAATGGCAGAAAGAAATATGCTGCATATATCTGAGGTCCAAATAATAATATATTGTGAAACACTTTTTAAAATCATATTTTCAGTGAATTTCATGGACTGCTGTCACTTTTTATTGAAGCAAAACTACACATTGAAGCACTAACATGAAGGTATGCTTTTTAACCTGTTTGCTGCCAGATCCGAGTTTGCATTTTATTTTTTTGCACACACGCTGAAAAAACATTTTAGGCCTGAAGATTAGTTAAAACCTCCAAACAGTACATATTTTCTGATAGCAAAGACCCTAAACAATAAAATGGTGGTAGTTTACATTTTTAATGCCACATTATATTAGCTCAGCCGTTTATCAAATTTTCAGTAAAAAAAATGCACTCGTACGATAAATATTATAATGGTTGTAAATGGTATACATAATAATAAAGAAAGGATTTAAGAAAAAAAATGCACTCGTTTTATTTTAGGGCACACAAACGCACCATATTCTTAATTTTTTTTTTACACATAAAACATGAGGTTGTGCCAAGTAAATGGACACCTAACATGTCAAGCCTTAAAATTGTGCATGCTTATGAAATTCTGTTGAACTTTGATTCCCAAAATTCCCATAGGCAATGCTTAAAAGCCCTTACCTGTCATTAGTTTGGCGTAAAGTGGTTGTGAACCCTTACATATATACGCAGTGAAGTGACCGGGCCTTTTTTGATACACAGATAGCAAGTAAATCCTCCTACATAAGTTGTACCTGTTTATCTGTCTGGAGTGTTCTCTTCTCTACATCCATTCATAGTCCAGAATTTTTACAGCTTGTCTGAGGTTTCAGAAAACAAGGGGCAGAGAGCTGAAGTTACACACTGCAGAGCTCAGTGAGCAGAGCTCTGAGAGCTAATTGGTGGAAAGGGACACCCCCCCCCATTCACACAGCACACAGCAACAGAGCTGATGCTGTCAATCACAGCTGTGTGCTGGAGCTCCCTCTCATGTCACCATTTTTCTCTCGGTATATGGAAAACTTGTTAGAAGTGACTCATACTGATAGCAGAGGAAGGAGGCAGAAGACAGAAGTGACACTTAGTGCTCTGAGATAAGTATACACTATAGAGGGATATGCTTTGTTCAATTTTTCACGTCTGAGGTTTGCAACCACTTTAACCCCTTCATGTCGACGTAACCCACTTCACTGGACTGAGCTTTTTTCCGTGGGCCTGCATATACAGTACGTATCTCATAAAAGTGAGTACACCCCTCACATTTATGTAAATATTTTATTATATCTTTTCATGTGATAACACTGAAGAAATTACACTTTTCTACAATGTAATGTAGTGAGTGTACATCTTGTATGACAGTGTAAATTTTCTGTCCCCTCAATATAACTCAACACACAGCCATTAATGTCTAAATCGCTGGAAACAAAAGTGAGTACACCCCTAAGTGTAAATGTCCAAATTAGCCATTTTCACTCCCCAATGTCATGTGACTCGTTAGTGTTAAGAAATCTCTGGTGTGAATGGAGAGTTGGTGTTATCGCTCATCGTTATCATGCTGGTCACTGGAAGTTCAATATGGCACCTCAATTTCAAAGAACTCTCTGAGGATCTGAAAAAAAGAATCGTTGCTCTACATAAAGATGGCCTAGGCTATAAGATTACCAAGACCCTAAAACTGAGCTGCAGCACGGTGGCCAAGACCATACAGCAGTTTAACAGGACAGGTTCCACTCAGAACAGGCCTCACCATGGTCAGCCAAAGAAGTTCAGTGCATGTGCTCAGCGTCATATCTAGAGGTTGTCTTTAAGAAATAGAAGTATGAGTGCTGCCAGCATGATGCAGAGGTTGAAGGGGTGGGAGGTCAGCTTGTCAGTGCTCAGACCATATGCTGCACACTGCATCAAATTGGTCTGCATGGCTGTCGTCCCAGAAGGAATCCTCTTCTAAAGATGATGCACAAGAAAGCCCACAAACAGTTTGCTGAAGACGAATAGACTAAGGACATAGATTACTAGAACCATGTCCCGTGGTCTGATGAGACCAAGATAAACGTATTTGGTTCAGATGGTGTCAAGCGTGTATGGTGGCTACCAGGCGAGGAGTATAAAGACAAGTGTGTCTTGGCTACAGTCAAGCATGGGTGGTGGGAGTGTCATAGTCTGGGGCTGCATGAGTGCTTCTGACACTGGGGAGCTACAGTTCATTGAGGGAATCATGAATGCCAACATGTACTATGACATAGTGAAGCAGGGCATGATCCCCTCCCTTCGGAGACATGGCCGCAGGGCAGTATTCCAACATAATGACCCCAAACACACCTCCAAGATGACCACTGCTTTGCTAAAGAATCTGAGGGTAAAGGTTATGGACTGGCCTAACATGTCTTATCCCTATTCAGCATCTGTGGGGCATCCTCAAACGGGAGGTGGAGCAGTGCCAGGGTCTCTAAGATCCACAACTCCATGATGTTATCATGGAGGAGTGGAAGAGGACTCCAGTGGCAACCTGTGAAGCTCTGGTGAACTCCATGCCCAAGAGGGTTAAGGCAGTGCTGGAAATAATGGTGGCCACACAAAATATTAGCACATTGGGCCCAATTTGGACATTTTGACGTAGGGGGTGTACTCACTTTTGTTGCCAGATTAATGGCTGTGTTGAGTTATTTTGAGGGGACATCAAATTTACAGTTATACAAGCTGTACACTCACTTCTTTACATTGTAGCAAAGTGTAATTTCTTCAGTGTTGTCACATGAAAAGATATAATAAAATATTTACAAAAAATGTGAGGGGTGTATGCACTTTTGTGAGATACTGTATGTGTATCTGTTTTTGTGCTGGGAGCACGCCGCACAGCGTGCTCCAAGCACAGAGACTGGGGTCTCAGCAGCAGCCCTGGGTCCCATACTAATGATCATGACCCGGATCTCCTGCTTCCGGGTCACCCGATCACTATGATAGTCTCTGATTGCCTATCACAGTGATTAATATAAAAAGTTTGGGGTCACCCAGACAATTTCATGTTTTCCATGAAAACTCCCCCTTTTTGCATCAAATGTGTTGCAAAATGCATAGAAAATATAGTCAAGACATTGACGAGGTTAGAATTAATGATTTTTATTTGAAATAATAATTTTATCCTTCAAACTTTGCTTTCATAAAATAATTCTCCATTTGCAGCAAAGCAATTACAGCCTTGCAGACCTTTGGCATTCTAGCTGTCAATTTGTTGAGGTAACCTGAAGAAATTTCACCCACGCTTCTTCAAACACCTCCCACAAGTTGGATTGGCTTGATGGGCACTTCTTATGTACCATACGGTCAAGCTGTTCCCACAACAGCTCAATAGGGTTGAGATCTGATGACTGCGCTGGCCACTGCATCTCAGACAGAATACTTGCTGACTGCTTCTTCCCTAAATAATTCTTACATAGTTTGGAGGTGTGCTTTGGGTCATTGTCCTGTTGTAGGAGAAAATTGGCTCCAATCAAGCGCTGTCCACAGGGTATGGCATGGCGTTGAAAAATGGAGTGATAGCCTTCCTTATTCAAAATCCCTTTTACCTTGTACAAATCTCACACTTTACCAGCACCAAAGCAGCCCCAGACCATCACATTACCCCCACCATGGTTCCAGATGGCGTCAGGCATTCCTCCAGCATCTGCTCACTTGTTCTGCATCTCACAAATGTTCTTCTGTGTGATTCAAACACCTCAAACTTAGATTCTCGGCCCATAACAATTTTTTTGCAATCTTCCTCTGTCCAATGTCTGTGTTCTTTTGCCCATCTTATTCTTTTCCTTTTATTGGCCAGTCTCAGATATGGCTTTTTCTTTGCCACTCTGCTTAGAAGGCCAGCATCCCGGAGTCATCTCTTCACTGTGGACGTTGAGACTGGCGTTTTGCAGGTACCATTTAATAAAGCTGCCAGTTGAGGACCTGTGTGGCGTCTATTTCTCAAATTAGAGACTCTAATGTACTTGTCCTCTTGCTTAGTTGTGCAACCAACGGTGCCTCCCACTTCTATTTTTATTCTGGTTAGAGCCCATTTGTGCTTTTCCCTGAAGGGAGTAGTACACACGTTTGTAGGAAATCTTCAGTGTCTTGGCAATTTCTTGCATGGAATAGCCTTCATTTATCAGAACAAGAATAGATTGTCGAGTTTCAGAAGAAAGTTCTCTTTTTCTGGCAATTTTGAGAGTATAATCAAACCCAGATGCTGAAGCTCCAGATACTCAACTAGCTCAAAGGAAGGACAGTTTTATAGCTTCTCTAATTAGCACAAAAGTTTTCAGCTGTGCTAACATAGATGCACAAGGGTTTTGTAATCATCAATTAGTCTTTTAACACGATTAGCTAACACGATTAGCTAACACAATGTATCATTAGAACACAGGAGTGGTGGTTGCTGGAAATAGGCTTCTGTACACCTATGTAGATATTCCATTAAAAATCAGCTAGAATAGTCATTTACCACCTTAACAACGTCTAGACTGTATTTCTAATTAATTTAATGTTATCTTCATTGAAAAAACAGTGCTTTTCTTTCAAAAATAAGGACATTTCTAAGTGACCCCAAACTTTTGAACGGTAGTGTATATAAAAGTGCATATATATATATATATATATATATATATATATATATATATATATATATATATATATATATATATATGCCCAAATATACACATATACCCGTGCTTCTGGATTGGGCTGATGAATGAATACAAAATACAATTTACAAGTGGAAAAAAAAATGACAAAAGGAAATTTGTGGGGTTGCTGCTCCTTTAAAAAGGTGTGGTACCTTTAAATCATGTGCATGTGTGTAAAGAGCACTCCCAAAGTTAAATCCTGGTGTTAATAATAATACGCATAAACCAATTTCATGTACATAATAATATCTTCAATTTATCAAATGTCCAAACAAAAGTCCATCATTAGCAGTGATCTTCTTAATAAAATATTAAACATCCATCGTGACCGAAGTGCCAAGTGCTGTAATCATAAATTGGTGCGATCCATGCTCCCTCCTGTGTGCCCACTCACTCACCAGCTGCCATAGATCCCCATGACAGAAGTCTCTTGCGCTTTGTAAATACAGTGCATCCGGAAAGTATTCATATCGCTTCACTTTTTCCACATTTTGTTATGTTACAGCCTTATTATAAAATAAATTAAATTAATTATTTTTTTCAAATTTCTACAAACAATACCCCATAATGACAATGTGAAAGAAGTTTGTTTGAAATATTTGCGAATGCATTAAAAATAAAAAATGAAAAAAAATCACATGTGCATAAGTATTCACAGCCTTTGCCATGACACTCACAATTTAGCTCAGGTCCATTTTGTTTCCACAGATCATCCTAGAGATGTTTCTACAGCTTGATTGGAGTCCACCTGTGATAAATTCAGTTGATTGGACATGATTTGAAAATACACACATCTGTCTACATAAGGTCCCACAGTTAACAGTGCATGTCAGAGCACAAACCAAGCTATTAAGTCCAAGAAATTGTCTGTAGACCACCGAGACAGGATTGTATCATGGCACAGATCTAGGGAAGGGTAAGAAAAATGTATGCAGCATTGAAGGTCCCAATGAGCACAGTGGCCTCCATTATCCGTAAATAGAAGAAGTTTGGAACCACCAGAGCGAGCTGTCTGGCCAAACTGAGCGTCTGGAGAGGAAGACCAAGAATCCAATGGTCACTTTGACAGAGCTCCAGCGTTTCTCTGTGGAGAAAGGAGAACCTTCCAGAAGAACAACCATCTCTGCATTACTCCACCAATCAGGCCTCTATGGTAGAGTGACCAGACTGAAGTTGCTCCTCAGTAAAAGGCACATGACAGTACACCTGGAGTTTGCCAAAAGGCACTTGAAGGACTATGAGAAACAAAATTCTTTGGTCTGATGAAACAAAGATTCAACTCTTTGGCCTGAATGGCAAGTTTCATGTCTGAGGGAACCAGACACCACTTATGACCTGGCCAATACCATCCCTACAAGTGAAGCATGGTGGTGGCAGCATCATGCTGTGGGGAGGTTTTTCATCGGCAGGAACTGGGAGACTAGTCAGGATCGAGGGAAAGATGAATGCAGCAATGCATAAATATCCTTGATAAAAACCTGCTTCAGAGTGCTCTGGACCTTAGACTGGGGTGAAGGTTCATCTTCCAACAGGACAACGACCCTAAGCACAAAGCCAAGGTAACAAAGGAGTGGCTCTGGGACAATTCTGTGAATGTCCTTGAGTGGCCCAGCCAGAGCCCAGGCCTGAACCCGATAGAACATCTCACTGGAGAGATCTGAAATGGCTGTGCACCAACGCTCCCCATCCAACCTGATGGAATTTGAGAGGTCCTGCAAAGAAGAATGGCAGAAACTGCCCAAAAATAGGTGTGCCAAGCTTGTAGCATCATAAAAAGACCTGAGGCTGTAATTGGTGCCAAAGGTGCTTCACCAAAATATTGGGCAAAGGCTGTGAATACATGGGATTTTTTTTTTTTCCTTTTTTATTTTTATTAAATTTGAAAATATTTCAAACTTCTTTCATGTTGTCATTATGAGGTGTTTGTAGAATTTTGGGGTGTTTTGTAGAATTTTGAGGAAAGTATTGTGTGCTGTTACACCAAAATGTAATATATAATATAATGCATAGTTACGGTAACGTCTTTATAATTGGTTATTACACTGCCATCTTGTGGTTATTTCAGTTGTTGCGCTTGCCTTTCTGTCTTTCTCTTCTGTGTTCCCTCCTGTCCCCCCCCCCCGCCCCATTTATGATGTATTTCCTGTTCCTGATTCTTTATGCTTGTGGGGATAGAGATGGCCATATCTGTCTAGGCCTTTCACACAATCTGCTTGCATCCAGGAACACATTACCATGTTTTGACCCGCAGATACCATCTTTCAAATCTCTGCTACATTTTGTTATCTGCTATACCTACTGCTTGCAATAAAACCTATGTGGATGGAAAGAAATGGTGTCTGGTGAGTTCAGCTATCTGATAACGATTGTCCGTGGTGATTGTATTTGTTTATACAGGACAGGAATAGATCTCAGCAAGGGATACGTCACTAATACAACACCTGGAGTCAGAATATATTGAATTTAATCCATTTTGGAATAAGGCTGTAACATAACAAAATGTGGAAAAAGTGAAGTGCTGTGAATACTTTCCAGATGCAATGAATCTCAGATGCTGGGCTTTGTAGTCCTTCAATGTGGTTCCTAAGTTGCAGATAAAGACAGTGCCGGGACAAGGTCATCTAGAGCCCAGGGCGAACATGCCTAAATTGTGGTCCCCACCCCCCCCCCACTGCAGATTGGCTTAGTTATTATATGCTGTTTGACCCTGCAGGGTCTCAGAGAGAAGGTGAGAGGCAGAGAATGACAGGTGGTGGGATCTTATGAGCACCTTTTCACATTGTGGACCAGGATACTGCTTGCTCTGAGATATTCTTCCATCATTAATTAGAAAGACTTTCTCCTCACTTATCACTCTGCACCTGTTTGGGACTGGTTTCTAGCATGTGTACTGTATTATATTTATTCATTAGGATTGCGCTGCACTTTATTTTATACATGTTTCAGGAGGTTTTTTTTGGATTGCCCTTGAGTGTTCAGCTGCTAATCCTTAATTATTTTCACTTAGAGGTTCAGCACTGAATATTTCTATATTCTCAATATATCAACTCTGAACCCCACATTACAGAGATCACATGGTAGGAAGTCACTACATGCGGCCCAGGGATGAAGGCCAGAACCCCAATGGTCTTTACAGATGCGGGGGTTGTGCCTTCTGTCTATGGATACAAGAAGGTCAATCATTTCTATTACCCACTGGTCAGATAAGATATATTAACCAACATATCACTTGCCAAACTTCAGGGGTGGTCTATATCATGTTCTGCCCATGCGGAGCATTTTACGTGGGTAAAACGATTACACCATGTTGTGGAAATTTTATAGTGGACATTTCTTTAGTTAAATAGCCATAATGTCTCCCAGTGTCATTTTACCGGTAATCGCTATGCACAGCAAATATTGCTTTAACTGGCATTGAGGAAAGGCTTGTTAGTGAAACCTTCCATTAGACGGGATTACATAATACTTGTAGCCTGATTGCAGTGCAAGGAGAGTCTCTTGCACAAATATATACCCGCCATCTGGGGCCCCGTCTATTTACTGCGGAGATGTGTTTGTGATGTAGAATTCATATCGTTTTACCAAGATTAATGGATGGCATCTTTCAGTCATATTCGATCCATATGACTGAAATACTGCTGCTATTGTCTTATGCAGATATAATAAAGTCCCAATCCACTGGAACAAATAGCATGGTCACTATCAAATATGGTTTATATGAACTATATTTGATGGGATCCACTAACAGGTATTGAGTCCGTGTTTGTGAATTAACGTGGCTGAATCATTAGAAGCCATGTGCTCTGTCCTTTGTGGCAGTTGGGAGTCTCTAGTTTCAGTCATGTTCATTCATAGGCATTCACTCCTCAGTTCCTATCGTACTTTTTGAATGTATACATGTTCTGTGATTGGTGGTCTTGAAGCCACTCCCTGTAACCCCCTTTTTGTTCACTTGCTGTAAATAAACCAAGCCCTGCCCTGAGACTCACAGAGGAGACACACACACACACACACACAGGAAGCTCACAAACAGACCACACACACCCATTCATGCATGCAGACACAGGGAGACTTTCACACAGAGGACACAGACCACACACACACAACACAAGCACTCACATCCATTCTTGCATGCAGACACACAGACATTCACAGAAGCACACAGAGACTCACACACACACACACACACACACACAACCATGCACTCTCATCCACACTCACGCATCCACACACATATACATACCCAGAGAGAGAGACCCGGGCAAATGGCATCGATATGACCCAGCGTGTCTGTTCATTTCCTTGCTGCCGAGCGCTTGGATAACCTTATACAAAAGAGCTGTACATTGTACTTTTGAGTACAAGGGTTTAATGGCGTTTGGCACATATTAATATCCACAAGCGAGCTTTCCAGCGCATCGAGTGAATTTCTATGTTCCAAGCCCTATTCATTTCTACGACAGTATGGCGAGCCAGGAAGCTCTAACAGAATGCTTCTAAGCGTCACAGCGGAGAAAAGGAGGGGAGTGAGTCGGTTCTGGTTCTACATTGGCCGACCGTGTGGTAAGAAAATTCGATGTTTAAAACCAAAGCTTACTTTCCGCTGTGGAAGTTTAGAAGCACAGCTTAGCAAAGGACCTTTTTCATTTGCAGTGTTTGCTCTTTTGTATAATGATGGGTTGTTTTGTATTAATACTTGTGGCTGGGGATCAGGTCTATTCATTGGGGGAGAAACCTGTATACAAGGTTCCCAGTAATGCATCCTGGGGTTGTGATATATGTGTTCAATATTTCCTTGTAACATCTCTGTTGTAATATCAGTTTTATTCGATAGGATAGCAATAGATAATCAATCGGTGTTGGTTTGGGTGGCAGATTGGTTTGTGTATGTGCTGGAATTTGTTTTTGGAACTCGTTTATTAGTGAAACTGGTGGTTGTTTTAGACGCTGACGTTTGAATTGAGCATAGAGCAGACGGTTTTGTACTGAGTTTCTGTTTTAAGTGGAAGATTGTGTTGCGCAGCCTAAAATCAGCATTCCATGAGGATAGCTATTGTCTACACTATATTCTGAATACAGCCGATTGTAAGTCCTGTTTTTCTTGTTTTTTTGTATCTTTGTTGTATACCAAGAATCACATATTTGCTCAACCTCTTTGTTTTGTGCCACCATTTTGTGCCGACCATGTGCTTGGCGGCCATCTTATGCCATGTGGTTGTAATGCAATTTCCTTTGTGTGGCAACCATTTTGGACTCCCACATTCCAATTTTGTTAAATGGTGTTAAAACCCATGTGGCTGAGATGCTATTTTGAGGTTTAACAAACATTTTTCTCTGTTTTTTTGTTTTTGGTAAGCATTTTTTCTCTTTCTTGGTATTTTTAAAGGGTAACTTTGTTATTATGTGATTTTTGTACTGTATTTCAGTTTAAAGTGTTGTTTCTTCATTTTAATTGAAATTCAGCATCTAGGACGATTTTTACAGGACCATTGCGGTTGTTTTTCTAGCCTGAATTGTTCATCTTTTTGTTCATATTTAGCATATACATATCCAACCCATCATTTTTTTTTTGTGTTTTCGTGTCTGTTTTAGTGGTAACTATTTTGTTTTTGCATTTGTGTCCCCCCCCCCATCCCCCCCCGGGAGTAGAGATGCATTCTTTGATAAAAAAAGAGAGCAGGCGGGAAGGAATCAGTTTCTAAGTACGGAGCAATTCCTACATGGGTTTGTTCTAGGTACTGGAAACCCATGGCAGAGGAATTCATTAAATATGCAGCTCCAATCTATCCAGACCTTGGTACAGAACTTGGTACGCAGGTTTTGCGCGTATATTCTAAGAAGGAGCGGAAAGCCGCTGCCACTACTGGGTGGTTGCAGGCACTTTGCAGCGAGGTGCAGAAGAAGGAAGCGCTTGAGAAAGAGTTGCAGGAAGTGAAAGATATGTTGGTTCAAAGTAATGCATGTCAATTAATTGCTTTAGAGGAAAAGTGTAAAGTTAGAGCGATGATTGCAGATCCCACACTGAATCTTGAAGACCTGCACCAGTCTTCAGATGATGACTATATGTCCTATTCTGATGGTAGTGATGATCTGGATGAGTGTCATGCACGTCCGATAATCACACATCAGAGAAAAATAAAAATAAATTGTCAGCATGGTGGAGAGAATGGTTTGGGGGATAGTGCTTGTGATGAACTGAATGGTTTAGGAAATGGGGCATTTAAAGTTGAACCTGCAGTGGCTTTGAAGTGTGTTCAAACCTCTGTAGGCAGAGCTAAAGATTTGAATGAGCGGTGTGCAGCCCTCATAAGCATGTCTAATGATGCCCTACCAAAAGACAAATGCCCTAAGCCTGTAATCAAAAATAGGACATCTTGCAATGTTACTCCCCTTAAGCAGGAAGTCGAGGATCTGATCAGCTATTGCCAAATTGAGTCAGATGCAAGGAAGGCAAGGCCTATAGTTTCCAGAATAAACATGTGGACTGATCTACTTAAGGCGGGGGTCCCTAGAAAGGTAATAGATGGGATTCCCACATCCGCTTTGTTTAGGTGGAAAGAAGTGGTTGGGAATGGTAGATTCAGCCACATTAAGTGTTTTTGCTGTCATAGGATGGGGCATCTTGCTAGATACTGCCATGCTGTGAAGACTGGACAAGAGCAGGACAGCACGGAGAGATGTGCAAGTTTATTCATTTCGCTGAAAGTCAATGCCTTTCAGAGAAAGTGTCACTAGACAACAGTGGGCACCCTACAACAGTTTTTCAGTTTGAAAATGGTTGATCGAGAAGTGTGAGCAGTGAGCTAAGCATTTGTGTTTATTTTGTTTTGTATGTCTGTTTCTCTGTTTTTGTAGTGTACTTGTCCCGTTTTTTGTTGTAACTAAGTTTTTTCAACGACTACATTGTGTGACTGATCCATTCTTTTATTGGATTCAGTTTTTGGGTTTGTTTTGTGCTGAGTAGTGGTTGTTTCTCACAGAGGTAGTTTTCGGTGCTGCAGTTTGCATTTTAGGTAGAGAGGTTATACCTTCCAGTGTGCAATCAGTAACCGGCATCTCAATTAAAATTTTAATGCAACATCAAGCAGTGGCGGCTGGTGCTCAAAATTGTTTTCGGGGGGGGGGGGGGGGGGGCGCAAACAGAAAAATGTAATAGGCATTGCTTCGCGGCAAAAAACACAGTAAAAAATTGCGTGACTTTGAGGTCACACAAGTGTGAAAGGGGCCTTCAGTAATCAAGGTATAGTGCCTTGAAAAAGTATTCATAGTCACCCCTTGAAATAATCCACATTTTGTCATGTTAACTTACAACCAAAAACGTAAATGTATTTTACGTGATAGACCAGCACATAAGTGTACCCAGTGTACCCCCCCCCAATTGAGGGTACAGTAGTAAGGGAGATAATGCATATGGAGATTAGGGATGTATAGATATGGGGGGGGGGATTTTGATTTATATGAAGATAAGGGAGTGCAGTAAGGGAAGTATGGAGATTGGAAGGAATATAGATATAAAGATATATATCTCTATATCACTAAGAGGTTAAGGAGTTATATATTGCAATGAGGGGGTGCAGTGAGGGGTAATGCATGGATAGAGCAGTAAGATTAATGTATGACAATAGGTGGGGGAAAGAGCAGGGGTTAATGATGTACACAGATGGGGGGGGGTGGTGCAATAAGTGGTAATTCATGGAGATGGAGGTAAGGGGTTAATGTATAGAGAGGTGCAGCAAAGGGTTAATGGTTAATGGTGTACACAGATGGAGGGGGTGCAATATGTGGTAATTCATGGATATGGGGTGTGAGTATTGGGTTAACGTCATAGGCGTGAGCAGCCTATTGCATTATGGTGTGCACCCCAAAGCTCAAACACACATGCTTGTATATATATATATATATACACACACACTGTTGTCAGCACATTAACTTTAATGGCATCCCAGTCTTAGTCCGTAGGGTTCTATATGAAGTTTGCCCACCCTTTGCAGCTACACCAGCATCAACTCTTCTGGGAAGGCTGTCCACAAGGTTTAGGAGTGTGTCTATGGGAATGTTTTACCATTCTTCCAGAAGCGTATTATTAAGGTCAGGCACTTGATGTTGGATGAGAAGGCCTGGCTCGCAGTCTTCGCTCGAATTCATCCCAAAGGTGTTCTATCGGGTTGAGGTCAGGACTCTGTGCAGGCCAGTCAAGTTCCTCCACCTCAAACTCGCTCATCCATGTCTTTTTGCTTTGGACACTGGTTTAAATCATTTGGTGGAGGGGGAAATATAGTGTGGGGTGTTTTTCAGGGGTTGGGCTTGGCCCCTTAGTCCCAGTGAAGGGAACTCTTAGGGCATCAGCATACCAAGACATTTTGGACAATTTCATGCTTCCAAATTTGTGGGAACAGTTTGGGGGATGGCCCCTTCCTGTTCCAACATGACTGCACACCAGTGCACAAAGCAAGGTCCATAAAGACATGGACTTAGCATTGGTGGTGGAAAATTAACTTCAAGTGCAATCATTTTACATTATAATAGTAACTAAAACATATAAAATTAAGTGTAACAATCTAAAAAATAAGAATTTGAAAGTTCTCTACTGGTTTGAACGTTCCAACTAAAAGGTTTTTGCACTTAAAATTGTATGGCAAATATCTGTAGAGGGGTTCCACCATCCCTGCTAAGTTTTGAAAAAGATATATGCCTTATTTTCCTTTTGATGTGTATTACGTGTGAAATCACATATCTCTGGAATTATTGCACTTGAAGGTAATCTGTATGGCAAATATCTATAAGAGGTGTTTCTACCTTCATGTTTATGTCTTGTTTTCAGTTTGATGTGTGTTTTATGTGCAGTTACATATTACAGAGACAGGTATTGTGGCAATATTTAACTTTATCAAGATTTCCATACATTAGAGGGTTCCACCATTAGTGAGTTAGCGCTGCTCTTTTTTTTTTTTTTTTTTTTTTTGTGGTGTGGGAACACCTAATAGTGCTTAGCACTGACCCTTTTTATTTTACCAGTAGTTTATTGTAAATAGTACTGTGGTGATTATGCTGATTACCTATTATACTAAAGATTGGCATGTGGCAATTTATTTTTTTTATATATATTTCTTTATTATTTTTCTAAAAATACAAATGAACAGATACAGAACCTGTAAAAAAGACATCTCATTTCATATATTATTACCACATTTAAACAATTTTTTCTCCCTAACCCTATTCTTACCCTTCCCTCCCCACTCCCCTCTCATATATTAACATTTCCTTTTTTCCCTAGTCCATTTAGTATATTCCCTTGTTTTTTTAAACTCCATCCAATCATCCCATATGTTATCCCACCCTTCTAACTCATCTTCCCTCCATTCTCTTAAGTTTTCTAAAGATCTTATTTTTTCCACTCTGTTAACCCAGTCTCCTAGTGTCAGGGCTTCCTCTTTTTGCCAAAATAACAGGATCAAACCCGTTGCCGCATTCATTAAATGGATGATCAGAGATGCTTTGTATTGTTTAACTGAACTCTTGGTTCCGTGAAATAGACAATACCAGGGTTCTTCCGGTATCTCTACCTTCGTGATTTTTTAATATGGATTAGGACCTCCTTCCAGTATTTGTGCCCACCTCCGAGCATCCCCTCCAGCATAATTTAGATTTCTCGCTTTGGTAGTAATGGACTTTATCTGGGGTATTATACCATCTTGCGATGCACTTATAGTTCATTTCTGCTGTATTTGTGTCTACTGTGTAGCCGTGTATTAACCTGAAGCTTTTTGCTAATTGAAAATCTTTATTTTGTGTTCCTATTTCCCTCTCCCATTTTTTGATGAAGGGAGGCACCGCCGGTGGTGTCATATCCACCAATATTTTATATATATTCGAAACATTGTTCTTGTATTTTTCGGAGGCGCAGATCTGCTCAAAAGGGAGCAAATCATTCTCCGATCTTAGTGGTTTTGGAAGAGATGTCACAAAACGCTTTAACTGGCAGTATCTCTATTCATCAATTTTCCAATCCTTTTGTTTTGATTCCCACAATGTGTACAACTTATCCTTATCCATAATATCTTTTAGTCGTGAGTCATCTTCTCTTATCCAATTTCCTCCTATTCCTTCTTGTCCTGGTGAAAAATAACTAGTGTTTTTTAAAGGGATAAATGGTGAATTATATTTCCATTTTTCTTTTTTGTGTATTAGGTCCCAAATTCTGAGTGCCTGGTGTGTGATCATATGTGTATTTGAGTTTAATTTCCTGTGGTGTGGTGGAACCCAAATTATTTTTCCCAACTGTGTGTGACTTAATGTGCACTCTATTCTTACCCAACTCTTTTCACTTTTCTTTTTTCCCCATTCCAACACTCGTGTAAGTAGCGTTGCTTCATAATATTTTTTAAAGTCTGGTACCGCTAGGCCCCCTTGATTTTTACCCTTTGTTAATAATGTATATTGTATTCTGGGTTTACCTTTTCTATAAATGAATTTCATTATCAACGATTTTAAAGTCCTGAAATAAATCTGGGGAATTGATATAGGTAACATTTGAAACTTATATGCTATTTTTGGTAATACTGCCATTTTAATAATGTTTATTCTTCCTGTCCATGATAAAGGCCTATATGAGATTATATTTAGTTATAATTTTATTTCATTTAACAATGGAATATAATTGACTTTATAGATAGACTTTTGGGGTCTGTGGTTAGCGTGATTCCGAGATATTTTAATCCTATTCTTTTCCATTTAAAAGGGAATTCTACTTTTAGCATCTCTTATTCCTGTTTTTTATATTGATATTCAGTAGTTCTGACTTGGTGTAATGTTCTGGTACCTTTGGGTACCCTAATTACTCTTTCATAAGTGTATGCGCCCCACCATTCTCTTTTGGTAAGGTGCGCATACACCTTTAAGACTGATGCTGTCATCACTGAGCGCCGGACTGGATGGCTATTTAGATCGCCGGCTCTCACTCACATGTGTTCGTTCAAACTGCTTTGTGCCTTGATGCTAACCTGTCTTGAAGCTCTCATGCTTGCAAGCATACTTCGCTGTCGGAACCACGCTGCACTGATCCCTGTATCCCGCTACCGGATCATCCACTCTTGCCGAACCTCTCCTCTGCTACATTGCTATTAGTGATAAGTACCCCACAGGGGAAACCTCTATAACCTTCATACTAAAGCTTACACTATCTAGCTCTGCATACTAAGGACTATTACTACATCTGCATTATCTAAGATTGCTAGCTCTTGAACCTACTACCACCTGTTCTTGCACTGGGTTGATCTCTCTTGTATGTCCACCTGCTACTCTGTCATCTGCTACCATACATGATTGCTAAACCTATCTGCATCCCATCTGCTACTACCTTACTTTCAAGAACATTTCCTTTCAAGTGTCTGTCATCTACCATCTCTACCCAATCTGTCTCTTCAGCCTATCATCACTGTGTTACTATATACATAAGTCACTCTAGGAAACATCTTACTGAGTGTGTGTATTTACTTGCTGAATTGAGATCATCCACACATGATGAGTCATTGGGAGTTGGGATTGGTGTCTCAGCGTTTCTCTACATGACTACTGAAGTGGAATATTTCTGCAGCTGAAAATTCACATCATACATAAAACGCAGGAGCGTTACAGATTGAACGAACCACAAATGGATTCAGCAGAAATAACCACTCAGATGACACAATTAAAACAGCAAGTAACTGCGTTAATACACGCACTTGCTGAATTAAAAGAAGACAATCAGGCTCTGTCGCAGCAGGTAATTAGACTGACACAACTTACCACTGCTCAGTCCCCTGAACCCAAAATAAATCCTCCTTTGGTATTTACAGGCGATCGCAAAAAATTTAGCGAATTTAAAAACGCATGTGAGTTACTTTTCTTGCTAAAACCCCGTACCTACCTTACTGATCACATTTAGGTTTGTACTACTATTTCTTACCTAACAGGCGATCCTCGGGCCTGGGCAGACTCTCTTTTTGAGAAAAGCGACCAGCTTCTCAACTCCTATGCCTTGTTCCTAGCAGAAATCACTAGCCTATATGATGATCCCAATAGGCAGAGTACTGCCGATCTTCAATTAAGATCCTTGAAACAAGGTGGGAGATCTGTAGAAGACTTTGTCGCAGAATTCAAGAGATGGACCCTTGATTCAGAATGGAATGATGCATCTCTGAAATCCCAATTTAGGCTTGGCCTATCAGAGGCCGTTAAAGACGAACTCGCCCGAGCGGATCTGCCAAAAACCCTGGATGCATTGATACAACTCAGTATCACCATAGATAGAAGACTACGAGAAAGAAAGGCTGAGAAAATGGGAATGCCATTATCCAGTTCTTCTCGGATTTCGGCCGTTGACCCCGTTCCTATGGAGGTAGGAACCATACGCCAACCTCTATCAACTATGGAAAGAGCCAGAAGACGATCTGGTAATCTCTGCTTGTACTGTGCATCCCTGGATCACAAGATAAACGTCTGTCCCCTAGTCTACAAAAAGAAGGGTGAGTGTTCACATGTCCTCCTAGGGGGATTGACAACTTCAATCACTAACCCTTACCTTTCTGTTTGCTTAACATTACAGTGGGACCAGAACAGGATTACTACTAAGGTCATGATTGACACAGGATCTTGTGGAAATTATATAGACATAGGTTTTGCTGCTTTAAATAAAGTTCCTATTATTTCTAAACTTAAACCTGTCTCAGTGAGTCTTATTAACGGTGTTCCTTTATCCTCTGGTCCGATCACTGATCAGACACAGGCACTCCTAGTCACTACTAACGCGTCTCATATGGAGACCACTACCTTCGATCTAATACCTTCACCCCACTTTCCCATTGTTTTGGGACTTCCCTGGTTGCACACACATCAACCAACCATAGATTGGAAGGAACGGACCCTGACCTTCCTCTCTTGCTATTGCGAGGGTACGTGTAACCTCCCGTCTTTCGGGAAGATCCTGTCTGTGGTGACAGATGAGATTGCACCACTATGTTATCAGGATCTCTCTGAGGTTTTTCTTGAGAAAAATGCTCAAGCACTACCTCCCCATCGAGACTATGATTGTAGCATTGATCTACTCCCAAATAGCAAATTGCCGTTCGGTCATGTTTATCCTCTTTCACAGGATGAACTTTCCCATCTCAAAGACTATTTGGATGAGAATTTGGAAAAAGGTTTTATTAGACCTTCCACTTCTTCCACAGCAGCAGGACTCTTTTTTGTCCGCAATAAGGACTCAAGTCTCAGGCCTATCATCGACTATAGGCAATTGAATGCTATTACAATAAAAGATCGCTATCCTCTACCGCTTATCCCTGAGCTCATTGAGCAGGTGCGTGGAGCTACCTATTTTTCAAAACTGGACCTGAAAGGAGCATACAATCTCATTCGAATCCGTGATGGACACGAGTGGAAGACTGCATTCAGAACCAGATACGGATTGTTCGAATATCTTGTAATGCCATTCGGGCTATGCAACGCCCCTGCAGTTTTTCAACGATTTATAAACGATATTTTCAGAGACTTACTAGATGTCTGTGTTGTGGTATATCTGGACGATATACTTATACAGTGGGTACGGAAAGTATTCAGACCCCCTTCAATTTTTCACTCTTTGTTATATTGCAGCCATTTTCTAAAATCATTTAAGTTCATTCTTCTTCCTCATGAATGTACACATAGCACCCCATACTGACAGAAAAACACAGAATTGTTGACATTGTTGCAGATTTATTAAAAAAGAAAAACTGAAATATCACATGGTCCTAAGTATTCAGACCCTTTGCTCAGTATTTAGTAGAAGCCCCCTTTTGATCTAATACAGCCAGGAGTCTTTTTGGGAAAGATGCAACAAGTCTTTCACACCTGGATTTGGGGATCCTCTGCCATTCCTCCTTGCAGATCCTCTCCAGTTCTGTCAGGTTGGATGGTAAAGGTTGGTGGACAGCCATTTTTAGGTCTCTCCAGAGATGCTCAATTGGGTTTAAGTCAGGGCTCTGGCTGGGCCATTCAAGAACAGTCACGGAGTTGTTGTGGAGCCACTCCTTCGTTATTTTAGCTGTGTGCTTAGGGTCATTGTCTTGTTGGAAGGTAAACCTTCGGCCCAGTCTGAGGTCCAGAGCACTCTGGAGAAGGTTTTTGTCCAGGATATCCCTGTACTTGGCCGCATTCATCTTTCCCTTGATTGCAACCAGTCGTCCTGTCCCTGCAGCTGAAAAACACCCCCACAGCATGATGCTGCCACCACCATGCTTCACTGTTGGGACTGTATTGGACAGGTGATGAGCAGTGCCTGGTTTTCTCCACACATACCGCTTAGAATTAAGGCCAAAAAGTTCTATTTTGGTCTCATCAGACCAGAGAATCTTATTTCTCACCATCTTGGAGTCCTTCAGGTGTTTTTTAGCAAACTCCATGCGGGCTTTCATGTCTCTTACACTGAGGAGAGGCTTCCGTCGGGCCACTCTGCCATAAAGCCCCGACTGGTGGAGGGCTGCAGTGATGGTTGACTTTCTACAACTTTCTCCCTTCTCCTGACTGCATCTCTGGAGCTCAGCCACAGTGATCTTTGGGTTCTTCTTTACCTCTCTCACCAAGGCTCTTCTCCCCCCATAGCTCAGTTTGGCCGGACGGCCAGCTCTAGGAAGGGTTCTGGTCGTCCCAAACGTCTTCCATTTGAGGATTATGGAGGCCACTGTGCTCTTAGGAACCTTAAGTGCAGCAGAAATTTTTTTGTAACCTTGGCCAGATCTGTGCCTTGCCACAATTCTGTCTCTGAGCTCTTCAGGCAGTTCCTTTGACCTCATGATTCTCATTTGCTCTGACATTCATTGTGATCTGGAAGGTCTTATATAGACAGGTGTGTGGCTTTCCTAATCAAGTCCAATCAGTATAATCAAACACAGCTGGACTCAAATGAAGGTGTAGAACCATTTCAAGGATGATCAGAAGAAATGGAAAGCACCTGAGTTAAATATATGAGTGTCACAGCAAAGGGTCTGAATACTTAGGACCATGTGATATTTCAGTTTTTCTTTTTTAATAAATCTGCAACAATGTCAACAATTCTGTGTTTTTCTGTCAGTATGGGGTGCTATGTGTAAATTCATGAGGAAGAAGAATGAACTTAAATGATTTTAGCAAATGGCTGCAATATAACAAAGAGTGAAAAATTTAAGGGGGTCTGAATACTTTCTGTACCCACTGTATATTCACGATCCCTGTCTGAACACATAAGACATGTAAGACTAGTATTATCGAGATTGCTTGCACACAACCTTTATGTGAAACTGAAAAAATGCTTGTTTCATAAAGAAGAGGTACTGTTTCTAGGCTACATCATATCCAAAACAGGAATCGAGATGGACATGAGTAAGATATCCTGCATTCAGGATTGGCCTACACCAACCACACGCAAGGCGCTACAGCGATTCCTTGGATTTTCGAATTTCTACAGGAAGTTCATTAGAAACTTCTCTGCCATTGTGAGACCCCTCACATAGCTCACTAGCATTAAAAAAACATTCAAATGGTCAGATGAAGCAAATAAAGCTTTTCACCTGTTAAAGACAAGGTTTACTTCTGCTCCCATACTACGCCATCCAGACCCATCCCTCCAATACATTCTGGAAGTAGATGCGTCAAACATGGCAGTAGGAGCAATACTCTCCCAACGACCAGCTCACACTTCACCACTTCATCCAGTCGCCTTTTTTTCTAAATCCCTAAGCAGTCCAGAGATAAATTACCCCGTGGGTGAAAAGGAACTGCTTGCTATAAAATTGGCTCTGGAGAATTGGCGACATCTACTCGAAGGCACCCAATTACCAATACTTATATACACGGACCATAAAAATCTCCAATATCTTCAGACTAACAAAACTCTCTTGCACCGACAGGTACGATGGTCACTATTCTTTCTAAGGTTTAACTTCCTAGTGACCTACACACCTGCAGATAAGAACAAAAAGGCGGATTCACTATTACGACTAACTGAAGAAAACTACTTTGAAATCCCTTCCGCTCCTATAATACCTCACAAACGCATTATTGGAGTTGTCCGTTCCTTGAAGGAAGAGGTTTTGCATGGTATAAGTTTGGATTCACCCCCACCACAACTAAATACTGATGCAGAAGGCTTCCTCTACTACAACGACAAACTTTACATACCACCTACCATACGCACCAAGATCTTGGAATTATCGCATGATGTGCCTATGGCAGGACATATGGGTATGACAAAGACTCTTAATCTGATTACCAGGCAATTCTGGTGGCCTGACATGAAAACATCTATACAAAAATTTGTCTCTTCATGCAATGTCTGTGCCAGGTCCAAAATTGACACTACGAGACCATCCGGTCTACTATGCAGTCTACCAATACCCCAAACTCCATGGGAAGTTGTGTCCTTGGACTTTATAGTGGAATTGCCTCCTTCCAAAGGATTTAATACCATCTTAGTGTCAGTGGACCATCTGACAAAAATGGCACATTTCATTGCTATTCGCAGACTACCTTCGTCCAAACAAACGGCAGAACTCCTGATGAAACATGTCTTTAAGTTACATGGTATCCCAAAAACTCTTCTGTCTGACCATGGATCACAATTTATTTCCAAATTCTGGCAAGAACTATGTCACATACTACGGATCGAGCGGAAGCTCACTTCTCCTTACCATCCGCAGACTAACGGACAGACTGAAAGAGTCAACCAATGCATCGAGCAATATTTACGTTGTTACACTTCTTACCAACAGGATGATTGGGTGGATCTTCTCCCTCTGGCAGAATTTGCCTACAACAACGCAACCCACAGTACGACCAAGCAGAGTCCGTTCTACTTGAACTATGGGTTTCATCCCTCTATTCTTCCACCACGCATCCTTCCTTCAAATAACCCAGTAGCTTCAGACTATCTTACCCAAATAAAGGATTCTCTGGGTTTGCTTAATACTACCATTGCACACGCTCATAGTCAACAAAAGAAGTACTATGATCTTCGCAGAAGACCTTCTCCTCAGTACGCTATCGGGGACCTCGTTTGGCTCTCAACAAAAAATTTAAGACTGAAAATCCCTAGCAAAAAGCTTGGACCTCTGTTCTTTGGACCTTTCCCAATCAAGAAACTTATTGGAAAAGCTGCAGTACAGCTTACATTGCCAATAGACCTCAAAATACATCCCATTTTCCATGTGTCGCTACTGAAGCCCCATGTTCCTGACCAAGGAATAAGGCCTACTATCCCACCTCCTCCTCCTGTACAAGTTGAAGGTGGAGAAGAATATGAGATAAAAGAGATTCTGGATTCTCGTATCCACAGAGGAAGACTTCAGTACTTGGTTCGATGGAAGAACTATGGGCCCCAAGACGACACCTGGCTAAACACCTCTGACATACATGCCTCTAGATTAATCCGCAATTTTCATGCGAAGTACCCAGACAAACCAGCTCCAGAGGCCTTCAGGAGCCGGCCTTAAGGGGGGGGTACTGTAATGTTCTGGTACCTTTGGGTACCCTAATTACTCTTTCATAAGTGTATGCGCCCCACCATTCTCTTTTGGTAAGGTGCGCATACACCTTTAGGACTGATGCTGTCATCACTGAGCGCCGGACTGGATGGCTATTTAGATCGCCGGCTCTCACTCACATGTGTTCGTTCAAACTGCTTTGTGCCTTGATGCTAACCTGTCTTGAAGCTCTCATGCTTGCAAGCATACCTCGCTGTCGGAACCACGCTGCGCTGATCCCTGTATCCCGCTACCGGATCATCCGCTCTTGCCGAACCTCTCCTCTGCTACATTGCTATTAGTGTTAAGTACCCCACAGGGGAAACCTCTATAACCTTCATACTAAAGCTTACACTATCTAGCTGTGCATACTAAGGACTATTACTACATCTGCATTATCTAAGATTGCTAGCTCTTGAACCTACTACCACCTGTTCTTGCACTGGGTTGATCTCTCTTGTATGTCCACCTGCTACTCTGTCATCTGCTACCATACATGATTGCTAAACCTATCTGCATCCCATCTGCTACTACCTTACTTTCAAGAACATTTCCTTTCAAGTGTCTGTCATCTACCATCTCTACCCAATCTGTCTCTTCAGCCTATCATCACTGTGTTACTATATACATAAGTCACTCTAGGAAACATCTTACTGAGTGTGTGTATTTACTTGCTGAATTGAGATCATCCACACATGATGAGTCATTGGGAGTTGGGATTGGTGTCTCAGCGTTTCTCTACATGACTACTGAAGTGGAATATTTCTGCAGCTGAAAATCCACATCATACATAAAACGCAGGAGCGTTACACTTGGATGGATTCATTTTTAAGTTAGAGAGTTCTCCATAATTTTTCAGGATTTTTATCACATTTGGAAGAGTTACCCTCGGTCTAGAGATGTATAACAAGACATCATCCGCAAAAGCGGCCACTTTGTGCTCCACCTCGCCCACTGCCACTCCTTTGACATCTGTCCCTTATT
This sequence comes from Pelophylax lessonae, assembly GCF_965119305.1. Taxonomy (NCBI): domain Eukaryota; kingdom Metazoa; phylum Chordata; class Amphibia; order Anura; family Ranidae; genus Pelophylax; species Pelophylax lessonae. The sequence continues at coordinate 39,597,813 of NC_138769.1, forward strand.
GTTACCAGGAGGGGTTCTAATGAAAGCACAAATAACTGGGGAGATAGTGGGCATCCCTGCCTGGTTCCGTTTGTTTGACATCCCGAATGGCTCCGAGTGGGTCCCATTAATCCTGACCTTTGCGGTAGGATGGCTATATAATGTTCTTATCCAGGCCATCATTCTTGCTCCAATTCCCAATTCCTCCATCGTTTTTAGCATAAATTCCCAGCTGACTCTGTCTAATGCTTTTTCAGCATCAATCGACAATATCAGTCCCTGGGATCCACTCTTAGCCATCTGCTGCATCAACAGGATTGCTCTAACCCCATTATCTCTGCCCTGTCTTCCAGGTATAAAACCTACCTGGTCGCCATGAACCCAATCCTTCATCAGATTTCTCATCCTAATTGCTAATATTTTTGCAAAAAGTTTTACATCAATATTTAAGAGCGAGATGGATCTATAGCTAGAACACACTGTGGGATCTTTTTCCTCCTTCAGAAGGACCGTGATTGATGCTAGAAGGGCTTTTTTCCTCATGTCATATAATTGCCCTAATCCGTTGAAGTAATCCCTTAATTAAACAGTTCTTTATATTTTTTATAGTAATTCACTATAAACCCATCTGGCCCTGGGCTCTTCCCAGATGTCATGGTTTTTATTGCTTTTCCTATCTCTTCTTCAGTAATTGGAGCTTCTAATTGATCTAATTTATCTTGTTGTAATTTTGGTAGTTTTGTCTCTCAAATACTGCTTGATTTTTTCCGTGTTTGTTTTACTTTTCTCTATGCCCTCTTCGGCTTTGATGTTCTAGAGACAGCCATAGTACTCCTTGAACACTTTTGCTATTTCAGCTGTTGAGTGAACTATTTCCAAGTTTTTATCTCTTATTTTTTCTATAAAATTTTGTGATTTCTTTTTGTTTAACACCTTCGCTAATATTTTCCCAATTTTATTATTCTACTGATAATTTTCTTTTATAACACTCCTACTCCCCTCTCTAATTTCTTGTTCTAATAGTTCTTTTAGTTCTTCTAATTGTTAATTGATGCTGGGTCTCTGTAATCTGTAGGCTTTTATGTTGTTGTTCTATGTCATGGATTTCTTTTATCAGTCTTTCTCTGTTTTCTGTTCTTTCCCCTTTTCTCTGAACACCTTTAGAGATTAAAATCCCCCTCATATACGCTTTATGTCTTTCCCAGAGTATATCTTTGGATGTCCCTTCAATGTCATTGAGTTGGAAAAACAATTCCAGTTCTTTTCCTATCTCTTCTCCCCATTTCTTATCTCTTATCAGTTCCTCATTCATTTTCCAAGTGTTTTTATTAGGTGGATTTCCTGGTATTTTCAATCTCATTTTAACAGGTGCATGGTCAGACCATACTTTAATTCCAATCTTCACCTCCTTTACCCATTCTATCCCTCTGTGCTCTATCAATATATAGTCTATTCTTGAGTGTGATTTATGTACAGAGGAACAGAACGTGTAGTCCCTCTCTTTTGGCTGTAATGTTCTCCATGCATCCAGGAGTTGGCATTGATGTCGTTTTTTTTTTTTTTTTATCCTGTTCAATTGTATTGTTCTGCCCCTCTGTACTCCCGACAAACTATCCATCTTTGGGTCCATGCAAAAGTTGAAATCACCCACTAATATCACCCATCCTTTTTTAAAGTTGATTAATTTGTCTAATAATTTCCCCAGATAACTAATGGGGTTATCATTTGGGCACTATACGTTCACTAGTGTTACCTCTCTCGAGGGTCAGACATCCTTTCCTCCAAGGTGAACCTTAATCTCCTGGCTACCCCTATGGCAACCCCCTTTGATTTTTTCGTTATAGAATCTGCGTAATACCATGTGGGGTGCTCTTTCGTGTATAACTTTATATTAGATGAGTACTTAATGTGGGTTTCTTGCAGAAATACTACATCTGCTTCCATATTTTTAATTTCTTTCAAGATTTTTTTTCTTTTTTTGGGTGTGTTCATCCCTCTAACATTGTATGTTATGAAATTTACCCCTGTCATCTGAATTTTAATTTTCCCTCTTTCACTAATCCTATATATTTAATCCTCTCTGCCAGCCCATGTATCATGCCAGATGCAGGGTGTTTCTGCTGTATTGTTGGAGTAGGGAACATATACTCTTTTTCTTTTACCCTTTCCTGCCCTCCCCTCCCCCTCTCCAACCCCCCCTCCCCCCTCAACTTCCCCAACTGTATATTTATGGGTGAGAAGGCCCTCTTCCCTTGGGCCCATCTAGTTGATCGTCTACCTCCCTCCTTAGTCGACTTTTCCCTGGGGTGGAGCTTTGAACCTAGGCGTTTAGCTTTCTTCTCCTCACCCATGTTATTACATGGGAATAAATCTTGCTAGGTTCCACGGACGTTCATCCTAACTCATCATTCTCTTTTCTTCTACTACCCCCCGCCCCCCCCCCCACCGTCCCCTCATTTTGTTGTTAAGTACGTTTCTGCTTCCTTTGTATTATTTATTTTTATTCTGCAGCTTCCATTGGTCATCCTCTTCTTCTACTCCTTTCCCTCTTATGGCCTTCCATCCTGGGATTTTCAGGTTTCCATAGAAGTCCTGCAGTTCCTCCGGGAACCTCAGTTTTATAATCCTACCATCTTTTCTAGCTCCAAGACAGGCTGGATGGCCCCAAAAATATTGGATGTTATGTTGTCTCAATAAATCTATCATTGGCTTAAGTGTTTGTTTCCTTGATAGTGTCTCTTGTGAGAGATCGGCAAATACTTGTATATTTACATCTTTATATTTTAATGGGGGTCTATTTTTCAGTTTATCCCAGATCCTTGCTCTTTCCTCAAATGTGGCATTAATAAATATCAACAGATTTCAGTTGTGCCCAACCAGGCCAGCCCCCCCATGGACAATGTGCCTGGTTGCTGAGTTCATCTCCTCATCTCTGCACTCAGTGCACTCATGGGCATTGATAGGTAGCACTGTTGGGCACTGAGTGGCAGTACTGATAGGTGGCACTGATAGGCAGCACTGGTTGGCAGCACTGATTGGCACTGATGGTCACTGATTGCCAACACTGTTGGGCACTGATTGGTAGCACTGATAGGTGGCACTTATGGGCAGTACTGATGAGTACTGATAGGCAGCACCGATAGGCAGCACTGCTGGACACTGATTGGCAGCCCTCCTTGGCACTAATAGGCAGCATTGGTGGGCACTGATTGGTGGCACTGATAGGCAGCACTGATGGGCACTTATAGGTGGTACTGATGGGCACTGATAGGTGCCTCTGGTGGGCACTGATGAGGTGGCACTGGTGGGCACTGATAGGTGGTACTGATGGGCACTGGTGGGCACTGATAGGTGGTACTGATAGACACTAACAGGGGAGAGGGGGAGTTTCACATTCAGCAGATAGTGAGGCTTGAAAGAGCCGTTCAGTGTGTGTGACGCTGTCATGTAATGTAACTGCTTGCAGGGAGAATGACCAGCTTTTAAAACTCAGCGGTGATGTCGGGGTGGGCGGGACAGAACAGATATCAAACACCAGCCAATGATTGTGCTGCCTAAAAAAGGGGTGTAGCCACATAAACTAAGCGGCAGCCCAGACCCCATTCCATTGGCTGGTGTTTGATAGCTGTTCGGTCCTGCCCACCCCCGACATCACCGCTGAGTTTTGACAGCTGGTCTCCCTGCAAGCAGTTACATTACATGACAGTTTCACATACACTGAGCGGCTCTGGCAAGCCTCACTGTCTGCTGAATGTGACATATGAACATATCAGCAGGATACACACTACTTGGATGCAGCATTTCATGGTCCAGCCTGGTGCTATGCTGCCAGGCTGGACCAATCACAAGACGGCAGACAGAGAGTGGGAATGTTCGGGGCGCATCGCTCTGCGCCCCAAGGACACTCTAAAAGGCCACCAATCACCTTACACGTAAAGAGGCACATGATGCCAAAGCCCCCACCCCTCCCATAGCCAGCAATGTGTCCGGCGCCCCGCTCCCATATTAAAAGGTACACTTTTTTTATGCTGATTTTACACAGTGACTAGCCTTGGGGGGGGGCGGCACCCCTGCGCCCCCTATTGACCAGCCGCCTCTGACATCAAGGAATAGCCTGAAGCCAAGTTAGGTATAGGGAGGGCGTTCATTGTGCGGGGTTGTTTGGCTGCACGGGTTAGGTCGAAACAAACGTGTGTACTTTGAGGCGTCTACGTGAAACAGGTGATTGCGACATGCTTGTTTCAGCCTTCAACGTGTGAGGAGTAGATACCGAAACCCGCCCCACATTTGGCCATGTAAAATAATCGGAGCTGGGGAGCGAGTGGGGTTGATAAGCTGTATAGCCGTACAAAGCCACCGGGTCGAGGTCTTCTAGCTGACCAACGGAGGGCCGTGTAAAATAGTCGGAGTCTGGAAGCAAGCCAACACTTTAAAATTTGGCACCTGGCAGTGTTGCTCCTAAACCAGGTGCAAAGGAGCGATTCGAATCGTCACGGGCAATGGTTCGTCCGTGCAAGGGGGGAAAATGCAGGGCCCCTAAATTAGCCAAACAACTTTCGAGGTACATAAAGTCTGTTTGGGGCTCGGGCCATGAGACCCCTCAGGAAGTGGCATAACCAAGGGAAACAGTTGGTGCATCCCTTTGGAAGGTGTTTTTGATGTCTGGAGATGGGACTAGGCTCCAGGCAACAAAGATGCTAGGCCTAGCACCATTGTGGCCTTAGAGATCTATTATGTTCAATCAGCAAGGCGTGCATTAAGCGGTTTCAGTCCGGAAGAACCGCATTATGTACACTTGGCTTGATGAGATAGCCGAGTCCAGCGATCTGGTGAGAGAAGTGGAGGAAGCTCTTCCTGGGCTAACTTTACCGAGAGGAGCCAGATCCGCTGACACTGAACCTGTCACTGTCTCTCCTGATTCACGGCTCGTTATTGACTCGACTCTTGACTAATTGTCTCTGCACATTAATCTCAGTTTTCTTCAACTCACAGTGCAGACTTCGATACTGTTAACACCCTCCCACCTCACAGTGTCTCTATCTCTCAACAGCCTGTCATAACAGCTGAACCCTCTCCTTCTAACTCTATGGCAAACTTTAATTTTTTAACAGGTCTGCTATGGATGTGGAAAGTAAGGGCACATCAGGCATAATTGTCCGACCAACCCGGCTGGTCCATTGGGTAAGTGCCAATTTATTCTGGAGGATCCGGAAATTTCAAAGGTAGGTATGTTAAGAAACGACTATGACTTATCATAGGGCGTTGGTAAACCGGTGTCAGCCCACATCTTAGAGGAATTAAAATAGCCCCTCCCTTGCCTCACTGACACTGATGCAGCCAAAACGGTTCTAAGATCTCAAGACCCTAGAGGGAAGGTTCCCCTTCCAGGGGAGACAACTCCCACTGTAGGTCTCACGTGCCAGACAGTGTCTTTACGAATGACTGAACCTCTCTATTGCAGGCTAGGCCAGTTCTGCAAGGAGAAGCTTGTTTTTTTTTAGGTCATTGCATTTCTCTGGGTACCCAACATCTAACCACTTAGAGAATACAGACATTGAAGGACCCCCAAAGACCTAGTAACCTTAAACTATGCACTATTTTTGAACCCTGTGTCTCTTCCTCCTGTTAAGGAGGAAGAGAAGGGGGGAGAAGGTTGTGCAGAAAAATGGTAATTTTCAAAACTTTATCTCGCTTTCTTTCTTTCTCTCTCTCTTTTTCTCTCTCTTTCTCTCTCTTTCCCTCTCTCTCTCCTCAATTTCCAACCTTAGTAGGAACAACACGATTGTCTTTCTTTGATGGAGTGGCAATCAGCGGCTGTCAGTCCGGTGAAGGAGACCCCCATTCCAGACGCTAACCTTTTTGTTGATGGTTCCCGGTACTACACCCCAGCATAGAGATCAGATGATCAATTTCTATACAGATTTGAGATACGCTTTTTGGGTTGGCACATGATTGTGGTCCTGTCTGGAAGGCAGGAGGGTTCTTGACTTATTTGGGGAAGTCAGTGAAACCTGCGGGGTTAATAGAGCTGTTCATTGCCTTTTGCTTGCCACACGAGATAGCCATTCTGAAGGTAAAGGCTCATACTACTGAGACAACTATGGAAGCCAATGGAAATGCCTTGGCAGATAGAGCTGCTAAGGAAGGTGTTCTGAGCCCTGGGGCAGAGACCCTGATGCTAGCCATCCCCTCTGACGTGTCACTATAGGAATCAAAGTGGAAATAAAGGAAAAGAGGAGAGGGACAGCCTTGAGGGCTACACAGGGTCTAGACGACATCTGGGGTCGTGATGGTAAATGGTGTTTACCCAGATCTGTTTTTCCAATGATGGCCCACTCGGCTCATTACCCTGGGCATCAAAGATAGTTATGTGTGCATAGGTGGAGGAGCATTGGATTGGCCCTGGCTTTACTACTGCAGCTGAAAACAGTAACGGTACCAAGAAGGCACTCACCCAAGCCAGAATATCCCTTTCAGCGCATTCAGATAGACTATATCACTTTGCCAAAGAACGGAACGTACGAGCATTTCTTGGTCTGTCTGGATGTGTTTTCTGGGTGGCCAGAGGCTTGGCCCGTCCACAATGCCATTGCCACTGCCACCACGAAAAAGATCCTGTCTGAGATAGTTTGTCACAGGGTTGCTGCCTGGAACGATCAAGTCGGATCGCGGATCACACTTCTCTAGTCAGATCTTTGCAGAGGTACGTAAGGCGCTTCAGGGATTCAAAGTAGCGGTAAGGTTGAACGGCTGAATAGAAAAAGCCATGGCTTGAATGTTTTTCCATTGCTCTTTACCCCATCAGGAATGCCCCATGGTTTATCACCCTACAAGGTTTTGTTTGGGAGTCAATCAGAGACTGGATTGTACTTTCCTCAGCAGCTGTCATCTCAACATCCTCAGCTGATGGGTTAGGTGCAGTCCCAGCAAAGGGAGCTCCAAAAGGTCCATCATAGGGTTCGGGAGTCTCTCCCGGACCCTGACACGATAACCGGTGTACATTCTATTCAACCAGGTGACAGAGTGGTCATGAGGAAACATCAAAGGACGGGATTGGAGCAGAGGTATTCCGAGCCATACCAGGTTCAGCCGACAACGCCAACTCCCTTGAAGCTCTAGATCCATACCAGCCACAGCAAAAAACTGCTCAACTCCTTCCAAGAATGATAATGAGGAGTATTGTTTTATTTACATATTTAGCTTGGTGTATTTTAGCAAGTGTGTTTTAGCAAGGGTAATGCATTTTTCAGCTGGCCAAGGTGGCAAACAGGTCTAATTGTATTATCATGAAGACAACCAAGAGACACTTGTCCACAGAATTTAATGACAAATTCCTAGAGGGTAACATCAGTTATAGTTTTAATGTTAGCTCTGGCTCCTGTTCTTTGCTGGTCAATCCAATTTGGGTATCAGGACAATGAGGTAGTCCACAGATGGCACCAGAACTAGATTTGTAGGATCTACAACCTGTGGGACAGGTATAGCAGTCATCTCACCAATGAAACTCCGGGTATTTTTACTGTAGGAGAAAATGGTACTAGATTTTCTTTTAGCTTCCAAGGGGGGTTTCTGTGAATTCATAGGGGAAGACTGCTGTACCTGGATAGCAGACACCAGTGATAGTGTCCAGAACCATATGGATAAGGTAACTGCATTGCAAGGCAGAGCCAGAGCTATAGCTAGCGAGGGTTGCAATCCTTTTAATGCTTTGTGAGGTTTTGGGGATTTTTTTTGTTCTCCATTGGATCTTGGTTGAAGGAAATAGTAGTGTATATATACTTATGTTGTTCTTGTTTCTTTTCCTCCTATACGATTCTGTTGTCTTGTCGAACCGAGTCACCAAAGCCCGAGCAGATGACCTCGTTGTGATCGCTGAGACAAGACGCCCCAAGATTCTGCCCCTGCATCCGACGCCACCCCGATCGCTGATCAATGCATCCCATTATCTCATGTCCTCCCTCTGAAGTCACCTCCCGAAGAGCGGAACCTAAGTGTCATTTCCTTTTGATGGATTGTTTTTACCCATTATCTTTTTTTTTCTTTTTATAAACTTTTTGAAATGGATTGTTTTTATCGTGAGAAGAACTGTTTATTTGGAAGAAGAAGAAGAAGATTCATCAAGGGACACATGGGAGCATATGACAAAGAGGAGGGACTGTTGTGGAAATTTTATTGTGGACATTTCTTTAGTTAAATTGCCATAATGTCTCCCAGTGTCATTATACCCATAATCGATATGCACAGCGAATATTGCTTTAACTGGCATTGAGGAAAGGCTTGTTAGTGAAAACCTTCCATTAGACGGGATTACATAATACTTGTAGACTGATTGCAGCGCAAGGAGAGTCTATCGCACAAATATATACCCACCATCTGGGGCCCCGTCTATTTACTGCGGAGATATGTTTGTGATGTAGAATTCTTATCGTTTTACCAAGATTAATGGATGGCATCTTTCAGTCATATTCGATCCATATGACTGAAATACTGCTGCTCTTGTCTTATGCAGATATAATAAAGTCCCAATCCAATGGAACAAATAGTATGGTCACTATCAAATATGGTTTATATGAACTATATTTGATGGGATCCACTAACAGGTAATGAGTCCGTGTTTGTAAATTAACGTGGCTGAATCATTAGAAGCCATGTGCTCTGTCCTTTGTGGCAGTTGGGAGTCTCTAGTTTCAGTCATGTTCATTCATAGGCATTCACTCCTCAGTTCCTATCGTACTTTTTGAATGTATACATGTTCTGTGATTGGTGGTCTTGAAGCCACTCCCTGTAACCCCCTTTTCTCTCCTCGCCTTCCAGGATGGCCCAACAGTGAGAGATGATAGGCTCCTCCCTACCGGAAACACAATCAATTACAATTTGTTAAAAGGCCTTACCCTTCCCTCTGCCCCTCAGTTTAGATTGTGTTTCTTCTTACAACGAAACGTTTTGTTATGTTCACTGACCTGCAGACTCTGAGAGTTGAACGGTACCCCTGTGAGCCAGGTTCAGCAAAGGGCCTTTGAGAGCTTAGCTCTACCTGCCGCCTTCCCAGGCTTCTCACAGGTCGCCCCCAGGTATACAGGCCGTCGGTCACCTGAGGTGTCCCTCTAGGTCCTATTTTCCGGCACCAGCAGCTCTCCTCCATGGAAGAGTTTTGAATTTCCCACCGGGCGGGTGTTTCAAGCCTCGTCTTCAATCCGGAACTTCCGGCGCAACGTCAGGACGCGTGCGCGCAACATGCGGAAGAAGAGTGTGGAGGAGATGCCGGAACCGCTTCCTAGCGGTAGAGCAGACTCCCGGGCTATCGGAGCTTGGACAGTGGCTGGGGAAATGAAGCCCTCCACGTCTCACCCTCCGGGGAAGGAGGAGGAGAGGCCGGTCCAGGTGTCGGTAGCAAAACCCAGGTCAGAACCGGGTAAGTGCTGAGAATGTATCCTTCATTGGTTGTTCCCTCTAAAGTCTGCTGGTACCGACTTAAAAATGCCTGAAAATTGTCCCATTTTCCCCGACCTTAGTCGGACTCATCTATGTCCTTTCTATGGTTTTTCAGTTTAATATGTTTGGGAAAAGTGATACTTATATGGCTTTGTACCCTGTCTTCCAGAGTCCCTGAGCGGTTCACAAGAAACCTCTACTGCTACCCCTGCCTTATCAGGCTCTGTTGCCTCTGAGAAGTGTGGTAACTGTGGGGATAGGTTATCCAGTTCCCACACTAAGCTTTTCTGCCCGAAATGTATTTACAAAGTGGCAGGAAAAGAAGCTTCAGGGTTAATGAAAGACTTCCTTAAGACAGTACAGGAGGAAATGTTAACTACTATTAAAACTGTATGTTCTTCAATAGGAACCCCAAGTATTGTAGAACCCAAAGATCTTTCTTCAATGGAAGGTACCTCTTCACAAGAAAGCTCTTTACCTAGGACAGGACTTTCAGGTCCCCTACCATCTTGCCAAAGTATCCCTTCAGCACAAATTAGGGAAGAAGTTTGGTTATCACCAGAGGAGAGCCGCTCAGATTCCCAAACCTGCTCAGAAGGTGAAGAAGACAGGGACTCAGATGCAACGGATGAGGCAGAACCATGTAAAAACCTATTTGGTTTGGAGAACATGCAGGGTCTCCTTCAGGCCATCTATGCCTCAGAAGAGATACCCGATTTGCCAATAGAGACCTCAGCACAGGATAAGCTCTATAAAGGACTAGCGAAAAGCCCTTCTAGAGTTTTACCTATCCACCATTCCCTGAAGGGTCTAATCCTTCAGCAATGGCAGCTACCTGAGAACAGGTTAAATAAAGCAGGATCTTGGAAAAGGAGGTTTCCCTTTAACCACTTTACCACCGGAGGATTTTGCTGTCTTACGTCCAGGCCACTTTTTGCGATTCGGCACTGTGCCACTTTAACTGACAATGGCGCGGTCGTGCGACGCCGTACCCAAACGAAATTTACGTACTTTTTTTCCCACAAACAGAGATTTCTTTTGATGGTATTTGATCACCTGTGCGATTTTTACTTTTTGCGCTATAAAGAAAAAAAGAGCGTTTATTTTGAAAAAATAATATTTTTAATATTTTTTTATATGAAATTCTCCCCCAAAAAAATGTAAAAATCAAAATTTTTAAAAATTTTTGGCCAATTTGTTTTCTGCTACCTATGTTTGGAAAAAAAAAATCACAATAAGCGTATTTTGATTGGTTTGTGCAAAAGTTATTGCGTTTACTAACTAAGGGAAAGATTTTTGTCATTTCGCACCTGGGCATTTTTTGTTTCAGGCGTTTATTGGGCATCTTTGGAGGCAGAAATGACATCTAAACTTCTGTATAGGGGTATATATACACACACACACACATATATATATATATATATATATATATATATATATATATATATATATACATACACACACACACATATAGGTGTGAAAGGAGGGTAACACCATCCCTGCGCTACTGAAAAATGATATTTTTTTTCTGGTTCTGGACATGCTACAGAGCTGAAACTTCACAGGTACACCTTTTAGACCCCCCAGACACTAAATCCAAAGTAATCTCATTTTTTTTTTTTAAATAATTGTTTCAATAATTGGCTCTCTATCAAAAACGACAATTTTTAAGAACTTTTTTTGTGTGATTAATAGTCCCTGGGGCATGACCCAGAACCCTAGGCACTTTTTAGAGGCATTTATTGGGTTTTAGGACTTCAAAATTGTGTTTTTTTATTTCAAAAGTTCGGGTCCCATTGATTTCAATGGGGTTCTGGAAATCCGAACCGAACTGTCGGGAAGTTCGGTTGTTCTGGCCGAACCAAACTTTTTAAAAGTTCGATCATCCCTAATCAGCAGTGATCATTATACACTCGTAGACAGCGTATTAAAGCGGAGTTCCGGGCACAAAAAAGATTTTTTTTTTTTGTGCCCCTCCGCTAGGTATGCCGCACCTGAAAAGGAATTGGATAGTTATTTTTTTTTTTTGTTTACTCACCTTTTTATTGAAGATCGTAAATACTCACCTATGACAGCTTCCTCCTCCAGCGCCGAGGCTCACCCCGTCACTTCCTGCCTCGCGATTATTCCTGGGAGCTAAACGTCATAGCTCCAAGGAATCAATGCGCCGAACCGGCCCCGCTCGTCATTTCCGGGCGACGCCGCATTCCCCTGCTAAACAGCTTCTGGGCATGCCCAGAAGCTGTTTAGGAATGCGGCGCCGCACCGGAAGTGACGAGAGGGGCCGGTGCAGTGCATTCTGGGACACGAAGACGCGGAAGAAGACAGAGAAGAGGACCGCGCCAGCTTCAGCTGCCCACAACCGAGATGGAAACGCTGTGGAAGAAAATTTCTAAGTAAATATTTCTTCTAAAAGGTAAGTGCGAACCGGGACAGATCAGAGGCTAGCCATTGTGGAATGTGCTAGCCCTGACTGTCCCGGGGGTATGTTCAGGAAAAAAACGTTTCTCTGCCCGGAACTCCGCTTTAAGTATTTGTATAATGTGCTTAGTATCTTTGAGAAAAGATTTTGTCTTCTGCACAAAAGGCTGGAGAAAGAAATCTATATATTGTCCCAGCCTGGCCGTGATGGAATCAATCCCATTAACTATGGGACGGCCAGGGGGATTTTCTAATTGTTTGTGTATTTTGGCAAGCAGTAAATTATAGGCCTCCTGCAAAAAAGGGGATCCAAGTAAAGAGCCCCTTTATGGCTAAGTACACCACTCAATTCACCTTTGGTGACTAAACAATGTAGTTCTTCCTTCAACTCAAACATAGGATCTTTAGACAAGATCTGGTAAGTAGAGCGGTCACTCAAGAGTCTTAACATTTCGTTTTTATAATATGTGCCACTTAATACTACTAAACATCCCCCTTTGTCCGCAGGACGTATGACAATGTCATTTCTATTCTCTAGAGACTGAATTCCCCTTTTAATGCATAGAGGATCATAAGCTTTTTTATATTTCAGTTTATCTAGATCACTACAAACCATGTGTTTAAAAACATCTAAGTGTTTAGTGTCCTGACCCGGCGGGTTAACGGTAGATTTATTTCTTAAGGAGGAATGATGATAAGTAGAGGGGATGGAATTTCGAGTGATAGGATTGGACAGAAAATATTTTTTTATACTTAACTGTCTAGTAAATTTTTGGATGTTGACATATGTTTGAAATTTGTTTAAATTTCTAATGGGCGCAAATTTCAACCCTTTATCTAAGACTTTAAGTTTGTCTTCCGTAAGGGGAACGCCACTTAGATTATAGATTCCTGTACCTATCTGGGTCTCTGTCTTTTTGGTTCGTCGTCCTCCTCTACATCCTCTGTTTTTTCTTTTGCCTATATTGTAGTTGGCATTGTCTGCTTGATAGTAATTCCCTCTCCAGTGGTGGCTTTGGGTCGGAGTCCCTGGGAGTGGAGGGTGGGATTGGGTACATGGTCCCCTCCATGGGGACCTCCCTTCCTCTAAAAAAATGCTGCCGGTCTGGTGTTTCCCCCGATTCCTGAAGGGGAGTAAATTGATTAGACGATGACACCTCTGGGTAATTTCTTTGTTGGGCATAACCCCCCTGCTGGGATCTACCTCTTCCTTTTCCTCTCCCTCTACCTCTCCCTCTTCCTCTAACTACCTGCCAACCTTCTCCCTCTCTATTGGCAGGTTTTTGAGAAAAATAGTTATTATTGGGAGGCGGAAGGTGAGAGGAATTTCACCTTCAAAGGGGTAGGTATTGGGAAATAAGAAATAATAGGTGTTCCTTTGAGGAGCTACCTCCAACTGATCAATATTATTGTTGATCTGGGAGGCATCATTAGTTTCCATGTCCGAGGTAGTTTGACCTTTCTGAAAAGATTGTTGCCACATATAAATCTCTTTTTCACAAAAATGAGCCAGATCCCGTTGGAATTTATTTCTCGTTTTTTCTTGGGTTTCCTTATCCCATTTTTGAATTTTTTCCTAATAAATACTTGTCAGCTAAAATTTCCCCTAGAGCAATGGTCCTCAACTCCGGTCCTCGGGCCCACTAACAGGCCAGATTTTAAGTATTACCTTGGGGGAGATGCAGACTAGAATACTGTAATCACTGAGCAGCAAATGAGATCACCTGTGATGTAATTTAGTTATCTTGCAAACCTGGCCTGTTAGTGGGCCCCGAGGACCAGAGTTGAGGACCACTGCCCTAGAGGGCTCAGAGTAACCAATACATGCTCCTTTCTAGATCCAATTCATCTTAAGGAATGGCAGAATGTTGCCAAGTTTTGCACCTCCAAGTGGCTTGGGCTTTTGGCCCAACAACGACATATTAAATATGACTCTCTTATACACAACATCCAGATTCTGGTCCAGGATATTGAAAGTTTCCATATCCATATACCTTATGGGTGGTTAGACACCCTTAAAAAGAATACAAAAAGGAAAGAGGATTTTTTGCTGGCCAACAAGTTAGGGAAATTCAAGAGGGATCTTGATGACTATAGGAATAATAAGATCTTCTCTTGGAAACATAGTAATTCCATATCCCCCCTGATGTCCCTGGATACTAATCCAGTTCCATTCAGAACTGCACCCTCCAGGGTACGTGAAGGAGCGGTTCTTACTTTCATTCCCAGACATATACCTCCATCTTATAACAATAAGAATAATTGTCCCCCTAATACTAATAACAACAAAAATAAAAATATAAACAATAAAAACAATAAGAACCCAACTCATACACATGGGAAAGTTAACTCCGGTAATTATCCTTCTAAACATCAGACACAGATACTCCCCCCTCATTCCCCCATACCGACACATACAAAAAAAAGTTTACAAAAAAGCCTACCAAGAATTCTGTAAAAAACATCAATAGTGCCAAGGCTGTACCTCCCATTACACCCGAGGCACTACCATTCCCTGTTATTTCACCCACACATGCCTTACCCGAGCTCCCTTGTACCAGCTCTACTTCACTTGTGGAGAATATCTTTCTGCATGGTGATCGGACGCCTAGGCCCTCTGCTTCTACTACAGAGGTTTCCGGTCCTATTATTATTGGAGAAGTTGAGAGTAGCCTTCTATCATCCGCCCTTTCTCCAGCATCTGTTTTAGAGATGGGCCCATGGCCCAAATCCCGAATAAAAAGAATATACACAGACAGGGATGCAGAGGAGGGTGTTGCATCTCCAAACACAAATACAAAATAGCGGGGACTAAAAAAATCTTTAACCTCTCCTCAGTACAGCTTACCCCTGATGACATTGCCTTATTACATAAAGGCCTTAGTTTTTCACCTACCATCCTCCCCAATTCCTTTTTATTACTTTGGGATTTACACAAATTCATTAGAAACCTTACACTGAAAAGTTTTTTTAACATCAAGTCCAATCAGTGTCATATATCTCTCACTAATATTAATACAGATTTTTATCCCCCTAGTCCTTCCATTAGTAGTCCCTTAGGGAGCCCTTTTAGCACATATGACTCGTGTGAAAAGGGAGACTTAGATGCTCTTCCGCTATCCCAATATCCTCCTGAATCACCCAACTTCGTCCATAGTAATTTGCGCCCCAAATCCGTTTTTTTATCCCACCCGCTCCAAAGGCCCATATTTGGAAGCTTTCTATAGGATAGTCTTCTCTGATTTTCAAAAATTATGTAATGACTCATTCAGAGAGAAAAAACAATTACACCTCAATCTCAGTAAGGAAGAATCCTTGGCCCTTAAAAGATTTGTTGAAAATAAATTGATTAACAAGGGGGAAGCGTCATTTTTGCAGAGAGACTATTATCACACCCCTTATTTTTTACCATTTGCCTAAGGTTCATAAAGATCCTGTGCATCCTCCAGATAGACCAATTGTTGCGGCTATGAAAAATGTGACAAGTGGGTTGTCTTAATATGTTGACTTCTACCTTCAACCACTTGCACAAGGTTTACCATCTTATATATGCGATTCTAGCCATTTATTAGAAAAGATCCTCGTGTACCCATGGGAGGAGAGCTATCTTTGGTTGTCCTTGGACGTCAGTTCCTTGTACACCTCCATCCCCCATCATGTGGGCCAAGCTATCCAACATTTTCTCCTGCAGGAGTCCACCTTACATGGTGATCAAGTGTCATTCATTCTGGATGCTACATATTTTTGTTTGACACATAATTATTTTCAGTTTGAGGATGACTTTTATCTACAGACCCACGGGACTGCCATGGGGGCTAACTTTGCCCCGTCATACGCTAACTTGACTATGGGGTATTGGGAGACATTGTTTATTTGGAAGAATAATCCCTTTTCAAAACACCTCATGTTTTTTGGTCATTATATTGACGACGTGATCATCATTTGGGATGGCCCTGCTTCACTGATTAAGGACTTTGTCCAACACTGTAACAACAACCCGTTTGGGCTTGGTTTCACATCAGTGTGGCATGCTGACACCCTTCCCTTTTTAGATCTGGAACTCGGGCATGATGCAGGTACCATTAATGCCAAGAATTACATCAAACCCACAGGAGGTAATTCTTACCTCCATTACAATAGCTGTCATCACCCCCTATGGACCAAGAATATCCCCAAAGGACAGTTTTGTCGATCGAGACAAAACTGTACTAGGGACTCTGACTATTTAGTTCAGAGCCAGCATCTTAAGCTTAAGTTCTTGGAGAAAGGTTACCCAGAGGATTTAGTAGATCAAGCAAATCAGATCTATCTCCCTGGGAAACCTTTTACATCTCGGGCTAAAGATTACGATCCTCCAGCTTGTTTTGTCACGAGGTTTCATTGTCAGTACAAAAAAATGGAGAAGATCTTGCCGAAACATTGGGGTATCCTCAAGCAAGATCCCCACTTGAATTCGGTTATCTTAGATAGACCGAAGGTCACCTATAGGCGGGCCCCAACGCTGAGAAATAAGATCGCACCTAGCAAACTAAAAACTGTCAAGCTCCCAAAAAATCCTCTATGTCTGGTCCCGTTGACAGGGATGTTTGCTTGCTGCAAGAAACTCTGTAAGATGTGTAATTTTGTCCAACATGGTCAGTGTGATTTCACATGCAGGGACAAGGTCTTCACTTTGGGAGGACTTTTTAATTGTTCTACAGAGTACGTTATTTATTGTCTCACATGTCCGTGCAAGTTACTCTATGTGGGACGTACCGTTAGACCAGTCAGACAGCGGTTGAGGTCGGGTGCGATAAGCATAGCGTACCGCGACACTTTGCAGAAATTCACAACAAATCTACTTTGGGCCTTAAAATTTGGGTGATTGAAGCCATTCCGAAGGAGTTGCCAGAGGCAGAAGATTTTGCTAGACTATATATATGTGAGACGTACTGGATTTACACTCTTGATACCCTTGCACCTTGAGGGTTAAACAAGGAATTAGATGTTAACACCATACTTTGAATTAGATATATATATATTACTTTTTTATTTTTGTATCCTGGTTCCAGTTATCTCAGAAATGATTATTGTTTGGATCATGATGTCTGTTATGCGCATAGTGTAATCGGTTCACTTTGTATTGATTGTTATTTTTTTTTTTTAATTATTATTTTTTATTTATTAATTTCATTTATTATTTTTCATTACATTATTATTATTTTTGATATTATTTTATTTTTCATTTATAATGGTTTCATTTTTTCATTACTTTATTTTATCATTTTTTCTTTACTTTATTATTTTTTTCGTTATTTTTATTTTTGTCCGTTACAAATATTTATTTTTCATTTTTATTTATTTATTTATATTTATTTTTCCTTTATTTTCTAGTGTATATATATGGTTGTATACCATTTACGTATTGTGTGTGTGTGTGTGTGTGTGTGTGTGTATATATATATATATATATATATATATATATATATATATATATATATATATACACACATACCCATTATGGCTGTACCTTTGCGAGTGTTTTGCTAAATTTTCTGCATGTTATCCAATATATTTTTTTTATGGTATTTTCAGATAGATTCTTAGCTGTATATACCTTGTTTTTAGTCCCTATTGTGTTTAAATAGCCATTTTCGTGATGGAGGATTGCTCCTTATTGGTTTCCACCCTTTTGTTTAGTAATTAGTGACTTACTCTGCTTCATATACAGTATATACAGCATTACGATCTTTCCCCAGCACCTGAGGAAAGAGCGCGCATGTCCACTGTGGACTTCTGATGCTCACAAGCGCTTCGTGCATTTCCGGGTCCCAGGTTACCAGCTGTGTCACGGATGTGACCCTTCCTCCCTCTACTGCGGTGTTGGTTCCTGTTGGATGATCTGGAAAGCCCGAGACACAGGCCGGCCACCTTCTCTCCTGTGATCCACGGCTCCACAGCTCACTGCACGCTGTATATTCATTAGAGGGACGGCACCACCCGGTGGACTCTTTTTACATTCATGTCAGCTTACTACAATCTGCTTTTGTGAGTTGCTGCTATTTGTTTTTATATATCTTCATTAAAGCAGTCTGCACCCAGAGCGCTTTTCTGTTTCTTCTTTTACCAATGTAAGGAGCATTCTTCCCACTAACCACCAATGTAAGAGACATTCTTCCCAATTTTGTTTATTAAAAGTCTTGCAATCAATAAGCATAAAATCAATATACATAAATAAATATATACATATTTACATGAAAAGGGGAAAAAAAATACATAGCAAATTCAGCTCTCAAATAAAGACTGCCTTTACAGCAAAAACAAAACTCACATCATGAAACACATCATTACCGGGAAAAATAATCTTAATAAGACTCACACCACCACACCAGACATCCAACCTGTGAGGTCAAGAAACAAAACCACCCCCATTATGCATGTAGCCCTTCTTCAAAAATGAAGATATTAACCAACAAAAGCTAAGGGCGTGAAAGAAATAGCATAGGAAAAAAGCTTTTCACCCAGAGATGGACAGTTCACCAAAAGCAGGTCTGATATTCCTCCACGCCCTTATCCAGACCGCTCGAGGCTCCCTGCCCTTCTCAAGACCCCGAAACTTCCCAACCTCACCAAGAATATCGTACACCACCACCTCGACAGGGAGGACTTTCTTCCGCAGGGTAATCTGGCACCGTGCATTCCACGTGAAGTAACGGACAACTATACTAACTAGAAAAAGTGTATCCAAATCAAAATCCCAGCGAGTCGGGAATGCCCCGTACACCCACTCCGCATAACTCATGCGATAGAGAAAGGGGATGCCTAGAGCCCTCCCCACCCTTTTATACACCTCTATGTTAAAGGGACACTGGAGCAAAAAGTGGTCTATAGACTCCACTTTACCAACACACTCCGCTCTAGGACAATCCCGATCATCCACAGGGCGATGCTTCAGGTTCCCTCTCACATAGAGCCTTCCATGGAAAGCGAGCCAGGCTTGATCCCTAAACTTCAAAGGGATTCTTCCTAAGTTAATTAAACGCAACCCCTCCCTCATTACGGGGCCTGGGCAATCCCTTAAGGTCAGCAACACACTGAAAGCAGAGCCCAAAATCCTCTTCTCCAGAAGCTTTCTGGGGAGGGACTTGATATCCCCCACTGTCACCTGCCACTGCCTAAGTATTTTCAGACACGGGGCAACATAAGCCGGAAGCTTGCCATGTCGGACTCTCAGACTTTTCACTGGCCCGCCATCTTCCCAGCATCGCAGAAAAGGCCTAAACCAAGATTGAAAAATACCCACCCATCCCGGCGGGGTCTCTGCTAACATATTACCAAGATTATACTTTAAAAAAAGCAGAGAAAAGAAAACTATAGGGTTGACCATTCCTAGACCACCCTCCCGCCTGGACAGGTAAGTTACATTGCGTTTGATCAGGTTCAGCCTATTTCCCCATAACAGTTGGAAAAAGCAGCTGTACACCCTTGCATAGAGAGATTCCGGCAAGATACAGACAAAGCTGACATATAAAAAGATTGGGATCAGGTAAGTTTTAATCAAGTCAACCCTTTCCCTCAAGGAAAGTTTCCATTTCTTCCAGCTTGCCACCTTGGCATTGGCATTCAACGACCTGCTTTCCCAATTTCGATGACCATAGTCACCAGGACCAAATTTGATGCCCAACACTTTAATTTCCTGCTGGGGCTCTGGGAAGGCATCCGGAAGTTCGAAGCTTTCACCCTCCTCACCCATCCAAAAAAATTCACTCTTTTCATGATTGATTTTAGAGCCAGAAGCCTCAGTGTACTGCTCTATCACAGAGACCACCTCCTGCGCCTCCTCCATCCCAGAGATAATAACAGACACATCATCGGCATAAGCCACGACCTTCAAAGGCGGCACACCAGCAATGCCCAAAGGCACCCCACACAACGATCCACTCTCTAACCTTCTTATGAAGGGGTCGATTGCGAATACATAAAGCAGGGGGCTCAAAGGACACCCCTGGCGTACACCAGAGCCAACCTCAAAAGGCCGTCCAACCCAACCATTAACAAGTGGGAAGCTCTCAGCCCCTTTATATAATGTTTTCAGCCAATCAATAAACCTCCCCTGCAGGCCGTATCTACCAAGTAGCAAATACAGGTACTCATGATTGACTCGATCAAAAGCCTTCGCCTGATCCAATGCCAGCAAGTACTTTCTCCATCCAGCAGCCCTGCATCGCTCCAAAGCCTCCCGGACAGCTAAAATTGCTGAAAAGGTACTTCTGCCCTGGACCGAGCAGTGCTGATGATTGGACAACAAATCGCCTGCTACTGACGACAAGCGCCAAAAAAGAATCTTCGCCAAGATCTTTCTATCAACATTGAGAAGACTGATGGGGCGCCAGTTCTAAATTATTGAGGGGTCTTTACCTTTTGACAGAAGAATCACAGCGGATTGCCTCATGGAGGGAGGGAGAGAACCCTCTTCTAAACAGCTGTTATAAACCTCCGCTAAAAAGGGAGCCAGAATGGACTTAAAACACTTGTAAAATTCAGCTGTCAACCCATCTGGCCCAGGCGACTTTTTGGTAGCCAGCTTCTCTATAGCACGAACTACCTCATCCGCTGAAATTGGTTCTGTCAAATCCATCAAAGGCAATGTATCATTTCCCAATCCTGGAGTAGAATCCAGAAAGCTTTCCATCCTGTCCCGACTAAGGTCCTTTCTTCCCAGAAGGTCTGCGTAATATGACCTGAAGATCTCCAGGATCCTTGATCTGGACTTCACCAGGGAAACCATACTATCCCTCAGACCTATGACCGTCTTAACTGCTATGCCTTGCTTACAGTTCTGGTAAGGATCAGGCGAGTGATATTTCCCATAATCTCTCTCCAAAACCAAGGAGGCATGCCGGTCGTATTGACACTTCCTAAGAAGAAGCTTTACCTCCGAGATCTCCCATGGATCTCCTCCATACGAGACAAGACGATCAAGCTTCCTCCGCAAATGCTGGTAGGCAATATACATACCAAGCTGCTTCTTCTTACTTATGGCCTTGAAAAGTCCAATCGCCCTTTGTTTCACAAGCTCCCACCACTCTGACTTACTGCTGCAAAAGTCCAGAATAGAAACCTGTGCCTGAAAAAAATCCTCAAAGGATTGTCTTACCTCTACATCTTCCAGGAGAGCCGAATTCAGTTTCCAGGTACCCCTTCCCCTGGGTGGAGTGTCCGAGGCATTCAGAGTCACAGACAGCATACAGTGGTCAGAGAACTCCACCGCCCTCAACTCAGGAGCCGAGAAAGCAGAGTTCTCCTTTAAAAAAAACCTATCTATCCTACTCTGACTATTCCCTCTCTGAAACATGAATCCCGTGCTGCCAGGGCAGTGCTTAATGTGCACATCTACCAGGCCTGCTTGTCTAACCATATCTCTAAGAAAAACGCTATCATAACCCAGCCTGTCTATGGAGACCCTCCTGTCTTCAGGCCTAATTATGGTGTTAAAGTCACCTCCAAAGACAACCTGCTGGGATGTAAAAAGGAAGGGCTTGATCTTTGTGAAGAGGCATTTCCTGTCCCATTTTGACTGCGGTCCATAGATATTGATCAGGCGCAGGTCCTGCCCCCTAACAGAGACGTCTAAGACCATGCATCTCCCCATTTCTACCTCAATTATCCGCCGGCACGTTACCATATCGGTTTTAAAAAGAACCGCAACTCCGCTGCAAGGCTCAGCCGCAAGAGACCAAAAGGAGGGACCGCATCTCCACTCCCTTTTTGCTAGATGGACATCGGCCCAAGTATTGAGCCAGGTCTCTTGCAAAAATAAAATCTCAGCATCAAACTCACTGAGCAAAAATAAGGCAATATCACGAGCTCTTGCAGATTTCACGCTGGCGACATTAATGGTCGCCACCTTTATCAGAGCGGGCACTGCCATCAGGATGATTGGGGTAGTCGTTTCTTAACCTCCACCACACTCTCATCACCCGAAACAGCTCTCTTTACACTATGTGACTCCCCCTCATCCATAGATGATAAAGAATTAGATAAATCCGACACCAACTCCTCCCCTGATAAAACAGAAAATGTGTTGCCAAGAGGAACCCCTCCTGGCTCTAACTGTAAGGAAGAAATGACCGCTTTACTGGTCTTCCTCTTCTTCTTTTTCTTCCTCTTTGTCCTCTCCCACCCCTCATCATCCGAATCCTCCACAACAGAGGGTGAGACATGGGACATGGACACCCCTCCCTCAACCCCATCGACCCCACCACCATCCAGCACCCCTGCACCCTCTTGGCCGCGTTTGCGGTGTCGAGAGACAGGGACTGGAGGTGGAGTAGGCCGAGGGGGAAGATCCACTATACCCGCCCCCCCAGCAGCTTCCGCTAGTCTGGAGGATCTACGCACAGTAGATGTAGGAAAAACAGGAGGGACAGACTCAGGGACCACATCACTAGAGGAAACAGAATCTGACACAACAGACACAGGAGGGACAGACTCAGGGACCACCTCACTAGGGGAAACAGAATCTGACACAACAGACACAGGAGGGGCAACAACAATTTCCTCTCTAACTTCAGCTGCTTCATCTTCTTTATCAAGCCTCTGCAGCTCAGTCTCCAATCCTGGCAAGTTATGCAGTGCCTCTGGGCACTGGCTATATGGATGACCCAGCTGCTGGCACAAATTGCACCGAATCTGGGTGCATTCTCTGGCCTAATGCCCTAAATCCTGGCACAGTGAGCACTTCTTGTGGGTGCAGGACTATGCAAAGTGGCCTTTATCACCACATTTATTACATACCTTAGGCTGACCTTGGTAGAAAATGGTCAGCCTATCCCTACCCAGAAAGGCTGAGCAGGGAACGTGCTGAACTACATCGCCCAGCACCCCCAATTTTAGTGACACTGTCCAGGCCCCTGTCCATATCCCATGCTCATCAAGGACCTTCCGCAGTGGAGTGAGGACCTCGCCATATCGGCGTAGCCATACTAATAAATCAGCCTCTGGTATGGATTCGTTACGCACCAAAATGGTCACCGACTTTATCAAAGGCTGCCTTGAAATTACCTTTGGCACCAAACCTCTCCACTGCTGAAGGCCCTTGCACCTCCTATATCTCTCCCAGAAGAGATCCAAACTTTCAGGTTTTACAAAAGACAAATCAAATTCATAACTCCCCACCGGGCAAATTAAAGCAAAAATATCACAGGCTTTAAACCCCATTTCCAAAATCAACTCAGCCACCCTCCCCCTTACTGGTGGAGTTCCATCCCCCACCCACCTCAACTGTACCACATTCCTCCTCCTATACCCACCAAACCTCCCTGAATTTTGACTAATAACAGAATTCCCACCACCCACCCTGGTGTGACTCCCCAAAGCTGAAGCATAGCTTCCAACATTCCTCCCAGCAGAAAATCCATCAGTTTTTTTTAAATTATCTGACACACACTTAGCAGATAACGATTGCACAGATTCGGGATTGATCTGTGCAATTGAATCTTTCCTCTGCTGAGCAGGAGGAGAAATGTCATTTTTATTTTTCCCAGCATTACTAACCCCTTCACCACCACCCACCACATTCATTGCTTTAACATTAATGTCATTTTTTATACTTGCTGGGATATTTATTATTGCTGTTGTCTTCACAGCAGAATCCATAGTTGCTGCGGCACTGGTAAGAACTCCAGCTGTCATCTTCTCTTCCACTAGGACAGGGTTTTCAGCTGTGGAAATAGCATTCTGTTTTAACACAGCAGCAGGTAAAGCATTGCAGGATACTTCCATTGCTACTTCCATTCCACTTCCAGAACCATGTTGATCCCCTCCCCATCAGCAATCAGCTGGTCAATCAGCACTGGAAGACTGGGAGGCTCAGGTGAACATGAAGCAGGCTCTTTGGAGCTGGCAGCCATTTTGCTTGCCGTGGGACTACTGGTCTCAGCCAGACCAGCAAAATCCATGCCTGGGGTGTTTAATGCAGGTCCATCCACATTCATCTGATGGTCCGGGGATTCCACGGTCAGGGATTTTCCTTGCATGTCTGTCGGTTTCTCCACAGCGGTAACTCCAATAGGTAGCTGTATGCAGAGCTCCTTCTCACCTGGGACACCATCCACTACAGCAGATGGGGCAGACATGTTGGATGGCAGCATGGTGTACTGGGATTTCTCCACCATTACTGGCTTTGCTGGCTTGTATCTCCTCTGCCCATCCTCAGGGATTTCTGATGGATCATCAGAAAAGACAAACTTGTCTGCTTTCAGGGGTGACTCCATCTGCTGGATGAATGTCAGGGATCCATGTCCACTCTCAACCCCCTGGCTGGTTGCCACTGGTGATTCCCAGTTCTGGCATGGGGGGAGAGGTGCAGAGGCAGATGGAGCCTGGTCATCCATTAACTGAGGCTGCTGATCCACAGAACTTGCTGATGCTTGGCTGGTAAAACGCCTCTCATTGTCAAACTTTTCTTTAAATGCTCCACTTCTGTCTTTCAGCCTTTCCAATAATAAAGATTGTTCCTTTACCTTTTCTTCCAATTCCTGTAACTCAGGCTTCATGGCTGTGCGATTTTTACTCCAGGCCTGGAAATACTTGGTTTTGAAGGATTTGTGTTCAGCCTTCAAAACTTTAAGTTTTTCTTCCGCTCTCCCAATCGCCCTAAAACGATTGATAACCTTCTGGCTGAAGACATCCGCATTCTCACCGGGGCCTGGACCCACAGACAGGTCCTCCACCTCCTCCTCACTAGGCCCCGTGTCATCAGGGGGATCCCTCCCAGGGCCTCCCCCAGGATCAGGCATTGTTCCTGGGCCAAGCTAGCAAGCAAGGCCCAGGCTTGAAAAGGGCTGGTTCTCACAGAGAGCTCCTTGGGTGTGTCCTCCTCCTTCTTCCCAATTTTTGTTTATTAAAAGTCTTGCAATCAATAATCATAAAATCAATATACATAAATAAATATATACATATTTACATGAAAATGGAAAAAAATACATAGCAAGTTCTGCTCTCAAATAAAGAATGGCTTTACAGCAAAAACAAAACTCACATCATGAAACTGTCATTACCGGAGAAAATAATCTTAGTAGGACTCACACCACCACACCAGACATCCAACCTGCGAGGTCAAGAAACAAAACCACCCCCATTATGCATGCAGCCCTTCTTCAAAAAGAAGATATTAACCAACAAAAGCTAAGGGCGTGAAAGAAATAGCATAGGAAAAGAGCTCCTCACCCAGAGATGGACAGTTCACCAAAAGCAGGTCTGATATTCCTCCACGCCCTTATCCAGACCGCTCGAGGCTCCCTGCCCTTCTCAAGACCCCGAATCTTCCCAACCTCACCCAGAATATCGTACACCACCACCTCAACAGGGAGGACTTTCTTCCGCAGGGTAATCTGGCACCGTGCATTCCACGTGAAGTAACGGACAACTATACTAACTAGAAAAAGTGTATCCAAATCAAAATCCCAGCGAGTCGGGAATGCCCCGTACACCCACTCCGCATAACTCATGCGATAGAGAAAGGGGAGGCCTAGAGCCCTCCCCACCCTTTTATACACCTCTATGTTAAAGGGACACTGGAGCAAAAAGTGGTCCATAGATTCCACTTTACCAACACACTCCGCTCTAGGACAATCCCGATCATCCACAGGGCGATGCTTCAGGTTCCCTCTCACATAGAGCCTTCCATGGAAAGCGAGCCAGGCTTGATCCCTAAACTTCAAAGGGATTCTTCCTAAGTTAATTAAACGCAACCCCTCCCTCATTACGGGGCCTGGGCAATCCCTTAAGGTCAGTGACACACTGAAAGCAGAGCCCAAAATCCTCTTCTCCAGAAGCTTTCTGGGGAAGGACTTGATATCCCCCACTGTCACCTGCCACTGCCTAAGTATTTTCAGACACGGGGCAACATAAGCCGGAAGCTTGCCATGTCGGACTCTCAGACTTTTCACTGGCCCGCCATCTTCCCAGCATCGCAGAAAAGGCCTAAACCAAGATTGAAAAATACCCACCCATCCCGGCGGGGTCTCTGCTAACATATTACCAAGATTATACTTTAAAAAGAGCAGAGAAAAGAAAACTATAGGGTTGACCATTCCTAGACCACCCTCCCGCCTGAACAGGTAAGTTACATTGCGTTTGATCAGGTTCAGCCTATTTCCCCATAACAGTTGGAAAAAGCAGCTGTACACCCTTGCATAGAGAGATTCCGGCAAGATACAGACAAAGCTGACATATAAAAAGATTGGGATCAGGTAAGTTTTAATCAAGTCAACCCTTTCCCTCAAGGAAAGTTTCCATTTCTTCCAGCTTGCCACCTTGGCATTGGCATTCAACAACCTGCTTTCCCAATTTCGATGACCATAGTCACCAGGACCAAATTTGATGCCCAACACTTTAATTTCCTGCTGGGGCTCTGGGAAGGCATCCGGAAGTTCGAAGCTTTCACCCTCCTCACCCATCCAGAAAACTTCACTCTTTTCATGATTGATTTTAGAGCCAGAAGCCTCTGTGTACTGCTCTATCACAGAGACCACCTCCTGCGCCTCCTCCATCCCAGAGATAATAACAGACACATCATCAGCATAGGCCACGACCTTCAAAGGTGGCACACCAGCAATGCCCAAAGGCACCCCACACAACGATCCACTCTCTAACCTTCTTATGAAGGGGTCGATTGCGAATACATATAGCAGGGGGCTCAAAGGACACCCCTGGCGCACACCAGAGCCAACCTCAAAAGGCCGTCCAACCCAACCATTAACAAGTGGGAAGCTCTCAGCCCCTTTATATAATGTTTTCAGCCAATCAATAAACCTCCCCTGCAGGCCGTATCTACCAAGTAGCAAATACAGGTACTCATGATTGACTCGATCAAAAGCCTTCGCCTGATCCAATGCCAGCAAGTACTTTCTCCATCCAGCAGCCCTGCATCGCTCCAAAGCCTCCCGGACAGCAAAAATTGCTGAAAAGGTACTTCTGCCCTGGACCGAGCAGTGCTGATGATTGGACAACAAATCGCCTGCTACTGACGACAAGCGCCAAAAAAGAATCTTCGCCAAGATCTTTCTATCAACATTGAGAAGACTGATGGGGCGCCAGTTCTCAATTATTGAGGGGTCTTTACCTTTTGACAGAAGAATCACAGCGGATTGCCTCATGGAGGGAGGGAGAGAACCCTCTTCTAAACAGCTATTATAAACCTCCGCTAAAAAGGGAGCCAGAATGGACTTAAAACACTTGTAAAATTCAGCTGTCAACCCATCTGGCCCAGGCGATTTTTTGGTAGCCAGCTTCTCTATAGCACGAACTACCTCATCCGCTGAAATTGGTTCTGTCAAATCCATCAAAGGCAATGTATCATTTCCCAATCCTGGAGTAGAATCCAGAAAGCTTTCCATCCTGTCCCGACTAAGGTCCTTTCTTCCCAGAAGGTCTGCGTAATATGACCTGAAGATCTCCAGGATCCTTGATCTGGACTTCACCAGGGAAACCATACTATCCCTCAGACCTATGACCGTCTTAACTGCTATGCCTTGCTTACAGTTCTGGTAAGGATCAGGCGAGTGATATTTCCCGTAATCTCTCTCCAGAACCAAGGAGGCATGCCGGTCGTATTGACACTTCCTAAGAAGAAGCTTTACCTCCGAGATCTCCCCTGGATCTCCTCCATACGAGACAAGACGATCAAGCTTCCTCCGCAAATGCTGGTAGACAATATACATACCAAGCTGCTTCTTCTTACTTATGGCCTTGAAAAGTCCAATCGCCCTTTGTTTCACAAGCTCCCACCACTCTGACTTACTGCTGCAAAAGTCCAGAATAGAAACCTGTGCCTGAAAAAAATCCTCAAAGGATTGTCTTACCTCTACATCTTCCAGGAGAGCCGAATTCAGTTTCCAGGTACCCCTTCCCCTGGGTGGAGTGTCCGAGGCATTCAGAGTCACAGACAGCATACAGTGGTCAGAGAACTCCACCGCCCTCAACTCAGGAGCCGAGAAAGCAGAGTTCTCCTTTAAAAAAAACCTATCTATCCTACTCTGACTATTCCCTCTCTGAAACGTGAATCCCGTACTGCCAGGGCAGTGCTTAATGTGCACATCTACCAGGCCTGCTTGTCTAACCATATCTCTAAGAAAAACGCTATCATAACCCAGCCTGTCTATGGAGACCCTCCTGTCTTCAGGCCTAATTATGGTGTTAAAGTCACCTCCAAAGACAACCTGCTGGGATGTAAAAAGGAAGGGCTTGATCTTTGTGAAGAGGCATTTCCTGTCCCATTTTGACTGCGGTCCATAGATATTGATGAGGCGCAGGTCCTGCCCCCTAACAGAGACGTCTAAGACCATGCATCTCCCCATTTCTACCTCAATTATCCGCCGGCACGTTACCATATCGGTTTTAAAAAGAACCGCAACTCCGCTGCAAGGCTCAGCCGCAAGAGACCAAAAGGAGGGACCGCATCTCCACTCCCTTTTTGCTAGATGGACATCGGCCAAAGTATTGAGCCAGGTCTCTTGCAAAAATAAAATCTCAGCATCAAACTCACTGAGCAAAAATAAGGCAATATCACGAGCTCTTGCAGATTTCACGCTGGCGACATTAATGGTCGCCACCTTTATCAGAGCGTGCACTGCCATCAGGATGATTGGGGTAGTCGTTTCTTAACCTCCACCACACTCTCATCACCCGAAGCAGCTCTCTTTACACTATGTGACTCCCCCTCATCCATAGATGATAAAGAAGTAGATAAATCGGATACTAACTCCTCCCCTGATAAAACCGAAAATGTGTTGCCAAGAGGAACCCCTCCTGGCTCTAACTGTAAGGAAGAAATGACCGCCTTACTGGTCTTCCTCTTCTTCTTTTTCTTCCTCTTTGTCCTCTCCCACCCCTCATCATCCGAATCCTCCACAACAGAGGGTGAGACATGGGACATGGACACCCCTCCCTCAACCCCATCGACCCCACCACCATCCAGCACCCCTGCACCCTCTTGGCCGCGTTTGCGGTGTCGAGAGACAGGGACTGGAGGTGGAGTAGGCCGAGGGGGAAGATCCACTATACCCGCCCCCCCAGCAGCTTCCGCTAGTCTGGAGGATCTACGCACAGTAGATGTAGGAACAACAGGAGGGACAGACTCAGGGACCACATCACTAGGGGAAACAAAATCTGACACAATAGACACAGGAAGGACAGACTCAGGGACCACCTCACTAGGGGAAACAGAATCTGACACAACAGACACAGGAGGGGCAACAACAATTTCCTCTCTAACTTCAGCTGCTTCATCTTCTTTATCAAGCCTCTGCAGCTCAGTCTCCAATCCTGGCAAGTTATGCAGTGCCTCTGGGCACTGGCTATATGGATGACCCAGCTGCTGGCACAAATTGCACCGAATCTGGGTGCATTCTCTGGCCAAATGGCCTAAATCCTGGCACAGTGAGCACTTCTTGTGGGTGCAGGACGATGCAAAGTGGCCTTTATCACCACATTTATTACATACCTTAGGCTGACCTTGGTAGAAAATGGTCAGCCTATCCCTACCCAGAAAGGCTGAGCAGGGAAGGTGCTGAACTACATCGCCCAGCACCCCCAATTTTAGTGACACTGTCCAGGCCCCTGTCCATATCCCATGCTCATCAAGGACCTTCCGCAGTGGAGTGAGGACCTCGCCATATCGGCGTAGCCATACTAATAAATCAGCCTCTGGTATGGATTCGTTACGCACCAAGATGGTCACCGACTTTATCAGAGGCTGTCTTGAGATCACCTTTGGCACCAAACCACTCCACTGCTGAAGGCCCTTGCACCTCCTAAATCTCTCCCAAAAGAGATCCAAACTCTCAGGTTTCACAAACGACAAATCAAATTCATAACTTCCCACCGGGCAAATCAAAGCAAAAATGTCACAGGCTTTAAACCCCATTTCCAAGACCAACTCGGCCACTCTCCCCCTTACTGGCGGTGTTCCATCGCCCTCCCACCGCAACTGAACCACATTCCTCCTCCTATACCCACTAACCAACCCCCCAACAAACCTCCTTGAATTGTGATTACTAACCAAATCCCCACCACCCACCCTGGTGCGACTCCCCAAAGCTGAAGCATAGCTTCCAACATTCCTCCCAGCAGAAAATCCATCAGTTTGTTTTGAAACATCCGACACAGACATAACAGATAACGATTGTACAGATCCGGGATTGATCTGTACAATCGATAAATCTTTCCTCTGCTGAGCAGGGGGAGAAATGTCATTTCTATTTTTCCCAGCAATATTATCCCCTTCACCACCACCCACCACATTCATTGCTTTATGATTATTGTCATTTTTAATACTTGCTGGGATATTTGTTGTCTTCACAGCAGAATCCATAGTTGGTGCTGCACTGGTAAGAGTTTCAGCTGTCATCTTCTCTTCCACTGGGACAGGGTTTTCAGCTGTGGAAATGGAATTCAGTTCTAGCACAGCAGCAGGTAAAACACTGCAGGTAACTTCCATGGCTGCTTCAATTCCAAAAACAGCAGCATGCTGATCCCCTCCCCCACCAGCAATCAGCCCTGAAACACTGGGAAGCTCTGGTGAAAGTGAAACAGACTCCTTGGAGCTGGCAGCCATTTTGCTTTCAGAGGGACTACTGGTCTCAGCCAGACCAGCAAAATCCATGTCTGGGGTGTCAGATGCAGGTCCATCCACATTCACCTGATGGTCCGGGGATTTCACGGTCAGGGATTTTCCCTGCATGTCTGTACTGGTTGTGTTCACAGCAGAATCTCCAATAGGTAGCTGTAGGCAAAGCTCCTTCTCACCTGGGACACCATCCACAACAGCAGGTGGGGCAGACATGTTGGATGGCAGCATGGTATACTGGGATTTCTCCACCAGTACTGGCTTTGCTGGTTTGTATCTCCTCTGCCCATCCACAGGGATTTCTGATGGATCATCAGTGAATGCAAACTTATCTGCTCTCAGGGGGGACTCCATCTCCTGGATAAATGTCAGGGATCCATGCCCACTCTCAACCCCCTGGCTGGTTGCCGCTGGCGATTCCCAGTTCTGGCATGGGGGGAGAGGTGCAGAGGCAGATGGAGCCTGGTCATCCATTAACGGAGCCTGCTGATCCACAGAACTTGCTGATGCTTGGCTGGCAAATCTCCTCTCATTATCAAATTTTTCTTTAAACACTCCGCTTCTATCTTTCAACTTTTCCAGTAATAAAGATTGTTTCTTTACCTTATCTTCCAATTCCTGTAGCTCAGGCTTCATGGCTGTGCGATTTTTACTCCAGGCCTGGCAGTATTTGGCTCTGAAGGATTTATGTTCAGCCTTCAAAACTTTAAGTTTTTCTTCCGCTCTCCCAATCGCCCTAAAACGATTGATAACCTTCTGGCTGAAGACATCCGCATTCTCACCGGGGCCTGGACCCACAGACAGGTCCTCCACCTCCTCCTCACTAGGCCCCGTGTCATCAGGGGGATCCCTCCCAGGGCCTCCCCCAGGATCAGGCATTGTTCCTGGGCCAAGCTAGCAAGCAAGGCCCAGGCTTGAAAAGGGCTGGTTCTCACAGAGAGCTCCTTGGGTGTGTCCTCCTCCTTCTTCCCACTGACCTCCAATGTAAGTGTAGCAAGGTTTCCAGGCCTGTGGCCTGATGTGGGTCTGCCATTAGTACCGGAATCCTCTCCAGCCCATGTGAGCTGAGTCCCCAGGTGTGACATTTGAGACAGTGACAACTCCGGCATCTTTGTTTGTGGTTTTTATTATAAATTAAGGGTAATGGGAGAAGGGAATGAGTGGGGTAGTCCTCTCGGCTTGAACTAATTACAATTGGGACCTTGATCCTGGAAAAATGCCTGTTGGCACTTCCTTGACGATAGCCAGCGCCAGCCAACGTGCACTGACTCTGAGAACACTCTGTAAAACAGAGGAAGTGTTGAATCCCGACCTATATTCCAGTAGATCCAAGACTGAGAATTGTAGAACTCCTGACACTGCTTCACTGTGTAAGTCTTTGAATACTTTTCCCTTGCCTGGTACAGCTTGAGATAGTATTTTGTAGAACTCCAAATAGCTAACACTGTAACTGGCACACGCAAAAAAACTTCAGGGCCCAGACTGCAGGTGCCCCCTTTTACTCTCCTTGAACTCTTCAGGGTCCACTGACTATGTACCCCCTTTACACTTCAGGGTCCTCAACCTTGTTACCCCCTTTACAGCTAGCTGACCTTGGATCCCCAAACCTCTTCCGGAGTGGTCCCCTCTGACACTAGGCACACCCCCAGGGGCAATCCTCAGTACTCACAACCTGTGTAGACTTTCCTGGGACTGGACCCCTCTCTCTCTCCGCAGGCTCTCGGCACATCGGATCCCCTCAGATCAGCTCAGCACTCTCTGGACTCCCAAGCGACACCCCAAGACATTCACCTTCCTCAGACAGGAGGAGAGACAGCAGCACTCTGCTTCCTGGAACTCTGCTCCCACCAAAGACCGCTGTCACGCACTTCCCCCAAACTTATACCCACTCCCAGAATCCTTTGCAGCATAATCTGCCTTCTGGGGTAGTTACAAGCTGGGATGTGTCCCCTGATTGGGCTTCCCACACTGCCCTATGAGAAGCCTCTCACAGGAGCCAGTGGGGATACTTCTCCCCTCAGTAGGCACACCTGGAAGCTCTGACATCCTACCTAACAAATCACAGCCCTGCTTTTAGGCAGACAAGGCCCACTATACATTTACCTAGCA
This sequence comes from Pelophylax lessonae, assembly GCF_965119305.1. NCBI lineage: Eukaryota > Metazoa > Chordata > Amphibia > Anura > Ranidae > Pelophylax > Pelophylax lessonae. Next base: position 39,630,364 of record NC_138769.1, read on the forward strand.
CCTACTTGTAGGGTGCTACATAAGGACAATTTTTCTCACTGACCACCAATGTAAGGAACATTCTTCCCACTGACCACCAATGTAAGGAGCATTCTTCCCACTGACCACCAATGTAAGGGACATTCTTCCCACTGATCACCAATGTAAGGAACACTCTTCCCACTGATCACCAATGTAAGGAACATTCTTCCCACTGACCACCAATGTAAGGAGCATTTTTCTCACTGACCACTAATGTAAGGAGCATTATTCCTACTGACCACCAATGTAAGGGGCATTCTTCTCACTGACCACCAATGTAAGGGACATTCTTCCCACTGATCACCAATGTAAGGAACACTCTTCCCACTGACCACCAATGTAAGGAACATTCTTCCCACTGACCACCAATGTAAGGAGCATTCTTCCCACTGACCACCAATGTAAGGGGCATTCTTCCCACTGACCACCAATGTAAGGGGCATTCTTCTCACTGACAACCAATGTAAGGGGCATTCTTCTCACTGACCACCAATGTAAGGAACATTCTTCCCACTGACCACCAATGTAAGGGACATTCTTCCCACTGATCACCAATGTAAGGAACACTCTTCCTACTGACCACCAATGTAAGGAACATTCTTCCCACTGACCACCAATGTAAGGAGCATTCTTCCCAATTTTGTTTATTAAAAGTCTTGCAATCAATAAGCATAAAATCAATATACATAAATAAATATATACATATTTACATGAAAAGGGGAAAAAAAAATACATAGTAAATTCTGCTCTCAAATAAAGACTGCCTTTACAGCAAAAACAAAACTCACATCATGAAACACATCATTACCGGGAAAAATAATCTTAATTAGACTCACACCACCACACCAGACATCAAACCTGCGAGGTCAAGAAACAAAAACCACTCCCATTATGCATGCAGCCCTTCTTCAAAAATGAAGATATTAACTAACAAAAGCTAAGGGTGTGAAAGAAATAGCATAGGAAAAAAGCTTTTCACCCAGAGATGGACAGTTCACCAAAAGCAGGTCTGATATTCCTCCACGCCCTTATCCAGACCGCTCGAGGCTCCCTGCCCTTCTCAAGACCCCGAATCTTCCCAACCTCACCCAGAATATCGTACACCACCACCTCGACAGGGAGGACTTTCTTCCGCAGGGTAATCTGGCACCGTGCATTCCACGTGAAGTAACGGACAACTATACTAACTAGAAAAAGTGTATCCAAATCAAAATCCCAGCGAGTCGGGAATGCCCCATACACCCACTCCGCATAACTCATGCGATAGAGAAAGGGGATGCCTAGAGCCCTCCCCACCCTTTTATACACCTCTATGTTAAAGGGACACTGGAGCAAAAAGTGGTCCATAGACTCCACTTTACCAACACACTCCGCTCTAGGACAATCCCGATCATCCACAGGGCGATGCTTCAGGTTCCCTCTCACATAGAGCCTTCCATGGAAAGCGAGCCAGGCTTGATCCCTAAACTTCAAAGGGATTCTTCCTAAGTTAATTAAACGCAACCCCTCCCTCATTACGGGGCCTGGGCAATCCCTTAAGGTCAGCGACACACTGAAAGCAGAGCCCAAAATCCTCTTCTCCAGAAGCTTTCTGGGGAGGGACTTGATATCCCCCACTGTCACCTGCCACTGCCTAAGTATTTTCAGACACGGGGCAACATAAGCCGGAAGCTTGCCATGTCGGACTCTCAGACTTTTCACTGGCCCGCCATCTTCCCAGCATCGCAGAAAAGGCCTAAACCAAGATTGAAAAATACCCACCCATCCCGGCGGGGTCTCTGCTAACATATTACCAAGATTATACTTTAAAAAAAGCAGAGAAAAGAAAACTATAGGGTTGACCATTCCTAGACCACCTTCCCGCCTGGACAGGTAAGTTACATTGCGTTTAATCAGGTTCAGCCTATTTCCCCATAACAGTTGGAAAAAGCAGCTGTACACCCTTGCATAGAGAGATTCCGGCAAGATACAGACAAAGCTGACATATAAAAAGATTGGGATCAGGTAAGTTTTAATCAAGTCAACCCTTTCCCTCAAGGAAAGTTTCCATTTCTTCCAGCTTGCCACCTTGGCATTGGCATTCAACAACCTGCTTTCCCAATTTCGATGACCATAGTCACCAGGACCAAATTTGATGCCCAACACTTTAATTTCCTGCTGGGGCTCTGGGAAGGCATCCGGAAGTTCGAAGCTTTCACCCTCCTCACCCATCCAGAAAACTTCACTCTTTTCATGATTGATTTTAGAGCCAGAAGCCTCAGTGTACTGCTCTATCACAGAGACCACCTCCTGCGCCTCCTCCATCCCAGAGATAATAACAGACACATCATCGGCATAGGCCACGACCTTCAAAGGCGGCACACCAGCAATGCCCAAAGGCACCCCACACAACGATCCACTCTCTAACCTTCTTATGAAGGGGTCAATTGCGAATACATATAGCAGGGGGCTCAAAGGACACCCCTGGCGCACCCCAGAGCCAACCTCAAAAGGCCGTCCAACCCAACCATTAACAAGTGGGAAGCTCTCAGCCCCTTTATATAATGTTTTCAGCCAATCAATAAACCTCCCCTGCAGGCCGTATCTACCAAGTAGCAAATACAGGTACTCATGATTGACTCGATCAAAAGCCTTCGCCTGATCCAATGCCAGCAAGTACTTTCTCCATCCAGCAGCCCTGCATCGCTCCAAAGCCTCCCGGACAGCTAAAATTGCTGAAAAGGTACTTCTGCCCTGGACCGAGCAGTGCTGATGATTGGACAACAAATCGCCTGCTACTGACGACAAGCGCCAAAAAAGAATCTTCGCCAAGATCTTTCTATCAACATTGAGAAGACTGATGGGGCGCCAGTTCTCAATTATTGAGGGGTCTTTACCTTTTGACACAAGAATCACAGCGGATTGCCTCATGGAGGGAGGGAGAGAACCCTCATCTAAACAGCTGTTATAAACCTCCGCTAAAAAGGGAGCCAGAATGGACTTAAAACACTTGTAAAATTCAGCTGTCAACCCATCTGGCCCAGGCGACTTTTTGGTAGCCAGCTTCTCTATAGCACAAACTACCTCATCCGCTGAAATTGGTTCTGTCAAATCCATCAAAGGCAATGTATCATTTCCCAATCCTGGAGTAGAATCCAGAAAGCTTTCCATCCTGTCCCGACTAAGGTCCTTTCTTCCCAGAAGGTCTGCGTAATATGACCTGAAGATCTCCAGGATCCCTGATCTGGACTTCACCAGGGAACCCGTACTATCCCTCAGACCTATGACCGTCTTAACTGCTATGCCTTGCTTACAGTTCTGGTAAGGATCAGGCGAGTGATATTTCCCATAATCTCTCTCCAGAACCAAGGAGGCATGCCGGTCGTATTGACACTTCCTAAGAAGAAGCTTTACCTCCGAGATCTCCCCTGGATCTCCTCCATACGAGACAAGACGATCAAGCTTCCTCCGCAAATGCTGGTAGGCAATATACATACCAAGCTGCTTCTTCTTACTTATGGCCTTGAAAAGTCCAATCGCCCTTTGTTTCACAAGCTCCCACCACTCTGACTTACTGCTGCAAAAGTCCAGAATAGAAACTTGTGCCTGAAAAAAATCCTCAAAGGATTGTCTTACCTCTACATCTTCCAGGAGAGCCGAATTCAGTTTCCAGGTACCCCTTCCCCTGGGTGGAGTGTCCGAGGCATTCAGAGTCACAGACAGCATACAGTGGTCAGAGAACTCCACCACCCTCAACTCAGGAGCCGAGAAAGCAGAGTTCTCCTTTAAAAAAAACCTATCTATCCTACTCTGACTATTCCCTCTCTGAAACGTGAATCCCGTGCTGCCAGGGCAGTGCTTAATGTGCACATCTACCAGGCCTGCTTGTCTAACCATATCTCTAAGAAAAACGCTATCATAACCCAGCCTGTCTATGGAGACCCTCCTGTCTTCAGGCCTAATTATGGTGTTAAAGTCACCTCCAAAGACAACCTGCTGGGATGTAAAAAGGAAGGGCTTGATCTTTGTGAAGAGGCATTTCCTGTCCCATTTTGACTGCGGTCCATAGATATTGATCAGGCGCAGGTCCTGCCCCCTAACAGAGACGTCTAAGACCATGCATCTCCCCATTTCTACCTCAATTATCCGCCGGCACGTTACCATATCGGTTTTAAAAAGAACCGCAACTCCGCTGCAAGGCTCAGCCGCAAGAGACCAAAAGGAGGGACCGCATCTCCACTCCCTTTTTGCTAGATGGACATCGGCCAAAGTATTGAGCCAGGTCTCTTGCAAAAATAAAATCTCAGCATCAAACTCACTGAGCAAAAATAAGGCAATATCACGAGCTCTTGCAGATTTCACGCTGGCGACATTAATGGTCGCCACCTTTATCAGAGCGGGCACTGCCATCAGGATGATTGGGGTAGTCGTTTCTTAACCTCCACCACACTCTCATCACCCGAAACAGCTCTCTTTACACTATGTGACTCCCCCTCATCCATAGATGATAAAGTAGATAAATCGGATACTAACTCCTCCCCTGATAAAACCGAAAATGTGTTGCCAAGAGGAACCCCTCCTGGCTCTAACTGTAAGGAAGAAGTGACCGCTTTACTGGTCTTCCTCTTCTTCTTTTTCTTCCTCTTTGTCCTCTCCCACCCCTCATCATCCGAATCCTCCACAACAGAGGGTGAGACATGGGACATGGACACCCCTCCCTCAACCCCATCGACCCCACCACCATCCAGCACCCCTGCACCCTCTTGGCCGCGTTTGCGGTGTCGAGAGACAGGGACTGGAGGTGGAGTAGGCCGAGGGGGAAGATCCACTATACCCGCCCCCCCAGCAGCTTCCGCTAGTCTGGAGGATCTACGCACAGTAGATGTAGGAACAACAGGAGGGACAGACTCAGGGACCACATCACTAGGGGAAACAGAATCTGACACAACAGACACAGACTCAGGGACCACATCACTAGGGGAAACAGAATCTGACACAACAGACACAGGAGGGGCAACAACAATTTCCTCTCTAACTTCAGCTGCTTCATCTTCTTTATCAAGCCTCTGCAGCTCAGTCTCCAATCCTGGCAAGTTATGCAGTGCCTCTGGGCACTGGCTATATGGATGACCCAGCTGCTGGCACAAATTGCACCGAATCTGGGTGCATTCTCTGGCCAAATGGCCTAAATCCTGGCACAGTGAGCACTTCTTGTGGGTGCAGGACGATGCAAAGTGGCCTTTATCACCACATTTATTACATACCTTAGGCTGACCTTGGTAGAAAATGGTCAGCCTATCCCTACCCAGAAAGGCTGAGCAGGGAAGGTGCTGAACTACATCGCCCAGCACCCCCAATTTTAGCGACACTGTCCAGGCCCCTGTCCATATCCCATGCTCATCAAGGACCTTCCGCAGTGGAGTGAGGACCTCGCCATATCGGCGTAGCCATACTAATAAATCAGCCTCTGGTATGGATTCGTTACGCACCAAAATGGTCACTGATTTTATCAGAGGCTGCCTTGAAATCACTTTTGGCACCAAACCACTCCACTGCTGAAGGCCCTTGCACCTCCTAAATCTCTCCCAGAAGAGATCCAAACTTTCAGGTTTTACAAACGACAAATCGAATTCATAACTCCCCACCGGGCAAATTAAAGCAAAAATATCACAAGCTTTAAACCCCATTTCCAAAATCAACTCAGCCACCCTCCCCCTTACAGGTGGAGTTCCATCCCCCACCCACCTCAACTGTACCACATTCCTCCTCCTATACCCACCAAACCTCCCTGGATTTTGACTAATAACAGAATTCCCAATTTTTGTTTATTAAAAGTCTTGCAATCAATAATCATAAAATCAATATACATAAATAAATATATACATATTTACATGAAAAGGGGAAAAAAAAATACATAGCAAATTCTGCTCTCAAATAAAGACTGCCTTTACAGCAAAAACAAAACTCACATCATGAAACACATCATTACCGGGAAAAATAATCTTAATTAGACTCACACCACCACACCAGACATCAAACCTGCGAGGTCAAGAAACAAAAACCACTCCCATTATGCATGCAGCCCTTCTTCAAAAATGAAGATATTAACTAACAAAAGCTAAGGGTGTGAAAGAAATAGCATAGGAAAAAAGCTTTTCACCCAGAGATGGACAGTTCACCAAAAGCAGGTCTGATATTCCTCCACGCCCTTATCCAGACCGCTCGAGGCTCCCTGCCCTTCTCAAGACCCCGAATCTTCCCAACCTCACCCAGAATATCGTACACCACCACCTCGACAGGGAGGACTTTCTTCCGCAGGGTAATCTGGCACCGTGCATTCCACGTGAAGTAACGGACAACTATACTAACTAGAAAAAGTGTATCCAAATCAAAATCCCAGCGAGTCGGGAATGCCCCATACACCCACTCCGCATAACTCATGCGATAGAGAAAGGGGATGCCTAGAGCCCTCCCCACCCTTTTATACACCTCTATGTTAAAGGGACACTGGAGCAAAAAGTGGTCCATAGACTCCACTTTACCAACACACTCCGCTCTAGGACAATCCCGATCATCCACAGGGCGATGCTTCAGGTTCCCTCTCACATAGAGCCTTCCATGGAAAGCGAGCCAGGCTTGATCCCTAAACTTCAAAGGGATTCTTCCTAAGTTAATTAAACGCAACCCCTCCCTCATTACGGGGCCTGGGCAATCCCTTAAGGTCAGCGACACACTGAAAGCAGAGCCCAAAATCCTCTTCTCCAGAAGCTTTCTGGGGAGGGACTTGATATCCCCCACTGTCACCTGCCACTGCCTAAGTATTTTCAGACACGGGGCAACATAAGCCGGAAGCTTGCCATGTCGGACTCTCAGACTTTTCACTGGCCCGCCATCTTCCCAGCATCGCAGAAAAGGCCTAAACCAAGATTGAAAAATACCCACCCATCCCGGCGGGGTCTCTGCTAACATATTACCAAGATTATACTTTAAAAAAAGCAGAGAAAAGAAAACTATAGGGTTGACCATTCCTAGACCACCTTCCCGCCTGGACAGGTAAGTTACATTGCGTTTAATCAGGTTCAGCCTATTTCCCCATAACAGTTGGAAAAAGCAGCTGTACACCCTTGCATAGAGAGATTCCGGCAAGATACAGACAAAGCTGACATATAAAAAGATTGGGATCAGGTAAGTTTTAATCAAGTCAACCCTTTCCCTCAAGGAAAGTTTCCATTTCTTCCAGCTTGCCACCTTGGCATTGGCATTCAACAACCTGCTTTCCCAATTTCGATGACCATAGTCACCAGGACCAAATTTGATGCCCAACACTTTAATTTCCTGCTGGGGCTCTGGGAAGGCATCCGGAAGTTCGAAGCTTTCACCCTCCTCACCCATCCAGAAAACTTCACTCTTTTCATGATTGATTTTAGAGCCAGAAGCCTCAGTGTACTGCTCTATCACAGAGACCACCTCCTGCGCCTCCTCCATCCCAGAGATAATAACAGACACATCATCGGCATAGGCCACGACCTTCAAAGGCGGCACACCAGCAATGCCCAAAGGCACCCCACACAACGATCCACTCTCTAACCTTCTTATGAAGGGGTCAATTGCGAATACATATAGCAGGGGGCTCAAAGGACACCCCTGGCGCACCCCAGAGCCAACCTCAAAAGGCCGTCCAACCCAACCATTAACAAGTGGGAAGCTCTCAGCCCCTTTATATAATGTTTTCAGCCAATCAATAAACCTCCCCTGCAGGCCGTATCTACCAAGTAGCAAATACAGGTACTCATGATTGACTCGATCAAAAGCCTTCGCCTGATCCAATGCCAGCAAGTACTTTCTCCATCCAGCAGCCCTGCATCGCTCCAAAGCCTCCCGGACAGCTAAAATTGCTGAAAAGGTACTTCTGCCCTGGACCGAGCAGTGCTGATGATTGGACAACAAATCGCCTGCTACTGACGACAAGCGCCAAAAAAGAATCTTCGCCAAGATCTTTCTATCAACATTGAGAAGACTGATGGGGCGCCAGTTCTCAATTATTGAGGGGTCTTTACCTTTTGACAGAAGAATCACAGCGGATTGCCTCATGGAGGGAGGGAGAGAACCCTCATCTAAACAGCTGTTATAAACCTCCGCTAAAAAGGGAGCCAGAATGGACTTAAAACACTTGTAAAATTCAGCTGTCAACCCATCTGGCCCAGGCGACTTTTTGGTAGCCAGCTTCTCTATAGCACAAACTACCTCATCCGCTGAAATTGGTTCTGTCAAATCCATCAAAGGCAATGTATCATTTCCCAATCCTGGAGTAGAATCCAGAAAGCTTTCCATCCTGTCCCGACTAAGGTCCTTTCTTCCCAGAAGGTCTGCGTAATATGACCTGAAGATCTCCAGGATCCCTGATCTGGACTTCACCAGGGAACCCGTACTATCCCTCAGACCTATGACCGTCTTAACTGCTATGCCTTGCTTACAGTTCTGGTAAGGATCAGGCGAGTGATATTTCCCATAATCTCTCTCCAGAACCAAGGAGGCATGCCGGTCGTATTGACACTTCCTAAGAAGAAGCTTTACCTCCGAGATCTCCCCTGGATCTCCTCCATACGAGACAAGACGATCAAGCTTCCTCCGCAAATGCTGGTAGGCAATATACATACCAAGCTGCTTCTTCTTACTTATGGCCTTGAAAAGTCCAATCGCCCTTTGTTTCACAAGCTCCCACCACTCTGACTTACTGCTGCAAAAGTCCAGAATAGAAACCTGTGCCTGAAAAAAATCCTCAAAGGATTGTCTTACCTCTACATCTTCCAGGAGAGCCGAATTCAGTTTCCAGGTACCCCTTCCCCTGGGTGGAGTGTCCGAGGCATTCAGAGTCACAGACAGCATACAGTGGTCAGAGAACTCCACCGCCCTCAACTCAGGAGCCGAGAAAGCAGAGTTCTCCTTTAAAAAAAACCTATCTATCCTACTCTGACTATTCCCTCTCTGAAACGTGAATCCCGTGCTGCCAGGGCAGTGCTTAATGTGCACATCTACCAGGCCTGCTTGTCTAACCATATCTCTAAGAAAAACGCTATCATAACCCAGCCTGTCTATGGAGACCCTCCTGTCTTCAGGCCTAATTATGGTGTTAAAGTCACCTCCAAAGACAACCTGCTGGGATGTAAAAAGGAAGGGCTTGATCTTTGTGAAGAGGCATTTCCTGTCCCATTTTGACTGCGGTCCATAGATATTGATCAGGCGCAGGTCCTGCCCCCTAACAGAGACGTCTAAGACCATGCATCTCCCCATTTCTACCTCAATTATCCGCCGGCACGTTACCATATCGGTTTTAAAAAGAACCGCAACTCCGCTGCAAGGCTCAGCCGCAAGAGACCAAAAGGAGGGACCGCATCTCCACTCCCTTTTTGCTAGATGGACATCGGCCAAAGTATTGAGCCAGGTCTCTTGCAAAAATAAAATCTCAGCATCAAACTCACTGAGCAAAAATAAGGCAATATCACGAGCTCTTGCAGATTTCACGCTGGCGACATTAATGGTCGCCACCTTTATCAGAGCGGGCACTGCCATCAGGATGATTGGGGTAGTCGTTTCTTAACCTCCACCACACTCTCATCACCCGAAACAGCTCTCTTTACACTATGTGACTCCCCCTCATCCATAGATGATAAAGTAGATAAATCGGATACTAACTCCTCCCCTGATAAAACCGAAAATGTGTTGCCAAGAGGAACCCCTCCTGGCTCTAACTGTAAGGAAGAAGTGACCGCTTTACTGGTCTTCCTCTTCTTCTTTTTCTTCCTCTTTGTCCTCTCCCACCCCTCATCATCCGAATCCTCCACAACAGAGGGTGAGACATGGGACATGGACACCCCTCCCTCAACCCCATCGACCCCACCACCATCCAGCACCCCTGCACCCTCTTGGCCGCGTTTGCGGTGTCGAGAGACAGGGACTGGAGGTGGAGTAGGCCGAGGGGGAAGATCCACTATACCCGCCCCCCCAGCAGCTTCCGCTAGTCTGGAGGATCTACGCACAGTAGATGTAGGAACAACAGGAGGGACAGACTCAGGGACCACATCACTAGGGGAAACAGAATCTGACACAACAGACACAGACTCAGGGACCACATCACTAGGGGAAACAGAATCTGACACAACAGACACAGGAGGGGCAACAACAATTTCCTCTCTAACTTCAGCTGCTTCATCTTCTTTATCAAGCCTCTGCAGCTCAGTCTCCAATCCTGGCAAGTTATGCAGTGCCTCTGGGCACTGGCTATATGGATGACCCAGCTGCTGGCACAAATTGCACCGAATCTGGGTGCATTCTCTGGCCAAATGGCCTAAATCCTGGCACAGTGAGCACTTCTTGTGGGTGCAGGACGATGCAAAGTGGCCTTTATCACCACATTTATTACATACCTTAGGCTGACCTTGGTAGAAAATGGTCAGCCTATCCCTACCCAGAAAGGCTGAGCAGGGAAGGTGCTGAACTACATCGCCCAGCACCCCCAATTTTAGCGACACTGTCCAGGCCCCTGTCCATATCCCATGCTCATCAAGGACCTTCCGCAGTGGAGTGAGGACCTCGCCATATCGGCGTAGCCATACTAATAAATCAGCCTCTGGTATGGATTCGTTACGCACCAAAATGGTCACTGATTTTATCAGAGGCTGCCTTGAAATCACTTTTGGCACCAAACCACTCCACTGCTGAAGGCCCTTGCACCTCCTAAATCTCTCCCAGAAGAGATCCAAACTTTCAGGTTTTACAAACGACAAATCGAATTCATAACTCCCCACCGGGCAAATTAAAGCAAAAATATCACAAGCTTTAAACCCCATTTCCAAAATCAACTCAGCCACCCTCCCCCTTACAGGTGGAGTTCCATCCCCCACCCACCTCAACTGTACCACATTCCTCCTCCTATACCCACCAAACCTCCCTGAATTTTGACTAATAACAGAATTCCCACCACCCACCCTGGTGTGACTCCCCAAAGCTGAAGCATAGCTTCCAACATTCCTCCCAGCAGAAAATCCATCAGTTTTTTTTAAATTATCTGACACACACTTAGCAGATAACGATTGCACAGATTCGGGATTGATCTGTGCAATCGAATCTTTCCTCTGCTGAGCAGGAGGAGAAATGTCATTTTTATTTTTCCCAGCATTACTAACCCCTTCACCACCACCCACCACATTCATTGCTTTAACATTGTCATTTTTTATACTTGCTGGGATACTTATTATTGCTGTTGTCTTCACAGCAGAATCCATAGTTGCTGCTGCATTGGTAAGAACTCCAGCTGTCATCTTCTCTTCCACTAGGACAGGGTTTTCAGCTGTGGAAATAGCATTCTGTTTTAACACAGCAGCAGGTAAAGCATTGCAGGATATTTCCATTGCTACTTCCATTCCACTTCCAGAACTATGTTGATCCCCTCCCCCATCAGCAATCAGCACTGGAAGACTGGGAGGCTCAGGTGAACATGAAGCAGGCTCTTTGGAGCTGGCAACCATTTTGCTTGCCGTGGGACTACTGGTCTCAGCCAGACCAGCAAAATCCATGCCTGGGGTGTTTAATGCAGGTCCATCCACATTCGTCTGATGGTCCGGGGCTTGCATGTCTGTCGGTTTCTCCACAGCGGTAACTCCAATAGGTAGCTGTATGCAGAGCTCTTTCTCACCTGGGACACCATCCACTACAGCAGATGGGGCAGACATGTTGGATGGCAGCATGGTGTACTGGGATTTCTCCACCATTACTGGCTTTGCTGACTTGAATCTCCTCTGCCCATCCTCAGGGATTTCTGATGGATCATCAGAAAATACAAACCTGTCTGCTTTCAGGGGTGACTCCATCTGCTGGATGAATGTCAGGGATCCATGTCCACTCTCAACCCCCTGGCTGGTTGCCGCTGGTGATTCCCAGTTCTGGCATGGGGGGAGAGGTGCAGAGGCAGATGGAGCCTGGTCATCCATTAACTGAGGCTGCTGATCCACAGAGCTTGCTGATGCTTGGCTGGTAAATCGCCTCTCATTGTCAAATTTTTCTTTAAATGCTCCACTTCTGTCTTTCAGCCTTTCCAATAATAAAGTTTGTTCCTTTACCTTTTCTTCCAATTCCTGTAACTCAGGCTTCATGGCTGTGCGATTTTTACTCCAGGCCTGGAAATACTTGGTTTTGAAGGATTTGTGTTCAGCCTTCAAAACTTTAAGTTTTTCTTCCGCTCTCCCAATCGCCCTAAAACGATTGATAATCTTCTGGCTGAAGACATCCGCATTCTCACCAGGGCCTGGACCCACAGACAGGTCCTCCACCTCCTCCTCACTAGGCCCCGTGTCATCAGGGGGATCCCTCCCAGGGCCTCCCCCAGGATCAGGCATTGTTCCTGGGCCAAGCTAGCAAGCAAGGCCCAGGCTTGAAAAGGGCTGGTTCTCTGAGAGAGCTCTTTGGGTGTGTCCTCCTCCTTCTTCCCACTGACCACCAATGTAAGGGGCATTCTTCTCACTGACCACCAATGTAAGGGGCATTCTTCTCACTGACCACTAATGTAAGGAACATTCTTCCCACTGACCACCAATGTAAGGGACATTCTTCCCACTGATCACCAATGTAAGGAACACTCTTCCCACTGACCACCAATGTAAGGAACATTCTTCCCACTGACCACCAATGTAAGGAGCATTCTTCCCACTGACCACCAATGTAAGGGGCATTCTTCTCACTGACCACCAATGTAAGGGGCATTCTTCTCACTGACCACCAATGTAAGGAACATTCTTCCCACTGACCACCAATGTAAGGGACATTCTTCCCACTGATCACCAATGTAAGGAACACTCTTCCCACTGACCACCAATGTAAGGAGCATTTTTCTCACTGACCACCAATGTAAGGAGCATTTTTCTCACTGACCACCAATGTAAGGAGCATTCTTCCCACTGACCACCAATGTAAGGAGCATTCTTCCCACTTACCACCAATGTAAGAGACATTCTTCCCGCCGAAGTGTACAGATGTCAGTTTTAGAGAAAAGTGAGTGCTATGTGTCAGATTAACCATCAGAATTGGAGCTGTATATAGAGACTGTATATAGGACAGTTCTCCATAAAGTTTCTTAAAGTCAAGTGGGCATCCCATAAGTTTTCAATCACTATCCACGTTCTAATCCCTCAATAAAACAAAAAAACAAAGAAATGGACTGTTATCTGTCTCTGAAGTGCTTGTGAAAAATCGGTGTGCTTGGCTGTGCAGGGTGGGGATCCCTGTTCACTTTCAGCCCCTAGGGGATGCGCTACACTTGGATACTCCAACAGTGAGGACTCCCTGTCATAATTTCTATTATTTTCCTGTCCGTGTGGCAGTATTGGGCATTCCCATCCTTTTTGTGTGTTCCAACACCTTTTCTTTCATTTTAGATAATATATAGGAAATAATGGTGACCCAGAAACTCAAAACAGAGAGATGCAAGAAGTTGTAAGGTTATTTTAACTCTGCAGCATCTACCAAAAACTGAAATACCAGTTTAGGCTTTAATTACACTGGTGTGTGGCACCCCTGTGCATCTTCCAAACGCACATGCTAACCATGTGGTTTGGTTCAAACAGAGCTCTAGGGTGCAGTGAGCATAAGCAATGCACAAAACATACCCATGGCCCATAACCATCAATCTTCACATGGCCTTTTTACCTAAACCCCGGTTCACATACAGTATATGTGATGACAGACATTGCATGTTATTGGAGTGCACTGCTCTGCATATCGCATGCGATGTCTGTGCGATGCGAATTGAGCCAACCAGATTGTATAGCTGAATTTGCATTGCATTCGGACACATCTCGCACAGGAACCTTTTTTGGGTCCGCATCAGAATCGGATCACATGGGTGTTCACACCTATGCGATCCGATTCATGTCCAAACAGTTTGCACTGCAATATGCAAACTGATCTGGGGGTGTCATTAACTTTGTATTGACAGCCCCAGTGATTTGCATATGGCAGTGTGAACTGTCTTAGAGTTAAATGCGATGCCGGAACCTGCAGTGGATTCCGCATCGCATATGTGTGAACCGAGACTAACTGAATATGTTTTTGTAGGGGGGTAAGTGCACGTTATACAAAATTATTTTTTTATTACCTCAACTATGTACATGCTAATGAAACATTTAGTGCCTGTTCATACTGGTGCGATGGAAGACATTGTATGTGATTTGCAGCGCACTGCTCCTGAAATCACATGCAATGTCTTTGCGATGCGAATTTAGCCATACAGATTGTATGGCTGAATTTGCATCGCATTCAAACCAAAGTCATGCAAGACCCTTTTTTTGGTCCGCACCAACATCGGATTGCATGGGTGTTCACACCTATGCGATCCGATTCCTGTCAGAATTGAAAGTTCGCACTGCAATATGCAAACTAATCTGGGGGTGTCGTTACCTTTACCAATACAAAGTTAACAACACCCCCAGATCAGTTCGCATATCGCAGTGCAAACTATCAGTTCAGACAGGAATGGGATCGCATAGGTGTGAACACCCACGCAATTCGATTCTGGGGCGGACCAAAAAAGGGTCTTGCATGACTTTGGTCCAAATGCGATGCGAGTTCAGCCATGCAATCTGTACAATCTGTATGGCTGAATTCACATTGCAAAGACATTGCATGTGATTTGCACAGCAGTGCGCTCCGAATCACATGCAATGTCTTCCATTGCACCAGTGTAAATCTAAGTGTTTGTAAAAAAAAGTTGAAGTCCTGGAAGCATTAGACATGCATTTATAACTGTTTTCAGTCAAGAAATCAACTACAAACACCACAATTCCTGCCAGTGACAAAAATATGTTTTACACTGTCTGTCTGACCTGCTGCTGCTCTGGCTCTGCGGCTCTGCACACAGGTCAGGGTGGTCGGGGGATGGATGGGCGGCTGGCTAGCTCCTCCGAGACATCTTCTGCTCTCTTCACTCTGCCTCAGTCTGCAGCATCCGTCGATCTCCTGGCTGTCCCCCATGCCGGGGATGTGTGGCCCCACCCCTCAGCTGAATTCTTCAGGAGGAGTGGTGGCCCGAGCACCTGTCACTATCATCATCCCCACAGCTCTATTAAAGCACTCTGATCCCGGCCAGCACCTGACTCCTCTTCTATAGCCGCATCCACTGCTGGCAAGGATCCATTCTTCACTGCCTCATTGGAGCATAGATGTCCTTCATTCTGCAGTGCAAGCTGTGTGGGCACCTCCAGGGACAGACTGCTGAACCTCTCATGGGCCCTTGCCCCTGACTCTGGGCCCTCGGGCAGTGCCCGAGTGCCCGAATGATCAGTCCGCCCCTGCGCCGCACACTGCATCAAATTGGTCTGCATGGCTGTCATTCCAGAAGGAAACCTCTTCTAAAGATGATGCACCAGAAAGTCCGCAAACAGTTTGCTGAAGACAAGCAGACTAAGGACATGGATTACTGGAACCATGTCCTGTGGTCTGATGGGACCAAGATAAACTTATTTGGTTCAGATGGTGTCAAGCGTGTGTGGCGGCAACCAGGTGAGGAGTGCAAAGACAAGTGTGTCTTGGATATAGTCAAGCATGGTGGTGGGAGTGTTGTGCAGAGTATAACAGGTGTAAATGACCCACTATTGCAGCTTGAAGTGAGTGCCATTCTATGCATTAGTACTCTGAGGACAGGGTAGAATGACGATACATGCACAGGGGGGAGATGCATCCGGTTTCACAAGAAGAAATATAAATGACGATGGGTGGTAAGTCTTCAGAGGACAGCACAGGAAAGAATGCGAATCGTAGCTATATCGGGCAAGGATCTATTTCTTGGGGGGGGGGGGGGGGGGTTGGCTTTAATTAAACAAAATGGCACATTCTTGTAGATAAAACAAATTACATACTGTATAGGTTTGAACAGTTACCTTAGAGAAGAATATATATTTATAGTAAGCTACCTGGTTTATATTCCTGTCACTGGATAATGAAACACTGGATGGTGTTAATTGAAGATTTGATGACAGTGAATCTATTCCAGAGTCATTCATTGGTGAGTTCCATGGAGAGTTGACCACTTTTGCTGATTCATTGTTCACCTCGTCTATTCTGTTTTTGGAGCATATTGGTGTTGCTTGTCCATTCTCAGCCTTGTGCACATTCTGTGCTGTCACGGACTCTGTCCTATATTTATATGAAACAAAGTTTACAAAAACAGTTGATTTTTATTTCATTGGGAATAGGTAATGTAAGTTTCATGTTTTTGCATTTAATTTTCAAGATGCAATAAAAGCAAGACAGTTGAAATCTGATTGGCTGGCTCTGGGCAACACATGTACTCAGTCTTGATAAGTAGAAAATAAGAATAATAAGAATACAGTCATTTAGGCGTTATTCAAAATGGTGTTAAATGACATCTTACTACAGATACCTATAATAAGTAAACTTCAACTTAAACCTAAACTGACTCAAAGTGCAGTTAAATAAAAGTTCAGTTGGCTGCCATGGATTTCTGCAGATAATTGGTGATAAGCCAAACCTACCTAGGTTTGGCTCAGAGCCAGTTTGGCAAATTTTGTCAAAGTTCGGATGCCAAATACAAAAGTCCATAGGGGCCAAACCTTAGATATTAGTAAGTAACAGACACATTCTAGGCTAAAAGACAGGGGGTGGTCAAACAAATAGCATGGGGGGCAGGCCCAGACTGGGACGAAAAAAATTGGCCTGGGCATTTTAGACTGAGCAGTCAATTTTTCCAGAGACCGGTGAGGAGGGGAGGGGGGGGGGGTTGACAGGCATTCGTGCCCCTCTTTTCTCTCTAATCACAGTGCCCCCTTTTACTCACTGCTCACGGTGCAGATCTCCAGCTCCTCCCCCAGAGTCCACAGAGCCCCCTTACATTCAAATCTGCAGAGCCCCCCTTACATCAGAGCCTGCACAACCCCCATACATCAGAGTCCGCAAAGCCCCATTACTCTAGAGTCTGCACTGCCCCCCTTAGAGTTTCCACTTACGCTGTAAGGGGGAGCTCTGTGGACTTTAATATAAAGGGGAACCCTGATTTAAAGGGGGCTCTGATTTAAAGGGGAATGCTGTATACTGTATACACTGGTGTAAAGGGAAACTCTGATGTAAGGGGGTCTCTGCTCACCAAAGCCCCCCCCTTGCATCAGAGTCCACAGAGCCTCCTTACATTAAATTCTGCAGAGCCCCCCTAACATTAAACTCCACAGAGCCCCCTTTACATCAGAGTCCACAGAGCCTCCCTGACTTTAGAGTCCGCAGAAACCCCCATACATCAGAGTCTGCAGAGACCCCCCTTACATCAGGGTCCAAACAGACCCCCATGCATCAGAGTCCGCACAGACCCCCATGCATCAAAGTCCGCACAGACCCCCATGCATCAAAGTCCGCACAGACCCCCATGCATCAGAGTCCACACAGACCCCCATGCATCAGAGTCCGCACAGACCCCCATACTTCAGAGTCAGCACAGACCCCCATGCATCAGAGTTCGCACAGCCCCCCTTAGAGTCCACAGAGTTTCCACTTACGCTGTAAGGGGGAGCACTGTGGACTCTAATATAAAGGAGAACCCTCATTAAGGAGGGCTCTGATGTAAAGGGGAATGCTTTATACTCTGGTGTAAAGGGGAACTCTGATTGAAGGGGGTCTCTGCTCACCAAAGCCTCCCCTTGCATCAGAGTCCACAGAGCCCCCTTACATTAAATTCTGCAGAGCCCCCTTACATCAAAGTCCACAGAGCCCCCTTTACATCAGAGCCCACATAGCCCCCTTTACATCAGAGTCCGCAGAGACCCCCTTGCATCAGAGTCCACAGAGATCCCTGTGCATCAGAGTCCGCAGAGACCCCTGTGCATCAGAGTCCGCAGAGACCCCCGTGCATCAGAGTCCGCAGAGACCCCCGTGCATCAGAGTCCGCAGAGACCCCCATGCATCAGAGTCCGCAGAGTCCCCCATGCATCAGATTCCGCAGAGACCTCCATGCATCAGAGCCCGCAGAAACCCCCATGCATCAGAGTTATACACTGGGAGACAGGGGAGAGGGTGAGCTTACTCAGCCCAGGCTGGATGCTCATGTATAAGCTGTCCTATGGCCAGTCTGGGCCTGATGGGGGGGGCTGATCAATGCCCTGGGTGCCATGTACCAAAGCAAGAAAAAAAATTATATTTGGCAAGCATCAAGAGTTTTAATATTGTTTAAAGTTATATACTTGAATTCCAGCCGGTAATATCCCTTCATACCAGGTAATTTTTCAGTTTTTAGAGCAGTGATAGTTTGACTGACAATTACATCATTGTGTAATGCTGTACCCAGTAGGGATGATCGAACGGGTCGGGTCCAGCATCGGTTCGGCCCGAACATTGGGTGTTCGAGGTTCGGCCGAATTTAGAACTTTTTGCCCAAAAAGTTCGGAATTCGGCAACCAGAACCACCCAAAATGCAATGCTTCAGGAAATGGGCTTTAAAAGTCCGTGAATGGACCAGAACCATTAGCAAAAGCCAATTGAGGGGGCAGGAGAATGCTAGGAATGTGATTGGAGTGACTAGGGGGTCCCTAGACCAATCATTAGTGAATACGCCCCCCAGTATATAAGATCGCCCCCGCCATATTCCTAGCATTGTTATACTGGACATGGAAGAGAGTGGAAGCAGTTCTGTTAATTTTACTTTAAAAGTGTCATTTAGCATTTATTAGTGTGAGGAAAGGGATATCTAGTGTAGTTAGAGTGCTCCTTTACACTTAAGTTAGCTTCAAAAATTTAGTTTCTGTAGGGAAAGTGTTAAGTGTCAGGGGACCGTAGTGTAGTGTAGGGTTAACTGGCAGTGACTGCTATGGCAGGGTGACAAAACCCTTCCATAGCAGGGTGACCGCTATAGAGAAATGATCATTTCTCTGAATAGCTTCGGAACTGGAATATGGCTTCTCACCAGCCAAGCATTTTTTATGCTGCAGGGGCTGCCACTGCCAGTGCTTTTTTGAAGACATGTTTGATGTCAGACATGACATCTGAACATGTGTATAGGGGGTATATATAGACATATATGTCTGAATATATACCCCTAGACATATATAGGTGTGATAGTAGCAGAAATAAATGCTTGCGCTAATGAAATCATTTACAGTAATATATTTCTGCTACTATCACACCTATATATGTCTAGGGGTATATATTCAGACATATATGTGTATATATACCACCTATACACATGTTCAGATGTTTTGCCTGCCTCAAAAGAACCCCAAAAAATTCCAAAAAAAACGCTAGCGTCAAAAAAAGAAATGCCCAGGTGTGTTTTTGCTGGCATTTTTTGGGGGGTTTTGGAGGCAGGCAAAACATCTGAACTTGTGCACAGTACCACTATACACAAGTTCAGATGTTTTTCCTGACTGCAAAGATCCCAAAAAAATGCCTTCTATTAAACCAGCAAGGTGTTACAGGAGCGAAACAAACCCCCTGTCAGAAATTTTTCTAATACAAACAATCCTTTTTTTGATAAAAAAGCCAATTATTGAAAAATTAAAAAAAAAAGAGAGAGATTTTTTTGATTTTGACTTTGAATTTAGTATCTGGGGGGTCTAAAAGGTGTACATGTGAAGTTTCAGCTCTGTAGCATGTCCAGAACCAGAAAAAAAATATATATTTTTTCAGTAGAACAGGGATGTGGGTCGGGACCCTCCTTTAACTTTAACACCTATATGATCTTTTTTTCTGGTTCTGGACATGCTACAGAGCTGAAACTTCACAGGTACACCTTTTAGACCCCCCAGACACAAAATCACACAAAAAAAGTTCTTAAAAATTGTCATTTTTGATAAAAAAGCCAATTATTGAAAAATTAAAAAAAAAAAGAGATTTTTTGATTTTTACTTTAAATTTGGTATCTGGGGGGTCTAAAATGTGTGCATGTGAAGTTTCAGCTCTGTAGCATGTCCAGAACCATAAAAAAAGATTGTTTGTATTAGAAAACGTTCAGATCTGATTTTTCACCAATATGGCTTCTCTGCTGTAACACCTTGCCGGTTTCAAAGCAGGCATTTTTTTGGGTTCTTTGCAGTCAGGAAAAACATCTGAACTTGTGTATAGTGGTACTGTGCACAAGTTAAGATGTTTTGCCTGCCTCCAAAACCCCCAAAAAATGCCAGCAAAAACACACCTGGGCATTTTTTTTTTTGACGCTAGCGTTTTTTTTGGCATTTTTTGGGGTTCTTTTGAGGCAGGCAAAACATCTGAACTTGTGTATAGTGGTATATATACACACATACATATATTTATATACACACCTAGACATATATAGGTGTGATAGTAGCAGAAATATATTACTGTAAATGATTTCATTAGCGCAAGCATATATTTCTGCTACTATCACACCTATATATGTCTAGGTGTGTATGTAAATATATGGATGTGTGTATATACACCACTATACACAAGTTCAGATGTTTTGCCTGCCTCAAAAGAACCCCAAAAAATGCCAAAAAAAACGCTAGCGTCAAAAAAAAAAAATGCCCAGGTGTGTTTTTGCTGGCATTTTTTGGGGGTTTTGGAGGCAGGCAAAACATCTGAACTTCTGCACAGTACCACTATACACAAGTTCAGATGTTTTTCCTGACTGCAAAGATCCCAAAAAAATGCCTGCTCTTAAACCGGCAAGGTGTTACGGGAGCGAAGCAAACCCCCTGTCAGAAAGTTTTCTAAAACAAACAATCTTTTTTTTTCTGGTTCTGGACATGCTACAGAGCTGAAACTTCACATGTACACTTTTTTAGACCCCCCAGATACTAAATCCAAAGTAAAAATCAAAAAATCTCTCTTTTTTTTTTTTTTCAATAATTGTTTTTTTCATCAAAAATGAGAATTTTGTAAGAACTTTTTTTGTGTGATTTTGTGTCTGGGGGGTCTAAAAAGTGTACCTGTGAAGTTTCAGCTCTGTAGCATGTCCAGAACCAGAAAAAAAAGGATTGTATGTATTAGAAACCTTTCAGCACAGGAATATGGCTTCTCTGCTGTAACACCTTGCCGGTTTCAAAGCAGGCATTTTTTTGGGTTCTTTGCAGTCAGGAAAAACATCTGAACTTGTGTATAGTGGTACTGTGCACAAGTTCAGATGTTTTGCTTGCCTCCAAAACCCCCAAAAAATGCCAGCCAAAACACACCTGGGCATTTTTTTTTGACGCTAGCATTTTTTTTGGCATTTTTTGGGGTTCTTTTGAGGCAGGCAAAACATCTGAACTTGTGTATAGTGGTGTATATACACACATCCATATATTTATATACACACCTAGACATATATAGGTGTGATAGTAGCAGAAATATATGCTTGCACTAATTAAATCATTTAAAGTAATATATTTTTGCTACTATCACACCTATATATGTCTAGGTGTGTATATAAATATATGTATGTGTGTATATATACCACTATACACAAGTTCAGATGTTATGCCTGCCTCAAAAGAACCCCAAAAAATGCCAAAAAAAAACCGCTAGCGTCAAAAAAAAAATGCCCAGGTGTGTTTTTGCTGGCATTTTTGGGGGTTTTGGAGGCAGGCAAAACATCTGAACTTGTGCACAGTACCACTATACACAAGTTCAGATGTTTTTCCTGACTGCAAAGAACCCAAAAAAATGCCTGCTTTGAAATCGGCAAGGTGTTACAGCAGAGAAGCCATATTGGTGAAAAATCAGATCTGAAGGTTTTCTAATACAAACAATCTTTTTTTTATGGTTCTGGACATGCTACAGAGCTGAAACTTCACATGTACACCTTTTAGACCCCCAGATACCAAATCCAAAGTAAAAATCAAAAAATCTCTTTTTTTTTTTAATTTTTCAATAATTGGCTTTTTTATCAAAAATGACAATTTTTAAGAACTTTTTTTGTGTGATTTTGTGTCTGGGGGGTCTAAAAGGTGTACCTGTGAAGTTTCAGCTCTGTAGCATGTCCAGAACCCCCCAAAAAAAGATCATATACCGTAGGTGTAAAAGTAGGGTCCCACCATCCCTGCTCTACTGAAAAATTATATTTTTTTTTCCCATGGTTCTGGACATGCTACAGAGCTGAAACTTCACATGCACACCCTTTAGACCCCCCAGATACTAAATCAAAAAATCTCTCTTTTTTTTTTTTAATTTTTTTTCAATAATTGGCTTTTTTACCAAAAATGACAATTTTTAAGAACTTTTTTTGTGTGATTAATAGTTAATGGGGCATGACCCAGAACCCTAGGCACTTTTTAGGGGCATTTATTGGGTTTTGGGGCTTCAAAATGGTGTTTTTTGATTACCGAAGTTCGGGTCCCATTGATTTCAATGGGGTTCTGAAATCCGGGCCGAACTTTCAGGAAGTTCGGATGTTCTGGCCGAACCGAACTTTTCAAAAGTTCGATCATCCTTAGTACCCAAATGAGTTTATTTTTTTTTTTTTTTTAGACAGAGCTTTTTTGGTGGTATTTAATAAGTACTATAAAAAAAATAACACTGGAAATTTTGAGAAAAAGCTTTTATGAATTAGGGCAAGGAGGACCACTGATAATACATACGAAACTCTCACCAAAGAAAATGAGGGTCTGTTGTTTGAATTTGGCAAACTATTTTTTTTTAAAAAATAAAGAAGCCTGTGGGGAAATTTGAACCTTTATTTTTTTCCCTTTATGTCACTTGCTATACAGTATGAATTCTGGTATATGCTGGGGGGGGGGGGGGATAATAGAAGATGCCAATTCAGATCTACCATTGATTTTTAGGCAGTGTTAATTTTAACGTCAAATTTCAATTTAGTTTTAGTCATAGTCTTTTGACTGAAATTCCATTTTAGTTTTAGTCACATTTTAGTCATCTTAATTGTTTTAGTTGGGTTTTAGTCGACTAAAATCTATAGAGTTTAGTTAAATTGTAATGCATTATTCAAGCATTTCTCTAGAATTGCCAAACTCATTATATACTCCTGAGGTAAAAATCTAATAACATATTATTGATGGTATTAAGGTTTGAACATGCACAACAGACACAGATTAAGTGCCGGTTCACACTACCACGACTTGTCAGGCAACTTGTCAGCCTGGCAAGTCCCGGTCTGTCGCGGTCCATTGTGTGCTACAGAAACCGTTCTAATAGGAGCGACACAAGTCGCTCCGACTTAGAAAAAGGTTCCTGTACTACTTTGGGGCGACCTGGAGCGACTTGCATAGACATTCATTCTGTAAAGTCCGTGCAAGTCGCGCCGAAGTCACGGTGCACGCGACTTCACAGGTCGCCCCCGAAGTCGTGCCGCTTAAGTGTGAACCGGCACTTAGCCATTGTGATATTTATTGCCTTTATAAATAAAAACACGATTCATAAACAAACAAAAATTTGGCTTTATGACAAACAGAAGTGCAACTTTAAAATTAATAAAAACTTAAAACAAAAAAAAAAAAACTAAAAACTCTATTGGCTGTAATGACATTGCAGATACAGGGCCAGTGCTAGATTATTCTGTGCCCTAGGCAAGACCAGCAACTTGCAACCCCCCCTCCCCAAAGAGAGGGCATACGGCAGGCAGCCTCTTAGGAGGCAAAGAGCTTTTTTGCAATTTTTCTATTGTTTGGATCTTCGGGGCGCTCTGATGAACGATGGATTTACATCGAGGGACACTTTTTTTTATATATTTTTTTTGTGGTTTGTACTTTTTGACATTTTTTTGGTGAATGGATACTCAATACCCATTCATATGGGGGAGGGGGGCGGGGATCTGGGGGCCTCCTTCCAGATTCCGATAAGCCCCCCACCCACATACCCCGACAACCACAGCCCAGGGTTATGAGGAAGAGGCCCTTGTCCCCCCCTGCCCCAAAGCACCCACCCCCCATGTTAAGGGCATATGGCCTGGTATGGTTTGGGGGGGCACTCGCTTGTCCCCCCCTTTCCTGACCTGCCAGGCTGCATGCTCGGATAAGGGTCTGGTATGGAATTTGGGGGGACCCACGCCGCTTTTTTAAAAAAAAATTGGCGTGGGGTTTCTTAAACATATTTCTATTTCTGGCATTCTTTATTTTTTTTTTTAACAGGATTCTTTATCTCTACATTCATCTGTCAGTGGGGAAGCCTACTGACAGATGATGACTCATGGTTAAGGACGTGGGCGGTTGGCTTCCCGGCCTGCTGCTTAACAACCAGCTATTACTTCACACAGAATTCAAATCAGTTGATCGTTTTTTGACCGATCTGAAATCGAATCAATCTGAAAAGATGGAATTCATTAGAAAACTATGACAATTGAGTACTGTCCATGATACTTTTTTTATTTGCACTAACATAAAATTTTTCAGGACAAACTTTTGGGGTATGTCCCCTTCTTCAAGATCCAAGCAGTACTGATTCACAAAATGTTTAGCTGAATGGTAAGAAGACACAGAATCCCTAAGCCATAGGAAAAAAAAAAGAGAAAACCAAACAAACAAACAATGGTAATAAAATTAGCATAGTTAGTGAGAAAAGACAGAGGGAGAGCTGAAGACAGGGGGGAAGGTGGGGGGAGATAGTCACAGAGGGGGTCGTAAAACTGTGGGATAATGAGTAAGGAAACCCATATCCAAGTTTAAGAGCCGGTTCACACTGCCGCGACCATAAGTCGCCCCATGTCGGAGTGACTTTTTACCGCGACTTTACCGCAACTTGTGAATTATTTTGCGACTTATCTGACAGACGACTTTGTATTTGGCCAATCAGAATATGATGTGTTGTGACCTAATTCCCCTTTTCTGTTTATTTTTTTACTCATTTCCTCATTGCCCACCAGTGCCACGTATCAGTGTCCACCAGTGCCACTGCCCACCAGTGCCACGTATGTGTACACCAGTGCCACTGCCCACCAGTGCCATGTATGTGTCCACCAGTGCCACTGCCCACTAGTGCCACGTATGTGTCCACCAGTGCCACTGCCCACCAGTGCCACGTATATGTGTCCACCAGCGCCACTGCCCACCAGTGCCACGTATATGTGTCCACCAGTGCCACTGACCACCAGTGCCAGGTATCAGTGTCCACCAGTGCCACTGCCCACCAGTGCCACGTACGTGTCCACCAGTGCCACTGCCCACCAGTGGCATGAGTCAGTGTCCCCCAGTGCCACATATCAGTGCCACAAATCAGTGTCCACCAGTGCCACGTATCAGTGTCCACCAGTGCCACATATCAGTGCCACATATCAGTGTCCACCAATGCCACGTATCAGTGCCACAAATCAGTGTCCACCAGTGCCACGTATCAGTGCCACAAATCAGTGTCCACCAGTACCACATATCAGTGCCACGAATCAGTGTCCACCAGTGCCACATATCAGTGCCACGAATCAGTGTCCACCAGTGCCACGTATCAGTGCCACAAATCAGTGTCCACCAGTGCCACGTATCAGTGCCACAAATCAGTGCCACAAATCAGTGTCCACCAGTGCCACGTATCAGTGCCACGTAACAGTGTTCACCAGTGCCACGTATCAGTGTCCACTAGTGCCACGGCCACGTAATAGTGTCCACCAGTGCCACGTATCAGTGTCCACTAGTGCCACTGCCACGTATCAGTGTCCACTAGTGCCACGTATCAGTGTCCACCAGTGCCACTGTCCACCAGTGCCACCTATCAGTGTCCAGCAGTGCCACTGCCACTTATCAGTGTCCACCAGTGCCAGTGACTACCAGTGCCACTTATCAGTGTCCACCAGTGCCAGTGACTACCAGTGCCACCTATCAGTGTCCACCAGTGCCACTGCCACTTATCAGTGTCCACCAGTGCCAGTGACTATCAGTGCCACTTATCAGTGTCCATCAGTGCCAGTGACTACCAGTGCCTCCTAACCACATCTCTGCGTCGTCTGGAGGACATTATAGCAGGAGAAGGTGAAATAAAACTGGAGCACGAGAAATCTAAACAGGGCCAATATTACAGAAAATGCAGAGATAACGGTGTATGGGGGAGGTGGACTGCACTATGGAATGCCTGGGTCATTTTCCTTCTTCCTGTAAAGTCTGATAACAAGTCACTTCAAATAAGATAAGGATCCGACTTGGAGGCGACTCCCATTGAAGTCTATTGGCACAAGTCAGATAAAAGTCGCCTCAAAGTAGTACAGGACCCTTTTCTGAAGTCGGAGCGACTTCAGTAGTGCCAATTAAGACGGTTCTCATTGATTTACATTGCATTTGTTATGACAAGCGACTTGGGGTGACTTGAGGGCACACAAGTCGCCTGACAAGTCGCGGCAGTGTGAATGGAGTCTGAGCCGTTATTTTTTGTGTCATAAAGGAGTATCATTCTTAATTCAAAAGTTTTCCTTTCCTGGATAGTTCTGAAATTCCCTTTAAGAACTAAAACATCAAGGTCTTATATAGTGTGGTCCGGTTGTGAAAAATGATGTCCCACAGGTGTGCAGAAACTATCTTCCTTATGTTCCTTGATGGTATGATGGTTTCACCTACATAAGATCCTTTGCTACATCAAAAATAACGGCTTAAACTTGGATATGGGTTTCCTTACTCATTATCCCACAGTTTTACGACCCCCTCTGTGACTATCCCCCCCCCCCCCACCTTCCCCCCTGTCTTCAGCTCTCCCTCTGTCTTATCTCACTAACTATGCTTGTTTTATTACCATTGTTTGTTTGTTTGGTTTTCTCTTTTTTTCCCTATGGCTTAGAGATTCTGTGTCTTCTTACCATTCAGCTAAACATTTTGTGAATCAGTACTGCTTGGATCTTGAAGAAGGGGACATACCCCGAAAGCTTGTCCTGAAAAATTTTATGTTAGTGCAAATAAAAAAAGTATCACGGACAGTACTCAATTGTCTCTGTCGCAAGTGCACTAATACGGCTACAATGACCTCAAG
Organism: Pelophylax lessonae; assembly: GCF_965119305.1. Taxonomy (NCBI): domain Eukaryota; kingdom Metazoa; phylum Chordata; class Amphibia; order Anura; family Ranidae; genus Pelophylax; species Pelophylax lessonae. Next base: position 39,657,247 of record NC_138769.1, read on the forward strand.
CATTAGAAAACTATCAAATGAAACAAATTTTAATGAAAATGAAACGAAACGAACTCTGAAACCAAACTGAACAAATTCCATAATGAAACAAAATTAGTAAACATACCAGAATCTATCCGAAACTAAACAATTTTTCTGTTCTGCACATGTCTACTTGCTTCCCCAAAAATATCCATATCAGACCCTTGTTATCCCCACAAAGGCCCCCCAAATCCACACAAGACCCTTAACCTAAGCATGCATCCCCCCCCCCCTGAATCATTCCAGGCCACACACCCTCAACATGGGAGGGCCCTCATGTTAATGAGGACAAGGGCCTCTTCTCCACAACCCTGGTTGTGGGGGTGCAGCAGAGAAATATTAGAATCTGGAAGGCGCCTTTAACCACTTTGGGCATCAGCCGCCGCAGATGTACGAAGCAGGCTGGTGCTCCCAAGCAAAATGCCATACATGGACGGCGCTCACCTGAGTGGAGCTAGGGGGCAATCGCGCGCCGCCGGAGGCATACTGCCGCCCCCGCTCGTCAGCTGGGGAACCAGCGCGTGTGACCGGAGGCTCTGATGGCCGCTGGCCTATCGCGATCTCCCGCAGCTGAGGGAGAAAGACAGACAGTCTGTCATTCTCCCTGAAGTAATCACAGAGGCTATGTGATCCTGCTATGTAGGATTGCATATCTCTGTGATTACTTCACAAGCCACGCCCCTTGACAGTTAGAATCACGCCCCTAGGGACACATTTAACCCCTTGATCACCAGTAAAGTTAACCCCTTCCCTGCCAGTGTCATTATTACAGTAACAGTGCATATTTTTAGCACTGATTACTGTAGTAATGTCACTGGTCCCCCCAAAGGTGTCAAAAATGTCAGTTAGGGGTCCGATCTGTCCGCCCCAATGTCGCAGTCCCGCAAAAAAAAATTTGAAGATCGCCGCCATTACTAGTAAAAAAAAAACAATAAAAATGACATAAATCTTTCCCGTAGTTAGTAAACGCAATAACTTTTGCGCAAACCAATCAAAATACGCTTATTGCTATTTTTTTTTACCAAAAATATGTAGCAGAAAACAAATTGGCCTAAAATGTAAAAAAAAAATAGATTTTTCCATTTTTTTTTTTTTTTTGAGAATTTCATATAAATATGTGAAAAATATTGGTATTTTTTTTAAATTGTCGCTCTTTTATAATAAAAAATAAAAATCGCACAGGGGATCAAATACCACCAAAAGAAAAGCTCTGTTTGTGGGGAAAAAAAAGGACATTCATTTGGGGACAGCGTCGCACAACCGTGCAATTGTCTGTTAAAGTCACGCAGTGCCAAATTGCAAAATAGGGCCTGGTCATTGAGCAGCCAAATCCTCCGGTCTGAAAGTGGTTAAGATAAGCCCACACACACACACTATCCCTACTTTATCACAAAAAAACAACTTTGGAATAAATACACATTTTTTTTTACAAAATTATCTCAACAAACCGTGAAAAAAATCCAGCAATGTAAATCCAGTGTTTTTTTTTTTTGTAAAAACAATTGTGAGTATATGAATGGTATCTCAAAATTCTGATTTACAGTGAATCCGGAAAGTATTCACAGCGCTTCACTTTTCCACATTTTGCTATGTTACAGCCTTATTTCATAATGGATTAATTTCATTATTTTCCTTAAAATTCTACAAACAATATCCCATAATGACAATGTGAAAGAAGTTAGTTTGAAACCTTTGCAAATTTATTATAATTAAAAAAAAAAAAAAAAATCATGTACGTAAGTATTTACCAGTGTTAATTTCAACGACCTAAAATATTTTACTATATTAATTATTACTATTTTAGTCGACTAAATCTAAAAGAATTGACATGACCAAAATAGGGCTAGAACTAAAATGGCATTTTAGTCAACAGACTATGACTAAAACTAAATGAAATTTGACGTCAAAAGTAACAGTGCACTACCACATAAGAATACTCTCTCTGCTTCACCCCTCTTCTCCACCCCACAGCTTATATATATCACCCTCACTCCTGTCCTCACCTTATTACTGCACTCACCATCTCCTGCTATTTCTAAACCCACATGCACATAAATTCTCCAGGACACTGGGGCATGTCCCTTCATATAAATCACACTCTCATATTATCTCCCTCACCTTTCTGCTTCTCCTAGCCTCTGGAGATATATCCCCAAACCCTGGGCCTCCATCATTTACCCATACTCAACACACCACTTTCCCTGCACTCTCTGGCCGTAGCCGCAGTCAGCACAATCTAGTTCCTATCTCTCTTCTTCCCAAGACCAGACTCCCTTTCTCTTGCGCACTTTGGAACGCCCGCTCTGTCTGTAACAAATTCACCTCTCTCCATGACCTTTTCATTGCTAACTCATTTAATCTACTCGCCATCACCGAAACCTGGCTTCACGAATCCGACACTGCGTCTTCTGCTGCCCTATCCCAAGGTGGTCTTCTATGGACTCACTCCCCTAGACCCAATGGACGCAAGGGAGGGGGTGTTGGGATCCTTCTAGCCCCACATAGCACCTTTCAGGTACTTCACCCACCTCCCTCTCTGTCACTATCCTCATTTGAGGTACACTGCATTCGTCTTTTCTCCCCGGTTTCTCTAAGGGTAGCTGTGATCTACCGTCCCCCTGGACCAGTATCGACCTTTCTTGGTGACTTCTTTGCCTGGCTACCCTACTTTCTCTGTTCCGAAATCCCCACAATCATTCTCGGTGACTTCAACATCCCTATTAATATTAACACTCCTACCACTTCCAAACTTCTCAGTCTAACCTCCTCCTTTGACCTGAAGCAATGGATACATGCCTCTACTCACTCTGAAGGCAATATCCTTGACCTTGTCTTCTCCCACCTATGCACTCCGCACAACCTTTCAAACACTCCTTTCCCTCTCTCCGATCACTACCTTATTAGTTTCACTCTCTCCCTCTCCTCCGCCTCCTCTCCCTCCAGCTACGGTACAGTTACCCGCAGAAACCTACACCATCTCAACCCTTCTCTTCTCTACTCTGCTACCGACCACCTCTATGACAAAATCGCACCCCTGTCCTGCGCCAACCTTGCCACTTCTGTCTAGAACGCTTCACTCTTAGCCTCCCCGGACACACTGGCCCCCCTCACCACACACCGAATCAGGCCCCGACCCCTTCAACCTTGGCAAACTGAAATCACTAGAAGTCTGAAAAAGCATAGCCGTGCTCTTGAGCGCCTATGGCGTAAGACTAGGTCTCAGAAGGATTTCAACCAATATAAATCTGCCCTCCAAAAATACAATTCCATTCTCCACACTGCCAAACAGGCCTATTTTATCACTCTCATTAACAGCCTGTCATCACGCCCCCGGCAACTCTTCGCTACCTTTAACTCTCTACTCCGTCCTCCACTACCCCCTCCCACCGACTCACTCACTGCCCAGGAGATTGCCTACCACTTCAAACAGAAGATTGATACAATTCGTAAGGAGATCGTTGCTGTTCAGGCACCTTCCATGCCTTATGCTTCATGCCCACAGGTGCCATCATTACTTCCCTCTTTCAACCCCGCCACTACAGATGAGGTTGCTAACCTACTTGCTAACGTCCACTTAACCACCTGCCCTCTGGATCCTGTTCCCTCGCAAATGCTACGTTCACCTTCTGGCCCTATTCTACACTCTCTAACCCACATCTTCAATCTCTCCCTCTCTTCTGGCATCTTCCCCAACTCTCTAAAACACGCACTAGTCAGCCCTATACTCAAAAAGCCCTCACTGGACCCAACCGATCTGAACAACCTACGCCCTATTTCCTTGCTCCCCTTCTCATCCAAACTCCTCGAATGTCTAGTCTACAACCGACTGTGCAACCACCTTGCCGTGAATAGCCTCCTTGATCCCCTTCAGTCCGGATTTCGGCCTCAACACTCCACTGAAACTGCTCTCCTAAAACTGACAAACGATCTACTAAAGGCCAAAACCAATGGACACTATTCTGTACTCCTACTTCTGGACCTTTCTGCTGCCTTTGATACGGTTGACCATCCCCTCCTCCTCAAAAAACTCCACGCCTTTGGTCTCCGGGACTGTACTCTTCACTGGTTATCTTCCTACTTATCCAACCGCACCTTTAGTGTTATGTACAATTCTACTTCCTCCTCTCCTCTTCCCTTCTCTGTTGGGGGTCCCCCAAGGCTCTGTTCTTGGACCCCTCTTATTTTCAATCTACACCTCCTCCCTGGGTCAGCTGATAGCCTCCCACGGCTTCCAATACCATCTCTATGCTGATGATACCCAAATCTATCTATCCACCCCTCAGCTCTCTCCCTCAGTCTCCTCACGTATCACTAATTTACTATCAGATATATCGGTCTGGATGTCTCACCACTTCCTCAAACTCAACCCATCTAAAACCGAGCTTATAATTTTTCCTCCACCACGTGCCCCTTCCCCTGATTTCCCAGTCAATATCGATGGCATTACTATCAGCCCATCCCCACATGCCAAGGTCTTAGGTGTTGTCCTGTACTCTGAACTCTCCTTTAAACCCCACATCCAATCGCTGTCCAAATCTTGCCGCCTCAGCCTCCGCAACATCTCCAAAATACGCTCCTTTCTAACCAAAGACACAACAAAACTCCTAGTTCACTCTCTGATAACCTCGCGCCTCGACTACTGCAACTCCCTTCTTGTTGGCTTACCTATACACAGGCTATCCCCCCTTCTATCCATCATGAATGCTGCCGCCAGACTCATCCACCTTACCAATCGCTCAGTGTCCGCTGCTCCCCTCTGTCAAGCCCTCCACTGACTTCCGCTCACCCAACAAATTAAATTCAAAATACTAACAACATCTTACAAAGCAATCCACAGCTTAGCCCCCAGCTACATCGCTAGCCTAGTCTCAAAATACTAACCTAATCGCTCTCTTCGTTCCTCTCAAAACCTCCTGCTCTCTAGCCCCCTCGTCCCCTCCTCCCATGCTCGCCTCCAGGACTTTTCCAGAGCCTCTCCAATCCTATGGAACTCCTTACCCTTATCTGTCCGATTATCTCCTACTATATTAGCTTTTAGGCGCTCTCTGAAAACCCTCCTTTTCAGAGAAGCCTATCCTACCAACACCTAACAAGTGTACCTCCATTTTCTCCATTAACCCATCCCCCACCGTTATTGCCATTTGTTTCACTTGACCCTCCCTACTAGATTGTAAGCTCTAATGAGCAGGGCCCTCTAGTTCCTCCTGTTTTGAACTGTATTGTAACTGTATTGTCTTCCCTCACATTGTAAAGCGCTGTGCAAACTGTTGGCGCTATATAAATCCTGTATAATAATAATAAGAAGAATATGTAGGGGGCATCTACTAAGCTGCTAATAGAAAAGAAAATTAAGAAAAAGGCTTTTCTTTTTTTGGTAATGTTTAGTAATGATAATATATTTGGGTAATATATACAATGGCATTACAGTCAACAGATTTTACTGTTTTTGGGTTTTTTTATAATTTCAAGTTGAATTTCTGCTTGTCAAAAAGCAATATATTTGTTTATGAAACTTGGTTTTTATTTATAAAGACAGTATATATCACAACAGGTAAATCTGTGTCTGTAGTGCATGTTTAACCCTTAATACCAGAAATAATAACATATTATTTGATTTTTACTCCAGGAATACATTATAAGTTTGGCAATTCTAAAAAAATGCTTAAATAATGCATTAAAATGTAACTAAACCCATTAAATTTTAGACAACTACAATTCACTGGAGATTTTAGAAGACTAAAATACGACTAAAACAAAAACAATTCAGACGACTAAAATACAACTAAGGGTCCTTTCACATGGGGCGGACTGTTTTTTAATTCGCTCAGGCACTTTTTTTTTCCAGACACGGATGACACATTGGAGTGTCCGTTCTGTATGTCCGTTTATCATCCCATCCGATTGCGGATGATAAACAGACATAATGCATGTCAATGACACCGCTGACATCCGTTTTTGCATCCGTTTCAAAAAACTGGACTGATAGGAAAGGACGCAAATCGGATGTCAGCGGATGGTCATCCGCTGACATCCGCAATCCCATTGACATGCATTATGTCTGTCTTTCATCCGCAAAAGGATGGGATGAAAAACGGACATACAGACCGCCCGTGTGAAAGGACCCTAAAACTAAAATGGCATTTTAGTTAAAAGACTAACAAACTAAATCAAAACTTGATATCAAAATTAACACTGGTATTCCCAGCCTTTGCCATGATACTCAAAATTGAGCTCTGGTGCATCCTGTTTCCACTAATCATCTTCAAAGTTGTTCTACAACTTGGAGTCCACCTGTGGTAAATTCAGTTGATTGGACATGATTTGGAAAGGCACACACATGTCTATATAAGGTCCCACAGTTAACAGTGCATGTCAGTGCACAAACCAAGCCATGAAGTCCAAGGAATTGTCTGTGGACCGCGGAGACAGGATTGTATCGAGGCACAGATCTTGGGAAAGGTACAGAAAACTTTCTGCAGCATTGAAGGTCCCAATGAGCACAGTGGCCCTCATCAATCATCATCCCAAAAATGGAAGAAGTTTGTAACCACCAGGACTCTTCCTAGATCAGGCCACTGACCAAACTGAGCAATCAGGGGAGAAGGGCCTTAGTTAGGGAGGTGACCAAGAACCTGATGGTCACTCTGACAGAGCTCCAGCGTTTTTCTGTGGAGAGAGGAAACCTTCCAGGTGAGCAACCACCTCTACAGCACTCCACCAATTAGGCATGTATGGTAGAGTGGCCAGACAGAAGCCACTCCTCATTAAAAAGGCACGACAGCTAACCTGGAGTTTGCCAAAAGGCACCCAAAGGACTCGCAGACCATGAGAAACAAAATTCTCTGGTCTGATGAAACAAAGATTGAACTCTTAGGCCTAAATGGCAAGTGCCATGTCTGGAGGAAACCAGGTACCGCTCATCACCTGGCCAATACCATCCCTACAGGGAAGCATGGTGGTAGCAGCATCACATGCTGCAGGGATGTTTTTCAGCAGCGGGAACTGGGAGACTAGTCATCCCATCCCATTCCACCAGAGATGTATAGTAACTAAGTAAAACAGAACAGTAGATGGCAGCTTTCATGAAGCTCAAAACATGTGTATTATCAGCGCATACGAAAATAAATGCTACTGTATGTATAAATAAAAGCTGCATTTGAAATAATAAAAAACAATATGATGTTCAAACTTTTGACTTCTTTCTTTAATAACTACATACCACAGTACTTGTACTGTTACTTTCAGTACTTGAGTAGCAATTTTTTTTTCAAAACTACTGGTACTTTTACTTTCAGTACTTGAGTTTTTTTAAAAAAAAACTACTTGAAATACTTAAGTACAAAAAATGTTAAATACTTTAGTACTTCTACTCAAGTCACTTTTTGATTGAGCACTTCCACTTCTACTCAAGTCACTTTTTGATCGACCACTTGTACTTTTACTCAAGTATGGGTTTCGAGTACTTTATACAACTCTGCATTCCACCCCAGCTGCCACTCATCCCATCCCACCACAACTGCCACTCGTCCCATCGCATCCCACCATGGCTGCCACACATCCAGTCCCATTACTGCTGCCACTCATCCCATCACTGCTGCCATTCATCCCATCACTGCTGCCACTCATCCCATCACTGCTGCCACTCATCCCATTTCATCACTCCTGCCACTCATCCTATCCCACCATCGTTGCCACTCAACCCATCCCACCATCGCTTCCACTCAACCCATCCCACCATCGCTGCCAATCAACCCATCCCACCATCGCTGCCACTCATCCCGTCCCACCACTGCTGCCACTCATCCTGTCCCACCACAGCTGCCACTCATCCCGTCCCACCACAGCTGCCACTCATCCCGTCCCACCACAGCTGTCACTCATCCCATCCCACCAAAGCTGCCACTTATCTCATCCAACCACAGCTGACACTCATCACTTCCCATCCCATCACTGCTGCCATTCATCCAATCCCATCCCACAACAGCTGCTACTCAACCCATCCCATCCCCGCTGCTACTCAACCCATCCCACCACTGCTGCTACTAAACCCATCCCACCACCGCTACCACCCATCCCATCCTTGCTGCCACTCATCCCATCCCACCACAGCTGCCACTCATCCCATCCCATCACCACTGCCACTCATCCCATCCCATCACTGCAGCCATTCATCCCATCCTATCTCACCACAGCTGCCACTCAGTGCATCCCATTCCACCACAGCTGCCATTCATCCCATCCCATTACCGCTGCCACTCATCCCATCCCACCACAGCTGCCACTCATCCCATCCCACCACAGCTGCCACTCATCCCATCCCATCCCACTACAGCTGCCACTCATCCCATCTCACCACAGCTGCCACTCATTCCATCCCATCCCCACTGTAACAGAACCAATGTGCTTGTGAGCTTCCGTCAGTATACCGCTTTGTTCAGTCTTGAACATAGATATCAGATATTACAGCCACCCTACATACAAAGCTAGCCAACAACTTAAGTTTGTATAAGTTCTGGAACCTTTATTGAACAAACTCACACTGAATATATACCCCACAAGAGGATATAACCCTCCTGATCAGAATACCCCATCAGGTCAGGTGCCTGATTACATTATGCTATGCAGATGAAATTGTGTACAGAAATACAATTAACCTGCAATAGTTATCCAGCCATCGGGACATAAACAATAGGTGAGTAAAATCAGCATAATAAACAATGTGTGGAAGGCAGGTGGTTGAGCTGATATTAGCATCTGCTATGAGTCTGACTGTCTTGGGGAGACATGGACTTGAATCCAAAGTAACATTACTCCAAGGGCCCCACATATAATGTCTGTCTTTCATCCCCAGTGATGGTGGCTACCGTCATATCTTCAATCCAAAGGTAGACTAACCAGGTACCAGACCTCCAAATTGGTCTGTGTGACGGAATCTGGAAATCCCCGGCTGGGTATTTGCCAGTAACCTGCTTCCTAAGCTCTGGAACACAGGATCTGTGAATCTGGCTATACTTACTGTTTATTGAAACACAAAGCAGAAGGAGATATACACTCTAGACAACCCTTCCCCCTTAGCCAATCCACACAAACATACACATCCCATAATAAGCTTACTGAAGGCAGACATGAACAATAGAACTATGGAATGCAGACATTCAACAATAACAAACCCCCACCCCACTAGCAAGGGTCTATGAAAACACTTTATGCAATATATCTTTATATATTTCCTGAGGGACACTGTTCAGAAATATTACAGTCCCAAGTGAAAGAGCCCCTCACTCCCCCGACAATAACCGGGGTAACATGAAAGGTTGAGACTGGTGTGGTTGTACAGCGAGTCTGAGTAGTGCAGACCCGACTGGGGTTCTTGGTCACCCTGTGCCCCTAACAGACACAGGGTGACTTACACATAAGAGGCACCGGGGAAGCTGGACAAGGTGTTTGCTCCCTAAAGCAATCTGGGTTCCACACCCCCCCAACCAAAGTGACTCACGTCACAGTCTTTGCCTCAGTTACTCAGGTAGCAAGTCCCAAAGAGTCAATCCATCCTTGCAGCCTCCTCGACAAAGTTCCACAGTTTGTAAGTGTGACGGTATTCACCGTCATTGGAAGTGAAAAACAGATAAATTTATGGTTTAGACTGCTTCAGTTGGTCAGACTTGTAACAGATGCATGTCATCAGCTTCTTGGCGGAGATACCCAGTCAGGGTGTCCTGTTCGGTCACATTTGGTTGGAACATCCAAACCACCAACGGGACCTTGTCGGATGGAGCTTTGCTTCTCCAGCCTTAAGAAAACCACACTCAAGGATCTGCTGGAAACAAGAGGACAGAACGCTGGCAACAAGGCAAAGGCCACCTTAATTGCTGAGTTGATGGAGAGTGACCAGGCCAGCGACTGAAGCAGAGGGCCAGCTATGGAGGGGTCCGGAATTTCCGAGCTCCAGCGAGAGATCCAGTGGCGGCTGTCACTCTACAGCACCACTCCCCCCCAAGAGGTGATCACACAGATAATTACAGACATGACCCGCCTGAAAATGCTTGAGGTCCAGAAGGAGATCGGGGGTATTGCAGTTGTAGAACAGGGTATCCACAAGAAACTTCCCTTTGCGGCGTTCCAACCCTTCCAGGATGGGGTGGAGGAAATTGACTGATACCTACATATCTTCGAGACCCAGTGTGGTCTCCAGGGAATTGACAAAGCTGAATGGGTCACCATCCTCATCAGCAAGCTGTCTGGTCGAGCACTGGATGCTTTTAAAGCCATACCTGCGGAAGACAAAGACTACGAGCTGATCAAGGAGTGGCTGCTGGCAAGATACGCAATCACCCCGAAGCTCATCGGTCCAAATTTCACAGATTACAATGGGAATAAGGTCAGCCCTATACGGAATGGACTCATCAGATGTCCCGATCGGTAGATGCATGGTTCTCTGGCTGTCAGGCAACTACCTTAGCGGATGCTGCCCAGCTGGTCCTACTGGAACAAACAATCCCCTATTGAAGTGCGCCAGTGGGTTCAAGACCAAAAGCTTTTGACAGTAGACAAAGCAGCGGAACTAGCTGACCAGTATATGGATACCCGGAGATCCCACCACTGCCACCAAATGTGACGAAACAGGACACCCTGACTGGGTATCTCTGCCAAGAAGCTGATGAAATGCATCTGTTACAAGTCTGACCAACTGAAGCAGTCCAAACCATCAATTTATCTGTTTTTCACTTCCAGTGACGGTGGTTTGGGCAGGCCAGACTGGGTTTCTTGGCCACCCTGTGCCCCTAATAAGCACAGGGTGACTTAGACATAGGAGGGGCCTGGGGAGCCAAAAGAGTGATTTCCCAACCTCTCTAAGGTAAGCCGTGTTCCACGGGTCCCACAACCAATGTGACTCCCATCACACCCCTAGCATACACCCCATAAAGAGCAGTGTTCCCTCACAAGCCAGGGCCCAAAGTCAGTAGGAAAGGGGCTAGCCTGCAGTCCCCTCCAAAAGCCCCTGTCCTGAATGAGATTGTCACACCCGCTGCCACTCATGCCATCCTATCTCACCACAGCTGACACTTATCCCATCCCACCACAGCTGCCACTCATCTCATCCCACCCTATCCAATCACGCTGCCACTCATCCCATCCTATCTCACCATATCTGCCACTAATCCTATCCCATCCCATTACCACGGCCACTCATCCCATCCCATAACAACTTCCACTCATTCCATCCCATCACCACTGTTACTCATCCAATCCCATCCCACCACAGCTTCCACTCATCCCATCACCACTGCCACTCATCCAATCCCACCACAGCTGCCATTCATCTCATACCATCACCACTGCCACTCATCCCATCCCACCACAGCTGCCACTTAGCCCATCCTATCCCATCACCGCTGCCACTCATCCTATCCCATCCCGCCACAGCTGCCACTCGTCCCATCCCATCCCAACTGCCACTCATACTATACCATTACCACTGCCACTGATCCCATCCCACCACCGTTGCCACTGATCCCACTACAGCTGCCACTGATCCCATCCCACCACAGCTGCCACTGATCCCATCCCATCTCAACACCGCTGCCGCTCAACTCATCCTGTCCCATCACCACTGCCACTCACCATATCCCACCAACGCTAACACTTATCCCATCATCGCTGACACTCATCCTATCACAGCTGCCACTCATCCCATTCTATCCCATTACACCACAGCTGCTACTCATCCCATTCCACCACCGCTGCTACTCATACAATCCAAACACAGCTGCCACTTATCCCATCCCATCACATCTGCAACTCATCCCATCACTGCTGCCACTCATCTTATCCCATCATCTTTGCCACTCAATCCATCCCATTACCGCTAACACTTATGCCATCCAATCCCACCCCCCACTGACATTCATTCCATCACCACTGCCACTCATCCCATCCCACAACAGCTGCCACTCATCCCATCGCATCACCACTGCTACTGAACCCATTCCACCACTGCTGGCACTGATTTCATCCCATGATTGCTGCCACTCATCCCATCCCACCACCGATGCCACTCATCCTATCCCACCACAGCTGCCACTCATCCCACCCCACCACAGCTGCCATATAACCCATCCCACCACCACTGACACTCAATCCAGCCCATCACTGCTGACACTCATTCCATCTCATCCCATCCCACCACAGCTGCCACTCATCCCATCACCTCCCATCATAGCTGCCACTCATCCCATCCCATCACCGCTGCCACTCATACCATCCCATCATGGCTGCCACTCATGCCATCCCATTCCACCACACCTTCCACTCATCCCATCCCACCACAGCTGCTACTCATCCCATCCCATCACCGCTGCCACTCATACCATCCCATCCATGGCTGCCACTCATACCATCCCATTCCATCACACCTTCCACTCATTCCATCCCATCACTGCTGCCTCTCATCCCATCCCCCCACAGCTGTCACTGATCCAATCCCCCCACTGTACATGTCAATCATCCCATCCCATCCCACCACCGCTGACACTCATTCCATCCCATCCCATCCCACCACAGCTGCCACTCATCCCATCCCACCACAGCTTCCACTCATCCCATCCCATCACCGCTGCCACTCATACCATCCCATCATGGCTGCCACTCATACCATCCCATTCCACCACACCTTCCACTCATCCCATCCCATCACTGCTGCCTCTCATCCCATCCCCCCACAGCTGTCACTGATCCAATCCCCCCCACTGTACATGTCAATCATCCCATCCCATCCCACCACCGCGGATCCCATTTCCCCCTCCCCCACCACTGCTGCCACTCATCCCATCCCCCCACCACAGGTGCCACTCATCCTATCTCATCCCATCACCACCACCACTGACACTCATCCAATCCCCAGCTGCCACTGATCCCATCCCACCACAGATGCCACGCAGCCAAGGTTAGGGAGGGGGATGCAGCAAAATAGGGTTTCGCCTAGGGTGTCAAAATTTTTTGCACCAGCACTGACACTTGTATTGGTTCCAATCGGTGCTGCCCCTTGCCACCTTCTTCCCCAGCCAGCAATGCCTGTGATCAAATGCTTCCACATGTATATGGTTTTTGTAGACTGCTGACATATATGTGATGCACAAATAAATGTGTTTTTTTTTTTTTTTATTATTATGGCAGGTTATTTTATTAGTTAATAGAAATATTTCCTCGTAAATTCCTCTGTTATCAGTGTACACTGAAAGTCACCTAGTTCACACCATATGCGTTCCAGTTCTTTTTTTTCTGCATCCATAAGGCATAGAAAGTAGGTTACATGGTTTTCTATGGCATAGTTCATACCAGTGCTTGCAGTTCCAGTGCGTTCCAGTTACAGAAAAAAAAAAAGTAGAACATGCTGCATTTTTCCTGCACAAAACTGTACTGGAATGCGGCAAAATGCATAAAAAATGCACTGGAACGCACCTACATGCATCAAAAATGGACTGGACCCCAGTACAGTGAAAAAAAACAAAAAAAAAAACAGAAAACAAAAAGAAAAAAAAGCATCTGGAAATGCATTAAAAATGCATAAAAACGCACTGGAATGCATCAAAAATGCGCATGCAGAAACACATAGATCTGGAGGACGTTTCTGTGGTGTGAGCTAGCCCTTAGGGGACCCATAGATGCTTTTCTGCATGTACGTTTTTGATGCTTTCCATGTGCATTCCCCCCCCCCCCCCTCTTTTTTGCTTCATCTTAACCTCCCTGGCGGTATTCCCAAGTGTGGCTCGGGGTGGAATTTCAGTGCAATTAGCGGTAACCCCGAGCCACACTCGGGGTACCGCCAGGGAGCATCGTTGGATCCTGGAAGAGGTTACTTACCTTGTATTCTGGTAACATACGGCGGCCGGATCTTCCGTCTGATGCTCTGTGCCCTGGCTTCCGTTCCCTGCGAGCGTCACGCTGCAGGGGGGTGGAACCGGCGGCAAATTAAAAAAGTAAAACACACAAACACACTGATATATTGTAATCCTGGATTACATTACTAAATAAAATAAATTTACATTAGTTTGCCCCCCAGTGCCCTTGCCTGCAGTTTTACTGTACTCATATATATATATATATATATATATATATATATATATATATATATATATATATATATGTATATATATATACATACATATATATACATATACACAATATGTATATATATGTAGCGCTATTTTAATCACTCTTGGCGGCTACTGGGGTATGATGACGCCACCTGTGTAGTATTTAGGAGCAGAGTCTATATAATCTGTGTGATCAGGACAGGGTTTATAGTAAGCGCCAGTGCCTCCACTCAATCAGGGCTTGTGATTAGCAAGTGAAATCCCAATTGAGAAAACATATCCATATAGACAATTATCCACACAGCAGAGTGTTTAAATGTCCATGTATTGAAGAAATAACATTCAGTGAACCATACAACATAAGATATTTTCCTCAGGAATATGAAATCATTAGCAGTGTCTGTGTCTCAGTGAGGGGACGTTACACCACTTACAGTCTGTTCTCTCAGCAGGAAAAATGTCTGTGTCTCCTCATGTCTCTCTTTTTCCCAGTCTTACCCAGAAATCCTTGCTCTGCTCTTTTTGATGACCTTATCCTTCTTGCAGAGAGAGAAAGAGAGCACAGCAGCCATATTGACAAAGGGCCAAAACAAACACTGCATAACAGGAATACACACTTGAAAGATGGGCAAAGAAATTATTACATCACTACACAAGTCTATATACAGGTGCTGTACAGTGCTTTAAGGAAAAACAAGCAGGAGTAATAATACTAAAACAAAAACCTAGCCGTGTCCCGGCGCTTACTACACACAAAGCAGGCCCTCACTAACAGGCTGAGCAAGCCTACAGCTTGTCAGCTTCCAAAGACACAATCTGATAGTTTTACTGACCTTCTGCTCTCATAGACAAACATTGTCTGATTTCCCAGGCTGAGAGAGCACTGGCTGTCTGTCTCAGGTGAGTTTAAATTGGCCTGGGGGAGATGACCAAGATCCGAACTAGATCATGGAAGGTGTATGAAAGGTGCCTGGGGGATGTATAAAACCCGAACAGGACTTTTCCCAGCTCTCTCTGGGACGCTCTGCTACACACAGTACATGTTGGCATTCATGGTTCCCTCAATGAACTGTAGCTCCCCAGTGCCGGCAGCACTCATGCAGCCCCAGGCCATGACACTCCCACCACCATGCTTGACTGTAGGCAAGACACACTTGTCTTTGTACTCCTCACCTGGTTGCCACCACACACACTTGACACCATCTGAACCAAATAAGTTTATCTTGGTCTCATCAGACCACAGGACTTGGTTCCAGTAATCCATGTCCTTAGTCTGCTTGTCTTCAGCAAGCTGTTTGCAGGCTCTCTTGTGCATCATCTTTAGAAGAGGCTTCCTTCTGGGAAGACAGCCATGCAGACCAATTTGATGCCGTGTGCAGTGTATGGTCTGAGCACTGACAGGCTGACCTCCCACCCATTCAACCTCTGCAGCAATGCTGGCAGCACTCGTACGGCTATTTCCCAAAGACAACCTCTGGATGCACATGCACTCAACTTCTTTGGTCAACCATGGCGAAGCCTGTTCTGAGTGAACATGTCCTGCTAAACCACTGTATGGTCTTAGCCACCGTGCTGCAGCGGAGTTTCAGGGTCTTGGCAATCTTCTTATCGCCTAGACCATCTTTATGTAGAGCAAAAATTATTTTTTTTCACATCCTCAGAGTTCTTTGCCATTAGGGTGCCATGTTAAACGTCCAATGACCAGTATGAGAGAGTGAGAGTGAAAACACCAAATTTAACACACCTGCTCCCCATTCACCCCTGATGACATCGGGGAGGGAAAATGGCTAATTGGACCAATTTTGGACATTTTCACTTAGCGGTGTACTCACTTTTGTTGCCAGCGGTTTACACATTAATGGCTGTGTTAAGTTATTTTGAGGAGACAACAAATTTACACTGTTATACAAGCTGTGCACTCACTACTTTACATATAGCAAAGTGTAACTTCTTCAGTGTTGTCACATGAAAAGATATAATAAAATAATTTACAAAAAATGTTAGGGATGTACTCATTTTTTGGTGAGATACTGTAAGTCTCACCAATGAGAACATATACAACATTGGAAATCAAGGCAAATAAACAGTTCAAAAAATTGCGATACAGTGATAATCTGCAACATAGACATACATAAATTAATTGAAATATTCTCAAGGTATACAAAGATAACGTGAAAAACATATGTGCACCGACCAGACAATAGGAGGTTAAATAATATAGTCTAAATAAGTGCAAACACTCTTTTAGAAGAAGAATCCAGCAAAAGGTGTCATCAGATTTCAGAAGAAAAAATAAGTTATCCAGATGGTGATTGTGTGGCAAGAAATAAAGTTAGATTTCAATATGTAAGTATGTATTAAAAATTAAACGTGAAATGATCTCGGCTTAAAATAAAGATATATGTCACCTTCTATTAAATAAATAAAATAAATAAATAGCAGCAGCTATAGAAAGTGCTAGTGCCAATGTGAGAAAAATGATCAAACCTGATCACCTATAGCGCTTGCTGAACCACAAAAATGTGATAAAGGATATAAGAATAATTATAAATGGTGAAAATGGATGATGAATATATGTATATAATCAATCAATCTACACACAATCTATTAAATCATATAAAAAAAAGTCCATATAGTGTTAACTTCCAAAAAAATGTGATTTCCAAGTAAAAGACAGTCCAAAAATCGTTGTGAAAAATATATATAAATATAAATAAAGTGCCTGTGCTCTTGCTCCTTTTCTTCCTCCAAAGTGGCCCTTCACCGTGAGAAATAAGTAAATTTCAAACTCACCAGAAAACGTGGGTCCTGTATGCCATACGGCATTAGGACCAACCGTGCTTAGGAGACAATCTCCAGAAATGGGTGCGTCCCTCCTGCCGAAATAAGGATCCCCTCTGCTGAAAATCACTTCCACTACCAGCCCCCTCCAGGGGGTACGATCCCAAAGGATTCAGATGGTGCTGTGGTCCTACTGATTCGGGTCACCTCCGGCCATAGGGTATAAAGGTATAAAAACCCGGATAGTGCAGTACTGTATAAATATTAGATTTATTGCACACCCCCGGTCACTCCAAATACATGCAGTCCCAATTGCGTAGTGTAAAAACCAATGTGGAATCAAATAAATACAGGGAATATCAAAACATGGTGGTAAAAATCCAAAATAGTGCTAAAAACGTGAATAAAAGTCCATACAAACTGCACAATCACCGTCATACATGAGGGCTCCGAGTGGAGAGTGGTACTTCCGGCTTGTGTTCCACTAAGCCCGTATGACGTCATGACGTGCGTTCCATCTAACGCGTTTCGTCATTGGCTAGACGTCTTCAGAGGTGGAGTCACATGTCTATCTAGATCTTTTTATATTGGAGCTACCGCTCTCCACTCCGCCCCTCGTTTTTAACCGGAAATAGCCTCAATATCCGTGCCTCCATCACAGCAATTGACACAGCGGGCTAGAAACTATTGGAGATAAATTCCTTAGGCATAAATAGAGGACACTTTTCCTTCGCATTATGCGTGCAGCTTTCGCTAGCAACAAGGATATACCGTAATCGGCTCCATCCATATTAATTCTCATCATAAACCCATATTATTGCTTCTAAAACATAATTTCATACATTAATGCCCGTACATAATATTAGAATGCAACCACAATATACTTCATACATTTCATAAATTGAAGACCATAAAACATTATCAGCGATAAATTATTTGGAATAAAAAACTACATCTTATTTTATAATTAATTATTAAAAAACTATTTATTAATCATGATTAAAAACTTATTAAATAATGTTAATTAAGGAGAAGTTAATTCAGGGGGTGATTAACCTATATCAATAAATAATATTATATAATTAATGTAAATGTTTGACAACGGTATAGTGGACATACAGTAAATTACCGAAAAAATATTTTTATATCCATATTAATAAATATTAATAGATGTTAAAAATATTAAAAATATTATTATTTTATTTTTATTTTATAAATGCCATTAAGGAATATTAGAAGCGGACATACATTGAATACAGAGAAATACTAATATAAATATTAATAAAAAAGTTAATAAATATGAATTAAATATTATTTTTATTATTATTGTTTTATAAATACCACTAAGAAATTAAGAATATATCATTACTTCCAGTATAAAATTGTAATGTCTTAAAGGTGGTATAACCCAGTATAAAAATTATATACAGGTATAGATCAAGGATGATATTTCATGGATTGGAGATGAAACAGTTAATGTCCATGTCAATGTTCATACCCCTGGGCTGAAGGGTGGACAGTTCAAAAATCCATCTCGACTCATTTTGAGATACTGCGATTCGCATGTTGTTTCCTCTCCAATTTTTTTCAATTCTATCTATGCCCTGAAACGATAGGAGGGTGGGATCTCTATTGTGTGCTAGTCTGAAATGCACGGAGACACTGTTTCTTAAATCCCTTTCTGATGTTGGTAATATATTCTCCAATGCAAACCCTGAGCTCTCTAGTAGTACGGCCTGCATACTGTAGCCCGCAAGGGCAAGTCAGAAGATATGTGAAATGCTTGCTTTTGCATGTAATTCGTTTTTTTATTTTGTATCTCTTTTTAGTCACATTGGATTGGAATTCCAAAATCTGACGTCTTCTAGTCTTGACCGTTCTGCAGGGTTTACATCTTCCACATGAAAAAAAACCATTGTAATATAAAAAAGGTTAAAAGGCGTTTTGGGGGGTCTGGTACATTTTTTACAGGTTTGGCCCCCTACGGTAAATGAACTTGGGGTGACTAGGGATGATCTCCCTTAGTTTCTCATCCCTCAGTAGAAGGTGCCAGTGCTTTTTTATAATGTTCTCGACTTCCTTATATCTTACATTATATTGGGTGATAAAATTTAACGAGTAATCCTTATTATCTTTCGATTTGTCCATTAAAAGCATATTTCTGTCCATGTTTTTGACATCTTCTTTAAGTTTGAGAAGTGTATTTTCTTTGTAGCCTTTTTCTTGAAATCTTTTCATGATCATGTCTGCTTGGGAGTTGTAATCCTGTTCGTTGGTGCAGTTCCTTCTTAGCCACATCAGTTGTCCCTTGGGTATTCCTCTAATCCAACTGGGGTGATGCCCACTATGGGTGGGAATGTACCCATTCCTGTCTGTGGGCTTAAAGTGCGTTTTAGTACATAGTCCATTCTCATCCCTAAATACTGTGAGATCAAGATAATGTATCTCATTTCTATTCCATGTGCCACTGAATTTAATCTTATAGGTATTGTTATTCATGTCTTCTATGTATTCTCGAAGGGATTCTTCCGAGCCTCTCCACACGATAAACACGTCATCTATATACCTTCGGTACATCACCAATTCGTTCCGTTTTTTTCCAAAAATTTCCTCGTTTTCCCATTTACTCAGGAATATATTGGCCACACTGGGGGCATAACGTGCCCCCATTGCGACTCCTTTGTGTTGCCGATAATATTCCCCTTGGTGCCAGAAGTAGTTGCTTCTCATCGCCATCTTTAAAAGTTTTAGAATAAATTCCTTTTGCTCCAATTCTAAATCCAATTGGTCCTCCAGGGCCCACTTAATGGCTGATAAGGCATCTTCCTGTTCAATATTGGTATATAAAGATTCCACGTCCACCGTGGCTAGGATAATATCTTCATCCCAAATTTGTTCTTTAATCAAGTTGATGAGATGTTTACTATCTTGTAGGTGAGATGGATAATGTGTGGCCAGAGGTTTTAGGTAGACATCCAAGTATTCTCTAATCCGTGAATACAGGGAGTCTATCCCGCTAATTATAGGTCTACCCCGGGGTTTTTCGGGATTCTTTTGGACCTTTGGTAGTTGGTAAATAACGGGTAGTCTAGGGGCTTCAGGGAGTAGGTAGCGGTATTCCTTATTCGTGAGTATTCCCCTTTTATGTGCTTTTTTCAGATATTTCTTACATTTCTTTCTATAAATATTTAGAGGATTACTTTTTAATTTTGTATAGGTGTCCTCGTCGTGTACCAGTCTGTTAAGTTCCTCATAGTAATCCTCTTTCTTGAGGATCACGATCCCCCGCCTTTGTCCGCCGGACGGATCACAACATTCTTTCTTTGTTCCAGTTCGCGTATCCCTAGTCTGACATTTTCTTTGGGTCTATGCCATTTTCCTTTCAATGTTTTCAGATCTTGTTCAACAAGCGATTTGAAAGTGTCCACAAAATGGTTATTCCCACATTTCGGATTGAAGATCGATTTATTTTTTAATCCACTTCTCACGTATTTACTCTCATTGTTTAAAACTTTAAAATCAGGTTTATTATAAAAATGTTTTTTTATGTTAATTTTTCTTACACATTTCTGTATGTCCACGAACACGTTAAAAGGGTCTAAAAATTGGTCAGGAGCATATTTTAATCCCATATCGAGTACTTCTAATTCCTTTTCTGAGAATACAACTCCGCTCAAGTTGAAAATCCCAAGGCCTACCGGGCCCTTTTTCTTTTTGCTCCTGCCACCTCTGCATCCTCTACGTCTTTTTCCCCCTCTTGTTCTTTTCGTGCAGGAGGGGGGTAGTTGGGTTGGTTCTGGTGGTAAGGTTGGTAACCCTGATGTGGGGGTGGGGGTTGGGAGTGCCAGTGTACTCCTCTGCCTTTCCGTCCCCTTCCATAGTATGGGCGATTCCAGCCTTGGTTCCAGCCCTGATTCCCGTAAGGTGGGCGATAGTGGTATGGTGCTTGGTTCCTGTAGTTGTTCCATATTGGGGGCTCCCTGTTTTCCCATCTGGGAAAATCCCGAAATTGGGGTCTCTCTGGGGTATAGTATCCATTCTGTGTATTCCTCAGCGGTTGGAAAGAATTAAATGTAGGTACATTGTACCTCATAGGTGGATTGGAAGATGGTCCAGATCTGTGTTTCTCTCTTTGTGTATGTGGGGTTCTCTGTGGTTTTGGCCCCCCTGTAGATCTGGGGGTGGGTGGATGATGGTTAGATTCCTCTTGTGAGGTGGGGGGTGGTGCTCCTTGTTGTGGGTATATTTCTCTCTCCAAGGATGGGGATCTGGATATAATATTGGTTTCTACCTTAATTTCCTGCCATTTATAAACCAGGTTCTTGTTATAGTCCCTGATGTCTCTCTGATATTTCTTAATTTTCTTGTGTTGGGTGTCCCTATCCAGTTTGTCCAAAAATTCTTTTAGCTGTTTGTATTTCTCCTTATATTCATTAGTATTGATGTATGGCTCTAAATCTTCTTTTAAATTTTTTATAGTTTCATTTATTTTATTCAACTTTGTTTTCCTTCTTTTTACTATAAGTTCCAGCAGATCCTGTTCACAGGTTTGAAAAAATGAATACCATTCATCTTCCAGATCTGTGTCTGCCATACAATGTTTTTTTTTTCATGTGGAAGATGTAAACCCTGCAGAACGGTCAAGACTAGAAGACGTCAGATTTTGGAATTCCAATCCAATGTGACTAAAAAGAGATACAAAATAAAAAAACGAATTACATGCAAAAGCACGCATGTCACCTATCTTCTGACTTGCCCTTGCGGGCTACAGTATGTAGGCCGTACTACTAGAGAGCTGAGGGTTCGCATTGGAGAACATATTACCAACATCAGAAAGGGATTTAAGAAACACAGTGTCTCCGTGCATTTCAGACTAGCACACAATAGAGATCCCACCCTCCTATCGTTTCAGGGCATAGATAGAATTGAAAAAAAATGGAGAGGAAACAACATGCGAATCGCAGTATCTCAAAATGAGTCGAGATGGATTTTTGAACTGTCCACCCTTCAGCCCAAGGGTATGAACATTGACATATTGACATGGACATTAACTGTTTCATCTCCAATCCATGAAATATCATCCTTGATCTATACCTGTATATAATTTTTATACTGGGTTATACCACCTTTAAGACATTACAATTTTATACTGGAAGTAATGATATATTCTTAATTTCTTAGTGGTATTTATAAAACAATAATAAAAATAAAAATAATAATATTTAATTCATATTTAATAACTTTTTTATTAATATTTATATTAGTATTTCTCTGTATTCATTTTATGTCCACTTCTAATATTCCTTAATGGCATTTATAAAATAAAAATAAAATAATAATATTTTTAATATTTTTAACATTTATTAATATTTATTAATATGGATATAAAAATATTTTTTCGGTAATTTACTGTATGTCCACTATACCGTTGTCAAACATTTACATTAATTATATAATATTATTTATTGATATAGGTTAATCACCCCCTGAATTAACTTCTCCTTAATTAACATTATTTAATAAGTTTTTAATCATGATTAATAAATAGTTTTTTTAATAATTAATTATAAAATAAGATGTCGTTTTTTATTCCAAATTATTTATCGCTGATAATGTTTTATGGTCTTCAATTTATGAAATGTATGAAGTATATTTTGGTTGCATTCTAATATTATGTACGGGCATTAATGTATGAAATTATGTTTTAGAAGCAATAATATGGGTTTATGATGAGAATTAATATGGATGGAGCCGATTACGGTATATACTTGTTGCTAGCGAAAGCTGCACGCATAATGCGAAGGAAAAGTTTCCTCTATTTATGCCTAAGGAATTTATCTCCAATAGTTTCTAGCCCGCTGTGTCAATTGCTGTGATGGAGACACGGATATTGAGGCTATTTCCGGTTAAAAACGAGGGGCGGAGTGGAGAGCGGTAGCTCCAATATAAAAAGATCTAGATGGACGTATGACTCCACCTCTGAAGACGTCTAGCCAATGACGAAACGCGTTAGATGGAACGCACGTCGTGACGTCATACGGGCTTAGTGGAACGCAAGCCGGAAGTACCGCTCTCCACTCAGAGCCCTCGTGTATGACGGTGATTGTGCAGTTTGTATGGACTTTTATTCACGTTTTTAGCACTATTTTGGATTTTTACCACCATGTTTTGATATTCCCTGTATTTATTTGATTCCACATTGGTTTTTACACTACGCAATTGGGACTGCATGTATTTGGAGTGACCGGGGGTGTGCAATAAATCTAATATTTATACAGTACTGCACTATCCGGGTTTTTATTCCTTTATACCCTATGGTCGGAGGTGACCCAAATCAGTAGGACCACAGCACCATCTGAATCCTTTGGGATCGTACCCCCTGGAGGGGGCTGGTAGTGGAAGTGGTTTTCAGCAGAGGGGATCCCTATTTCGGCAGGAGGGACTCCTAAGCACGGTTGGTCTTAATGCCGTATGGCATATAGGACCCACGTTTTCTGGTGAGTTTGAAATTTACTTATTTCTCACGGTGAAGGGCCACTTTGGAGCAAGAAAAGGAGCAAGAGCACTGGCACTTTATTTATATTTATATATATTTTTCACAACGATTTTTGGACTGTCTTTTACTTGGAAATCACATTTTTTTGGAAGTTAACACTATATGGACTTTTTTTTACGATTTAATAGATTGTGTGTAGATTGATTGATTATATACATATATTCATCATCCATTTTCACCATTTATAATTATCCTTATTTCCTTTATCACATTTTTGTGGTTCAGCAAGCACTATAGGTGATCAGGTTTGATCATTTTTCTCACATCCAGTGCTGTACACCCACATTAAAATACTCTGCAGCTTACCAGAGCATATTCACCCTCAGACTATGAGTGTTCAATTGTGCTTAATAGATAAGACATACACCCCAGTCAAGTCAAACAATAACCCCAGCTCTCCAAATGAGATCTCCTCCACTTTCTAGTGTCAGCGTGCCTAGTGCACGGACATAAAAACACAGAAAACAAACGCCTCTTATAGTGTAGTAAAAAATAGCCACATGATATTCTGGATAAAACAGCACTCTATACAGTATACCAAATGAATCCTGTTTCATACCTCTGATGAGGTCACATATGTCGAAACATGTAGGGAGAAGCTCAGAATGCAAGAATGCCACTAACAGCGACAAGGGGGCTGGAAGTGCAGGGCCTTCAGTGCGAGTTTGTTACCAGACTGGCATGTCTGTGAAATTTTCCTCCGAGACCTCTCTGAGGGCAAAATAATCTGTCAACCAGCAAGTCACATACCTTCTTGGGCAAGTAGTTCATAAGTCTCCAACTGAGTGCTCTAGCCTCTTCGGGCACAATGAAGGGCGCAGTCCTGCAGTTGAGTGCAAGGTACCACAGTCAGCCCTTCTTGACTAAGGAGGCCCTGAGCCCTTCACAGCCATCTTTATATCTGGTTCAGAGGGCACCTTTTTCCAAGCTGTTCAACCCTGCCTTACACCCAGCCTCACCAGAGGCATAAGAAGGTCAATTGTCCTCCTCAAAAACGCTATGTGGGGCTTGAGTGTCACTAAGGCCCCACCATTCATTACGGCAATTTAGTAAGTTGGGAGTGGGATAGTCTTAAAGGCCTGTCCTCAAAGTCAGAACATACTTCCCATTTTCTAGAGACAGCCTGCCTTTCTTCCCCCCGAATGGTGAACTTAGGTGGAGTAGCAGCAGTGGAATAGAAGTCTTTCTTGAGTATGCAGTGGCAAGATTATATCCTACCCTGGAGGGAAACGCCTCCTTTTTGAACAGAAGAATGGCACTGCAACGTGCTATCACACATAACGTGCATTGCAGTCAGTGCCATCTTAAGAGCATTATAGGGCCCGGGCAATGCAGTGCACTGGGGCCCTACCTACACAATCATCCACGAGAATAAAAATGCAAATTATCGATAAGGCAATATTTGTTGGTACAGCAGTACCAGGCTAATAACAGCTTCGAAGTTCAGCGGCTGGGTCCGGTGAATACACACGGACGGAAGTCAGACTCGACTATCCTGTGTGTGCCTGTTCCAGGCATTCCTGCAGTTGTAGGCTCCCCCTCCATGGCCCAGGTGGCTTGACAGCAGCACAGGGCCGACAGGCATCTGCCACCTGCTAAGTTCAGCGGTGGGATGCACACGGGAATCAGGACTAATGCTTGGCTGGGGCTGGGCAGGTGCGGGCCCCAGGGCAAGTGGGGCCCCTGGGCAACTTCCCAGCGTGCCCATTCGGTAAGATAGCCCTGGTTGCAGTAATGCACATATTACAGCAATGCACCCTATCGCAAAGGTGTGGATGCTATCAGGATGCACCTTGCCAAGAGAGTGTTACCCTTCCTAGGGAAGATTTGGCTTCTGTTCACAGCCTCCTCAACTGTAGAGGGAACGGAGATCTGTGAGATTCATATCGAGAGGCAGGGGGTGTTTGTAAAGCAGTGATAGCATGGCTTAATGGTAAGCTCAGTTGGGACTCATTGTCACCCAGGAATTGACTAAGAAGCAGACTGTCTGAGCTCTTGGTGAGCTCAAAATCTCAGGAGATTATATGGATGAGTAGCATTAGAAGTTATTAATGTTCCTCTAAGGCAGTACCTCTTTCAGTGACTGAAGAGGGATTTATGGCAGTGATATCAGCTTCCCAATGCATGGGTCTCCTTGGCACAATGGTGTCTTCAATATGCTACCCCCGGCTTGGCATAATAGAATATCTGAACGTTTCAAAGAATTTCCTTTTTGTAATGCAGAAAGTCAATTCAAAATATTTCTCAGATTCACAGGAACCTCTGATGGTGGATGCATCACAGGACCCTCACTTGATCCGGTCTGCTAGGTCCATTACCCTGGACCATTGTTACCACCAATGCCAGCCAAGCAGGATGGGACACCACCTCAGAGGACAAGGTGGGTGGAGTTTCCTGATGGATGGGGTAGTCTCCAATGTATGGAAAGACCGAGCAGCACTTACTGCGCTGTCACCTCACATTTTGGTTCACCTGGTTACACTGCACATGGACAACACAGCACAACATAACTTCAGGGAGCAGACTATCAAAACTGCAAAGACTTGGGGCTGCAGACTCCTACATCTTATTCCACACACATTGGGGCCTAGGACCCTTAAGCACTTTTGTCCCCAAAGTGGCTTTTGTCTTATCTTATTTTGTTTATATTACAAAGTGGCACTTCCATCCTTTCCGGCAAAGCCAGAACCTAGCCTACATAGGCTGGATGTGCCAGGTGTCTAAAACACCTACATTCAAGCTTCCTAGATTAGATCCATCGGGAGGCTGTTTGTATTTCCTTTAGATGAATTTGAAGGGAAGAAGCTACAGCAATAAACTTGTCATCTTGGATTGTCAAGATCATCCAGAAAACATACAGTAAGGCTGAGCAAGAGCCTCCAGAAGTGGTGAAGACCCATTCAGCTAAGTCCATCTCTACGTTCTGGGCAGTGCAGGCAAACTTCTATGTAGATCATCAGCAAAGCAGCAAGCTGGTCATCGCTAGGGATGATCGAACGGTTCGGGTCGACCATCGGTTCGGCCCAAACATTGGGTGTTCTAGGTTCGGCCGAATTTAGAACTTTTTGCCCAAAAAGTTCGGAATTCGGCAACCAGGACCGACCAAAATGCAATGGTTCAGGAAAAGGGCTTTAAAAGCAGAACCATTAGCAAAAGCCAATTGAGGGGGCAGGAGAATGCTAGGAATGTGATTGGAGTGACTAGGGGGTGGTCCATAGTCCAATCATTAGTGAATACGCCCCCCAGTATATAAAATAGCCCCCGCCAAATTCCTAGCATTCTTATACGGGACATGGAAGAGAGTGGAATGCTGTTCTGTTACTTCTGTTACAAAGTGTTACAAAGTGTCATTTAGGATTTATTAGTGTGAGGAAAGGGATATCTAGTGTAGTTAGGGTGCTCTTTTACACTTTAGTTAGCTTTAATTTATTCAGTTTCTGTAGGGAAAGTGTTAAGTGTAAGGGGACCGTAGTGTAGTGTAGGGTTAACTGACAGTGACTGCTATGGCAGGGTGACCAAACCCTTCCATAGCAGGGTGACTGCTTTAGAGAAAAGCTAGTTTCTCTCAAGTCACTTTCGCTTCTGTAATATGGCTTCGCCGCCGCCAGCATTCTTTTTGGCTGCAGGCGTTTCTAGTGATTTTTTGAGCACATGTTTGGAGTCAGACATGACATCTGAACATGTGTATAGGGGGTATATATACACAACCATGTCTGTATATATACACCTAGACATATATAGGTGTGAAAGGAGCAGAAAAAACTACTTGCGCTAATGAAATAATTAACACCAATATAGTTACGCTCCTATCACACCTATATATGGCTAGGTGTGTATATACATATAAGTATGTGTGTATATACACACCACTATACACAAGTTCAGATGTTTTGCCTGCCTCCAAAGAACCCCAAAAAATGCCCAAAAAAACGCTAGCACCAAAAAAAAAAAACTCCCAGGTGTTTTTTATTTTTTTTTATTTTTTTTTTATTTTTTCAATAATTGGCTCTCTATCAAAAATGACAATTTTTAAGAACTTTTTTTTTGTGTGATTTTGTGTCTGGGGGGGTCTAAAATGTGTACCTGTGAAGTTTCAGCTCTGTAGCATGTCCAGAACCCCCCAAAAAAAGATCATATACTGTAGGTGTAAAAGTAGGGTCCCACCATCCCTGCTCTACTGAAAAATTATATTTTTTTCTGGTTCTGGACATGCTACAGAGGTGAAACTTGACCAGGTACACTTTTTCAAAGTCAAAATAAAAAAAATCTCTCTTTTTTTTTTTTTTTTAATTTTTTCAATAATTGGCTTTTTTATCAAAAATGACAATTTTTAAGAACTTTTTTTATGTAATTAATAATCCCTGGGGCATGACCCAGAACCCTAGGCATTTTAGGGGCATTTAAAATTGTGTTTTTTGATTACCGAAGTTCGGGTCCATTGATTTCAATGGGATTCTGAAATCCGGGCCGAACCTTCGGGTAGTTCGGATGTTCTGGCCGAACCGAACTTTTCAAAAGTTCGATCATCCCTAGTTATCGCAGTGCCCTAGCCTCAGGTCT
This sequence comes from Pelophylax lessonae, assembly GCF_965119305.1. Classification (NCBI taxonomy): domain Eukaryota; kingdom Metazoa; phylum Chordata; class Amphibia; order Anura; family Ranidae; genus Pelophylax; species Pelophylax lessonae. Next base: position 39,685,258 of record NC_138769.1, read on the forward strand.
TACAATGAAGTTTTAGGGGCTCTGATGTCAGTGGACTTGGTCACAAATTTATGATATATGACTTCCATATCCAATGTAATAAAGTTTCATTGTGTATTATATCCATCCTTGTTCAGCTCTTCACCTATTATATGTATGCTGCCATGTTGGTGTCAGGAAAACAGAAAGTTGTATCAAATTTTCCCTTCCCTGACGCCAATCCATGGCAGTATAGGGACCCTCCCTTTTGATCTTGTTATGTTTATGGAGAATGGGGCCGATCATTCTGTTCTTCCTTGTATTTATTTAAACTGGTCCTGTGGGTGAAGATGGGGGGAGGGGGGGGGGGGCTTGATCATATGTTTGCTGTTATGGATTAGCCTCAAGAATTGAAAATTACAGTAAGTGTTTGATACAATTTTCCATTTTCTCTAAACAGATGTGGAGAAACAACCAAACCAACCCAAAATTGGCCAGATTGTATACCAATTATCTAGGAGCTCCTTAACCACTTAAAGTGGATGTAAACCCTAACATATACCCAGTGAAGTGAACAGCCTCAGATGATACACAGATATGAAACACATCTCCCTACAAAAGTTTTACCTGTATATGTGCGGTCTTGAGCATTCTATATTGTTTAGAAAGTGCACGTCCTGTTAGAATTTTCTCTTCCTGATTCCCCTGTGGGAGGGAAGTTTGGCCATACACTCTGAGACAGCTGATTGGAGGAAAGGCACACATCCCCCTCGCCACATGGGCAAAAGCATGCAGAGTTGTGCTGTGAATAGACCAGCTGTCTGGTAATCTATTTATAGCACCCACCCCGACACAAAATTTAGCCTGGCTTTATTTCAGCTGAAGGAGTAATTGTCAGAAGTTATCATGCTGATAACAGAAGAACGAAGCAGGAGAAAGCCAGGGGACTTAGGGATTTGAAGAGAGATAAGTAAACACTACAGATAGATGTGCCCAGGTCAAATTTCATGAATCAGGTTTACATCCACTTTAAGTAGCAGGGTTTATTAGCCGAACACAACTAAGTTCTCTTTGGGGAGGTTTGGCAGAACATATCAAACGTTCAGACACCGAATCCAAACCCCATTTGAAGTCAATAGAAGTGAAATCTGTCCAACCAGTCCTATTCATTTTTAGGCTAAAGGCCAAGGGATTGGCAAAAAGTGTATTTAAAGGAGGTTCCCGCTGAGTTTTTATAAAATAAGGAAGCTTGGAAAGTACATTAACACAAAAATATTAAAAAAAAAAAAAAAAAAATCAATGCCCCCCCCCCCCCATGCAAAAAGAACCAAAATATTACATGGGGTCCATACTAGACACAGAGGGCAATTCCTGCACTTTGTACACATTTTTGCCACTTCCTGTTGTGTTTCTCCCCAACAGAACAAAGCAAATGGAAAACTCTCATCGGCTATTACACGACACTTTGGAAGTAAAACTCCTATTAGCTCACGGGAAAAGTTTTCTTTTTATTCTGCTCAGTATTGACATGCTAAGGAAATATTATCCAGCAGAGGTCCTCTCTTATCTGTATATGCAGTGTAACCACATTGATTTAGAGTTATGTCACAGGTACAATAGGGGCATCATAGAAAAACAAAAAGCATAAAACAAAAAAACAATAACTCTTGGCTCATTCAATAAATGATCAGACCCTCACACCCAGAATGCTTATTTAACTTACTTTCTCCGTGGTTTATAAAAGGACAGGACCAAAATCACTATCACCAATAATATTGCTCCAGGAAGAACTGTTGCATGCCGAACCCAGGAATGGGGCTTATTTATTTCTTGGTCATCTGCAAGGATAGCCACTGTTTATTTATAGGCTACATATGAATAAGAAATTGAATTTTAGCATTTGTGTGTGTAATGACATTTCTTTGAGAGATCATCCACCTAAAAAGTCCTATCATTATCTGTTTATCTCCTTGATTTTGAGGCAGTATTGGTATTGTGCAAATAAGTTAGCAATGTGGTGGTAAAACATTCATTACACTCTTGACATTGTAGCATCTACAAGAATACAAAAATAATATACACTATATTACCAACAGTATTGGGACGCCTGCCTTTACACACACATGAACTTTAATGGCATCCCAGTCTTAGTCCGTAGGGTTCAATATTGAGTTGGCAAACCCTTTGCAGCTATAACAGCTTCAACTCTTCTGGGAAGGCTGTCAAAAGGTTTAGGAGTGTCTATGGGAATGTATGACCATTCTTCCAGAAGCACATTTGTAAGGTCAGGCACTGATGTGGACAAGAAGGCCTGGCTCACAGTCGTGCTCTAATTTATCCCAAAGGTGTTCTATCAGGTTGAGGTCAGGACTCTGTGTTGGCCAGTCAAGTTCCTCCACCCCAAACTAGCTCATTCATCTCTTTAAAGACCTTGCTTTGTGCAGTGGTGTGCAGTCATGTTGGAATAGGAAGTGCCATCCCTAAGCTGTTCCCACAAGGAACCTAACCCCTGAAATACAACCCCACACCATAACCTCCCCCCCCCCCCACCAAATGATTTGGACCCGTGCACAAAGCAAGGTCCAAAAAGACAGATGAGCGAGTTTGGGGTGAAAGAACTTGATTGGCCTGCACAGAGTCCTGACCTCAACCTGATAGAATACATTTGGGATGAATTAGAGCAGAGACTGTGAGCCAAGCCTTCTCGCCCAACATCAGTGCCTGACCTCACAAATGCGCTTCTGGAAGAATGGTCAAACATTCCCATAGAAGGAATTATGGACAGCCTTACCAGAAGAGTTGAAGCTGTTATAGCTGTGGGTGGGCCAACTCAATATTGAACCCTACGGACTAAGACTGGGATGCCATTAAAGTTCATGTGTGTGTAAAGGCAGACGTCCCAATACTTTTGACAATATAGTGTATGTAGGATCACATGCCAATGAACCAATATGTCTACATGAATAGGAGAGTAAAAAGGTCACTACATCTAAACTTTTTATACTTCTACTGACAAAAGTAGACTCTTTAATAATTTACAGATGCCTATTATCTCATGCCCTCTGCACTCCTCCCCAGATCATCCTGCCCATTGTCGTTCTACCTACATATTGCCCCCCCCCCCTCAATCTTAAAGCCATAATAAACCCAAAAGAAAACATTTATTTTATTGCAGATTACCAAATCTTAGATGTGATGGCTGCAATCATTTTCTTTTTAGGCTTTCTTTCTTCTATTTTCATCTGGTGATCTGGCCAGTAAGTCTGTTGTTTTTGTACAGAACAAGTGGTCCTGCAAATGTAGCAGTTACAGGTATGAGGCAAACCATTTACCACTGGCAGCCGTGCTTGCAATGATCAGCTTTTATTTATGTAAAACCTTTATCCCAAAAGGTAAAAAAAAAAAGAACGGTTTGCAGTCACTGCTTATAATGTATTGGTTGGAGTTCACCTTTATTGTGTTAGTGTATTTAAATCTGCACTCCCCTACCCCCAGACTGGCAATGCTGCTGTCCAAAGGTTCCCCCTGTGCTCATTTATCTAAAGTGGGGGTGTTATACTACAGGAGGTGTTTTATTGGCCAGATCACCAGGTGAAAACGATGGGGAAAGCCTAAAAAAGAAAACAAATGCAGCCACCACATCTAATGATTGGTAAGCTGCAATATAATACATTTTGGGTTTTGAGTTTAATATCACTTTAACTTCTGCACTCCTCTTCTTTATATACTGAATGTCCTATTTTGATCTACTGCACACCAATGCAGCACGTTCTAACCTTCAAAAATCCAAATCGACCACCAAATCCTAAATAATTTGAAGTCACTACTAGTTGGAATTACTTCATTAAGGAACTTACACATATTTGCTAGATATTAAATAAATGTTCTTCTAAAAGCAATGGATATTTCTATCATCTCAGCTTATAACTGGATGGATGAGGCATGCTTGTGGTAAAATTCACAATCTATTTTCTACATAGGGAAGACACGATGAATGCCTGTTCTATTGTCTATGTACGTTTGACATTCCTGATCATGTAGGAAAGAAAAAGTCAATTGAAGGCACATGTGACCTGACCAATACCAAGCTACAGCAAGGCATTGCACTCACCTTTATTGACACCCCCCATGTTCAGTTCTTCTGCAACGGATGCAGCTTTAGTGGAATGTTCTTCCAGAGGCGGACCTACCCAGATAAATTAAAAATCTTTTATTAACATCCAAAATGTAAATTCCACCCACAACACTCTACTAAACCACCCATAAGTATGAGACATCTTGGTAAACTATATTACGTTGCACATTGCATTCAATGATTGGACCATGTGGAGTTTATTGGAATGAGTCTGCTGATGTCACTGCACAGGAAAAAGTAATTATCAAAAATGTTGACAGTTAAGTTCCTACACAATATGCATATGGGTCAGTATATGAGTGTGCTGGCCCCTTGTCACTCATGTTGCTATCAGATACATATTCTAGGTCGGTGATTCCAGGAGTAAATCCCCCCCCCTTCCCAAAAATAAAAATTGTCAGAATACTAGTCAGTGCTGTGTTGGTGTGTACTGTACATTCATGTAACAGAGGTGACCCAGGACTGCTGCAGAATATTATGTTAAAAAAATATTGGAAAATTAAAGCTTTTGATTTCACTCTACCTGTATTGTTCCAACACGGCCTTTCTCAGACATTTTAAAGTGGTAGTATCCCGCTTTTTTTTTCACTTTTAACTACAAGTAAGCCTATAATAAGGCTTACCTGTAGTTACAATTAATATCTCCTAAACCTGCACGGTTTAGGAGATATTACCACTGCATGAAGCCGCTGACGAATGCGGCGCATGCGCTCTGAAGGTCCGGGGGGACCTTCAGAGTTCCTTGCCAGGAATTGCCGGAAAATTACGTCATCGCGGCTCCGGCCAATCACAGCGCCGGAGCCGCCGAACCCAGAAGAGACGCCAAGGGATCATGTCAGCGTCCACAGTGATGTCCGGGGTCGGGGCTTCGTTCTAAGGGAAGCGTTTCATAATGAGCTAGTATGCGATGCATACTAGCTCATTATGCCTTTGTTTTGCAGGTTTTTTTTTTTTTTCTTGGATGAGTTTACTACCGCTTTAATTGCTGGAGAAACCCTTGAAACAGCTTTACGAGTTCAGGGAACCCCTTCTAATAATTACTATGGCTACAGCTCACATGTGAAGGTCTCTGGGAAGAATGTTCATTATATTTGTGGTCATTGAAAGGAATTCCCCCTTACAGATAGCTAAAAAGATTGGCGTCAGTGGTTACTCATCTAAGAGGTAGGAGTCATTACTCAAGGAACAGCCAGCACCTCTGGAGTAACTCTAGGGTCCTACAGAACCCTGGTTGAAAAGCCTGTTCTAGCATGTAAGGCTCCATGTACACGGGACGTTGTTAAAAGTCCCTTTGAATGCTGGAATTATTAGGACGTTTGAAACGTCCGTTAGGTCGCGTTTGCACCCGCGTTTAGCGGGCGTTTGCGGTCGTTTGCGTTTAGAACCGTTCCTAGAGGTCAAAAAAATTATTCCCCTTTAAAATGGAAAAACGCGAACGCTAAACGCAGGTCATTGCGTTCGGTCGCGTTCGGATGCGTTTTTTTGCGTTTGAAACACCGGGAAACACACGTTCGAACGCAAATAATTGCCTTCTAAAAAAAGTCCCTGAACGCAACTGCCTGCAAATGACTGTAAACGTCCATGTGTACATGGACAGATAAGATAACATGGAGCTGCGTTCAGGGGCTTCTGAAAAAAACGCCCAATTGCTCCTAAACGGCCATTTCCAGCGTCCCGTGTACATGGAGCCTTAGTGCTCAATATTTTGTTATTTATGGCACTTTTCACTATAAAATATCATGAACACCGTTCTTAATTGCAAAGTCCTCCCAGCAGCCCCTCTTTACATTCATTTCCATGCAGTCTCGCAGCATAGCCTCTGTGGCATTTGCACCATATGGGGTGTCTCTGTGTACCATAAAGGGCTTTTAAACAAAAACAAAACAAAAAGAAAAAAGTGTGTTGAAACTGGTTTTAGGTTAGAATTCAAAAGTGGGCTGTAAGAATTGTGTTTCCATAGAACCTGATCCAATATCTTCAACATGGGTGCCCCTATGTCCCTTTTCAGCAGAAGTGGGTCAGGAAATTCCATACTTTCTATACTTGTAATACTCTTGCACATACTGAGCATCCCAAAGTAGGTTGGGACGCATGAGAACATGGCCTCTCTCATGTCAAACCTGTCACAAAGCCCAGATTCACTTAAAGGCTCACCATTCACATTACTATCTGACAGTACAATCGCTATACAATCAACTGTAGATCTACTAAAAATATGTAATATGAGGACCTACCTGAACTTTTTAATTATTTATATCCAATTAGGCGACTATCCTGCCTCTGCCATACTAATATTTTATTTGAAATTAATATCACAGTCCCTCCTGTGCTCAAATGGTCACACTTTTACTAGTTGTTTCCTAAATAAGTTTCAATTTATATGATTGATTTTGTGTTTTACTTACTTAGATTATTTAGACAAAGTTCTCCTTGGAAGGCACCATTTGGATATGCAATAAAAAGACAAACATAACAAGCTTCATCTTCTTTCTCCAGTTTAGAAAGCTTTATGGAGGATGTTGTTGAACTAACATTCAGAACACAGAGCTTCTTGAACTCTCTGGCGATTTGGATGCCGTACTTCTCACTGTAGGTCATCATGTTTTGAGTGTTCTTCCCCTTCTTCTGCCAGGTGACTTGTAGAACATCCAGATTAGCCTTGAACTCACATGACAGAGTGGCGTCTCCTCCCAGTACATTGGAGCCTGTATTCCTGCATATAACCTGAGGTCCGGATGCTGGAAAAAGGCAGAGGTTCACACTGACAGATAATATAAACACCAAAACATTACAATAATATACCATACAAAATTGAAATATTCAACTTCAATCAGCATTAAGCTTTCAATATTGAATTGCTCAGTAACACTGGGGGTGAGATCTCTGCACCCAGGTTCCCAGGTCCAAACCTAGCAGATATTTATAGATACATTCATCAAGAATAATAAGAAAACATAGATTAGATAGATAGATATTGGTTTCTTCCAGAGGTGTGGAATCTTTGTAGTGTATGGCATTAGGCAAATTTGTTGTAGTTTGGGTATCAGCAGCCCACCAACATTTCCATTGGAAGACAGTGGTGCAGATCTCCCCTCATCTGCCCCTTCCCTGGCTCCTCCTGCCTGTCAGTATGCAGCGATTCACCAGGGTAGGTTTGTGCACTCCACCCCCAGCACCATGTCCAGCTACCCAACCCGAGCAAAGGCTCCACAGCCCGAGCTCTGTAATCCCACCTGGCAGCTATGGAATGGGGAGAAGACTCAGGCCCCAACCCCAGCAGGCAGGAGTCTTTGAACTCAGTGGCATATCTAGCATATGTGGCACCTAGGGCAGATCTTTTTTTAAACCCCACTCCCCCCACCCCATTCAAAAACTATAGTTTCAGTAATATTCATAAAATGCAAGATGGAAATGAGAGTACAAATGGTCGTTTTTTTGGGTGAAGAGCAGTACCCGCATATGCGGGTGCAACCTACATCAAGAGATACTGAACTTCACCAGATGCGCAGAAGCTCTAAGACACTATCTTCTGAATTATATCCAAAGTGTGAAAATAGGATGGACACCTTGAAAGGATGAAGAAGAAAAATGCAGCATACGTGTTGGGTCGAACACACCTCCAACTGAATGCCTGGAGGTGTGGCAAATAATGTAGGTTTTATTTTAAAGTGTTCAGCTTGTACTAGAGGAGTAAAATAAGCCCCATGTTTCCTGGATGGCAGTAATAGTAACCCCATTGGTGTTATTGACTGGAAAAATCCCCCCTTCATTGGTGAATAGTGGTAGTAATGTTAAATCTCCCAACCTTTGTAGTCAGACACAGAGGAAGGAGAACGCCCTAGTGGGACTTTAGCGGCCTGGGAGTATTATAACAAATGTAGAATTAATATATATCACAAACAATATAAAAATACAATATCATTTTATTTGAAAAAAAGGTAAAAACAAAGGCTGAAGTGTAGTTAAACAGAGCATAACTGCCTAGGTGCAAGTGGCTCTAAATGTTCCACAATTGTCGTCACCCTGGGCAACCAGAGAAAACACCCGACTATTTTCAGAAATAGCTTTCTTTCATCAGAGGTGTATGTAGACTAGAACAGAGCACTTCTAGAATGGAGCAAGAAGAGAGGTGTAAACATTCAAGGTAAATATATATCAGTATTCATATTGTTACCATACTTATAAGGATTATCCAATAAACACTTACATCATTTATGTAGAAGGGTTACAAGACACAGCAGCCAAGGTATTAATTAAAACCAACAAAAATGTCCATCAAAAGGTCAAAAGGGGGGGGGGGGCAAATGTAGTGTTAGCCTCCTCCCCCAGTGAAGGGCAAGAACCAGCAAGACTTGCCGGGGTGCGCAGAGGAGGAGCATGGAGGTGAATGAGGAGAATAATCTGTATGTGTAAAGGAATATACACTATATGTATACAGTGCCTTGCGAAAGTATTCGGCCCCCTTGAACTTTGCGACCTTTTGCCACATTTCAGGCTTCAAACATAAAGATATAAAACTAATTTTTTGTGAAGAATCAACAACAAGTGGGACACAATCATGAAGTGGAATAAAATTTATTGGATATTTCAAACTTTTTTAACAAATAAAAAACTGAAAAATTGGGCGTGCAAAATTATTCAGCCCCCTTAAGTTAATACTTTGTAGCGCCACCTTTTGCTGCGATTACAGCTGTAAGTCGCTTGGGGTATGTCTCTATCAGTTTTGCACATTTAGAGACAGAAATTTTTGCCCATTCCTCCTTGCAAAACAGCTCGAGCTCAGTGAGGTTGGATGGAGAGCGTTTGTGAACAGCAGTTTTCAGTTCTTTCCACAGATTCTCGATTGGATTCAGGTCTGGACTTTGACTTGGCCATTCTAACACCTGGATATGTTTATTTGTGAACCATTCCATTGTAGATTTTGCTTTATGTTTTGGATCATTGACTTGTTGGAAGACAAATCTCCGTCCCAGTCTCAGGTCTTTTGCAGACTCCATCAGGTTTTCTTCCAGAATGGTCCTGTATTTGGCTCCATCCATCTTCCCATCAATTTTAACCATCTTCCCTGTCCCTGCTGAAGAAAAGCAGGCCCAAACCATGATGCTGCCACCACCATGTTTGACAGTGGGGATGGTGGGTTCAGGGTGATGAGCTGTGTTGCTTTTACGTCAACATAATGTTTTGCATTGTTGCCAAAAAGTTTGATTTTGGTTTCATCTGACCAGAGCACCTTCTTCCACATGTTTGGTGTGTCTCCCAGGTGGCTTGTGGCAAACTTTAAACAACACTTTTTATGGATATCTTTAAGAAATGGCTTTCTTCTTGCCACTCCTCCATAAAGGCCAGATTTGTGCAGTATACGACTGATTGTTGTCCTATGGACAGAGTCTCCCACCTCAGCTGTAGATCTCTGCAGTTCATCCAGAGTGATCATGGGCCTCTTGGCTGCATCTCTGATCAGTCTTCTCCTTGTATGAGCTGAAAGTTTAGAGGGACGGCCAGGTCTTCATAGATTTGCAGTGGTCTGATACTCCTTCCATTTCAATATTATCACTTGCACAGTGCTCCTTGGGATGTTTAAAGCTTGGGAAATATTTTTGTATCCAAATCCGGCTTTAAACTTCTCCACAACAGTATCTCGGACCTGCCTGGTGTGTTCCTTGTTCTTCATGATGCTCTCTGCGCTTTAAACGGACCTCTGAGACTATCACAATGCAGGTGTATTTATACGGAGACTTGATTACACACAGGTGGATTCTATTTATCATCATTAGTCATTTAGGTCAATATTGGATCATTCAGAGATCCTCACTGAACTTCTGGAGAGAGTTTGCTGCACTGAAAGTAAAGGGGCTGAATAATTTTGCACGCCCAATTTTTCCGTTTTTTATTTGTTAACAAAGTTTGAAATATCCAATAAATTTCGTTCCACTTCATGATTGTGTCCCACTTGTTGTTGATTCTTCACAAAAAATTACAGTTTTATATCTTTATGTTTGAAGCCTGAAATGTGGCAAAAGGTCGCAAAGTTCAAGGGGGCCGAATACTTTTGCAAGGCACTGTATATACATAATGCACACATGAATATATTTTCATTATGAAAATTGAATAACTTCAACAGCAAATATTTATAATGCACATGTAGAAATGGATATTCCCATAATGGTAGCCAGAATCATATTGTATATAGAATATTAAGGAAGGGGGTGTATATGTATTTATTGAAGGAGCATGAAGGAACCAGTTTAATGCATACAAACAGCTGCACTGCAAAGAGGTAACCGCTCATTCAAAATACACACACTGTATATAAGTATATATGTAGCCATCATACAAAGTACATGGCAGTAAGGGAGTATATAGGGTAAAGCATTATCTCAGTAACAGCTAGGGTATAAATAAGGTACCAAAATCTATCACAAAAGGACTTAAACAGTTTACCAGGGCAGAGATGTTACTTCCACATGGACCGCCCACCAGCACATGTAAGGAAGGAGCCTGCCCGACTCTCACCCATTACCATAGAGCTGCTATTGCATCGAGGTAGGAGGAGCAAAAAGCGTAGCCTGCACCGCCCCGGATGTAAAACAAAGCCCCCATGTGTAAAAAACCTGCAAGCACCGGATGGGTAGTCAGTAGACAGGCTCAGGCTGTAATAACCACCCCAGCTATAATGGACAGTGGCAGGTTTGGGCTGTAATAATAAACCACCACCTTCTACAGCATTTGTGGCAAGCTCAGGTTGTAATAACTTTTCCAGCATCAGTGGTCAGTGGCAGGTTCAATCTGTAATAACCCATCCCATCCACATTGGTGGTCAGTGGCAGGCTTAGGCTGTCATCATAAATCCCCCTCAGCCTTTGTGTTCCGTGTAATAACTGTTTCTCAACCTTTTTTCAGTCAAGGCACCCTTTAGAAACCTGCACAATCTTGAGGCACCCCATTTTAAAATGCAAAAAACAGTTTTATATAACACAGCAACATCCAAATACACACGTAGGACACCCAACATTAGTGTTGAGCGAACACGGACTGTATTATTTGTGTTCGTACCGAATAATTGGATTTTTGTTACCCGAACACGAACACGGACACTTTACTGTATATTCGGGTAAAAATCTGTGTTCGGTCGTTTTATTTCCGGGTTTTGCATGCTTTGGCGCGCTTTTCATGGCGGGCTTTCAACAGCCAATCAACAAGCGTTTAACTTGTGTGCCTAAGCCATCCCAGCCATGCCTGCAAATGTATCAGTAGCTGTGACTGGCCGTCTGAAGCATGTGACCAAGTCTTTATAAGTTCGAGGCAGCGCCGCAGCGGCGTCATTCTGCTGCTTAGATCAGGGAGAGAGCACACATCAACGTGCTGGCTGCTGATTAGGGACAGACAGGCAGGAAAAAAACATTTGTGTCCGGATAGAATTGAGGGACAGGTCGGAGTGTGTTAGGCAGGGCGAGTTGTAGGCATTTTAGGGAGAGGCTGCTGCTGAATTTTAGGGTTAGAGTGTTCTACAAACTACAATCGATATTGCTGTGTGGGGTGGGGTCTGTGCACGTAGTCCTCCTGATCTACAATCTCTTCTCAATCCTGTTAGGGAGAGGCTGCTGCTGAATTTTAGGGTCAGAGTGTTCTACAAACTACAATCGATATTGCTGTGTGGGGTGGGGTCTGTGCACTTAGTCCTCCGTCCTGATCTACGATCTCTTCTCAATCCTGTTAGGGACAGAGTCTGCTGAATTTTAGGGTCATTGTGTTCTACAAACTACAATCAATATTGCTGTGTGGTGTGGGATAGGAGATAGGCAGGTGTCAGTGATCCACATCCATTTTGCTGTGTGTGGGCTGCAGTGAACACAATCTTTTTGGGGTGCAGTGAACACAATCTTGGTGCAGTGAACACAATCTTTTTGGGGTGCAGTGAACGAAATCCTTTTGGGGTGCAGTGAACACAATCTTTGTGGGGTGCAGTGAACACAATCTTTGTGGGGTGCAGTGAACAAAATCCTTTTGGAGTGCAGTGAACACAATCTTTGTGGGGTGCAGTGAACACAATCTTTGTGGGGTACAGTGAACAAATGCCTTTTGGGGTGCAGTGAACACAATCTTTGTGGGGTACAGTGAACAAAATCCTTTTGGGGTACAGTGAACACAATCTTTGTGGGGTGCAGTGAACACAATCTTTTTGGGGTGCAGTGAACAAAATCCTTTTGGGGTGCAGTGAACGCAATCCTTTTGGGGTGCAGTGAACACAATCTTTGTGGGGTGCAGTGAACACAATCTTTTTGGGGTGCAGTGAACAAAATCCTTTTGGGGTGCAGTGAACACAATCTTTGTGGGGTGCAGTGAACACAATCTTTTTGGGGTGCAGTGAACAAAATCCTTTTGGGGTGCAGTGAACACAATCTTTGTGGGGTGCAGTGAACACAATCTTTGTGGGGGTGCAGTGAACACAATCTTTGTGAGGTACAGTGAACAAAATCATTTTGGGGTGCAGTGAACACAATCTTTGTGGGGTACAGTGAACAAAATCCTTTTGGGGTGCAGTGAACACAATCTTTGTGGGGTGCAGTGAACACAATCTTTTTGGGGTGCAGTGAACAAAATCCTTTTCGGGTGCAGTGAACGAAATCCTTTTGGGGTGCAGTGAACACAATCTTTGTGGGGTGCAGTGAACACAATCTTTTTGGGGTGCAGTGAACAAAATCCTTTTGGGGTGCAGTGAACGAAATCCTTTTGGGGTGCAGTGAACACAATCTTTGTGGGGTGCAGTGAACACAATCTTTGTGGGGTGCAGTGAACAAAATCCTTTTGGGGTGCAGTGAACACAATCTTTGTGGGGTGCAGTGAACACCATCTTTGTGGGGTACAGTGAACAAAATCCTTTTGGGGTGCAGTGAACACAATCTTTGTGGGGTACAGTGAACAAAATCCTTTTGGGGTGCAGTGAACACAATCTTTGTGGGGTGCAGTGAACAAAATCCTTTTGAGGTGCAGTGAACAAAATCCTTTTGGGGTGCAGTGAACACAATCTTTGTGGGGTACAGTGAACAAAATCCTTTTGGGGTGCAGTGAACACAATCTTTGTGGGGTGCAGTGAACAAAATCCTTTTGAGGTGCAGTGAACAAAATCCTTTTGGGGTGCAGTGAACACAATCTTTGTGGGGTACAGTGAACACAATGTTTGTGGGGTACAGTGAACACAATCTTTGTGGGGTGCAGTGAACAAAATCCTTTTGGGGTGCAGTGAACACAATCTTTGTGGGGTACAGTGAACAAAATCCTTTTTGGGTGCAGTGAACACAATCTTTGTGGGGTGCAGTGAACAAAATCCTTTTGGGGTGCATTGAACAAAATCCTTTTGGGGTGCAGTGAACACAATCTTTGTGGGGTGCAGTGAACACAATCTTTGTGGGGTGCAGTGAACAAAATCCTTTTGGGGTGCAGTGAACACAATCTTTGTGGGGTGCAGTGAACACAATCTTTGTGGGGTACAGTGAACACAATCTCATATTTCTGAAGATTTGAGGGTGCTGCCTGTTCCATACTCCTCCTACTCCTCATCCATCCTTTTAGGGGTACAAACAATAGTAATTGGGGCCTAGTGTGCTTCTGTACGTGTGAGATACATACACTTTTTTTGATCATATTTCCTATTCCGCTATTCAATAAAAACCTTTGGGGATCAATTAAATTGCGGGATAGTCTGTGTAGGTACGTGTGAGATCCACCTTTCCAAGTTTTTGGGGTTCATCTCATACTTCTGAAGATTTGAGGGTGCTGCCTGTTCCATACTCCTCCTACTCCTCATCCATCCTTTTAGGGGTACAAACAATAGTAATTGGGGCCTAGTGTGCTTCTGTACGTGTGAGATACATACACTTTTTTTGATCATATTTCCTATTCCGCTATTCAATAAAAACCTTTGGGGATCAATTAAATTGCGGAATAGTCTGTGTCGGTACGTGTGAGATCCACCTTTCCAAGTTTTTGAGGTTCATCTCATACTTCTGAAGATTTGAGGGTGCTGCCTGTTCCATACTCCTCTTCCTCATCCTCCCTTTAGGGTAGGAAAAAATTTAATTGGGCCTAGTCTGTGTTTGTACGTGTGAGATACACATTTTTTTATCCTATTCCGCTATTCAATACACACCCTTTTGGTGTAAAAAACATTAAATTGCGGCATAGTTTGCATATTTGACTGTGAGATACACCCGTGCGATACTGTTTTGTTCCGCTATTCAATAAACACCTTTCTAGGGCAAGATCTTAAATTACAGAAATATGAGGAGACCGTCAAATAAGGGCCGTGGCCTGGGTCGTGGTGCTGCTGGTAGAGCTCCTGTTGCAAGGAGAGGACGTGGTCGATCTGTGCCAGCTACACGCACAAGTCAAACACCTTCCTCAAGTGTGAGTAGGCGACAGAACCTGCATCAGTATTTGGTAGGGCATCATGCGCCTCTAGACGTGATGAGGCCTGAAGAAGTACAGGCGATAGTAGATTGGGTTGCTGACAGTGCCTCCGGTTCCTTCACATTGTCTCCCACCCAGTCTACTGCAGAAAGGTCAGAGTTGGCACCTGCAGCCAATGTCCAACCGTCTTTCACCTCACCCCCTTGCAAATCAGGCAAGCAGTCTGAGCCCCAAGCCATACAGCAGTCTCTTATTCTTTTTGAGGACTCTGTCAGCAGGGTTTCCCAGGGCCATCCACCTAGCCCTGCCCCAGAAGTGGAAGAGATTGAGTGCAGCGATGCCCAACCACTTATTTCTCAAGATGAGTACATGGAAGGACCATCACAGTACGTCTCCGATGATGACGAAACGCAGGTGCCAACTGCTGCGGCGTTCAGCATTGTGGAGACCGACAAGGAGGGCAGGGGTGAAGACTGGGTGGAAGATGATGTGGAGGACGATGAGGTCCTCGACCCCACATGGAATGAACATCATGCAGGTGACCTGAGTAGTTTGGAGGAAGATGCGGTGGTCGCACAGAGCCACCAGCACAGCAGAAGAGGGAGCAGGGTGCAGAAGCGGAGCGGCCGTGCCCTAGACACTACGCCTGCTACTGCCCAACGCAGCAAGGGAACAAGCACACCAAAGTCAGCTCAAAAGAGTTCTCTAGCGTGGAAGTTCTTTAGAAAATGTGCTGATGACAGGACACGAGTGGTTTGCACCCTGTGCAATCAGAGCCTGAAGCGAGGCATAAACCTTCTCAACCTGAGCACAACCTGCATGATCAGGCATCTAAGTGCAAAGCACGAGCTGCAGTGGAGTACACACCTTCAAAACCAAGAAACGTCTCTGGCTCATCCTGCTTCCTCTTCTGCTGCAGTCTCCGCCGCTCCAGCCACATCTGTAGTCATACCGGCACCTGCCACCCCGCAAACAGACGATCTGTCAGCAACACCACCACCTGGGTCACCAACAACCATCTCCACAATGTCCCTTGGAAGCGTTCAGCTTTCCATCTCCCAAACACTTGAGAGGAAGAGGAAGTACCCCCCTACCCACCCGCGATCCCTGGCCCTGAATGCCAGCATTTCACAATTATTGGCCTTTGAAATGCTGTCATTCCGTCTGGTGGAGACGCACAGTTTTAAAAAGCTTATGTCGGTCCCACAGTACGTCGTGCCCAGCCGCCACTACTTTTCCAGGCAAGCCATCCCTTCCCTGCACAACCAAGTGGGGGAAAAAAATCAGGTGTGCACTGCGCAACGCCATCTGTGCCAAGGTCCACCTAACTACCGATACGTGGACCAGTAAGCACGGTCAGGGGCGTTATATCTCCCTAACGGCACACTGGGTAAATGTAGTGGCGGATGGGCCTGAGGCGGATAGCAATTTGGCGCACGTCCTTCCACCACCGAGGATTGCAGGGCGCTTCAGTTTGCCTCCTGTTCCTAACTCATCCTACTCCGCTACCTCATCCTCTACCGCCTCCTCATCCGGACAGCGTAACACCTTCACCACCAACTTCAGCACGGCCAGGGGTAAACAACAGCAGGCAGTTTTACAACTTGCCTGTTTGGGGGACAAACCACACACCGCGCAGGAGTTGTGGAGGAGCATGGAACAGCAGACAAATGAGTGGTTGCTGGCAGTGAGCCTCAAGCCCGGCCTGGTGGTGTGCGATAACGGGCGAAATCTCATAGCAGCTCTGGGCCTAGCCGGTTTGACGCACATCCCTTGCCTGGCGCATGTGCTGAATTTGGTGGTGCAGAGGTTCCTTAAAAACTACCCCGATATGTCAGAGCTGCAGCAGAAAGTGCGGGCCGTCTGTGCGCACTTTCGGCGTTCTCACCCTGCTGCTGCTCGCCTGGCAGCGCTGCAGCGTAACTTCGGCCTTCCCGCTCACCGCCTCATATGTGACGTGCCCACAAGGTGGAACTCCACCTTGCACATGCTGGAAAGACTGTGCGAGCAGCAGCAGGCCATAGTGGAGTTCCAGCTGCAGCACGCACGCGTAAGTCGCTCTGCGGAACAGCACCACTTCACCACCAATAACTGGGCCTCCATGCGAGACCTGTGTGCCTTGTTGCGCTGTTTTGAGTACTCCACCAACATGGCCAGTGGCGATGACGCCGTTCTCAGCTTAACTATCCCACTTCTATGCCTCCTTGAAAAAACAATTCGGACGATGATGGAAGAGGATGTGGCACAGGATGAGGAGGAGGAGGAGGATGAAGAGGTAACATTTCCAAGGCTTTCAGGGCAGTCATTCGCAAGGGTCTCCGAGGGTGGGTTCCTGCACACACAAACGCCAGGGACACAATTGTCCAGCAGGGGCACAGTTCTGGAGGAGGAGGAGGAGCTGGAGGAGGAGATGGAACCATGTTCACAGCAGGGTGGCACCCAGGCCAGCTCATGGCCATCACTGGTGCATGGCTGGGGGGATACAGAGGACACGGAAGATACACCTCCCACCAAGGACAGCCTTTCGTTGCCTCTGGGCAGCCTGGCACACATGAGCGATTACATGCTGCAGTGTCTCCACAACGACCGCCGAGTTGCCCACATTCTAACTTGTGCTGATTACTGGGTGGCCACGCTGCTGGATCCCCGTTACAAGGACAACGTACCGTCCTTAATTCACTCACTGGAGCGCGATCGCAAGATGCGCGAGTACAAGCGCACGCTGGTAGACGCGATGCTGCTGTCATTCCCATCTGACAGCGGGGACACAGTGGAAGCACAAGGCAGAGGAGGAGGAGGAGGAGGTCGCCAACACAACCAGGGCACCGCCAGCACCTCAGAAGGCAGGGTTAGCATGGCCGAAATGTGGAAAAGCTTTGTCAGCACGCCACAACAAACAGCAGAACCAGCAGCTCAGATGGAACGTCTTAGCAGGAGGCAGCATTTTACCAACATGGTGGAGCAGTATGTGTGCACACGCCTACATGTAGTGAATGAGGGGTCTGCCCCCTTCAACTTCTGGGTCTCCAAATTGGGCACATGGCCTGAGCTTGCCCTTTACGCCTTGGAGGTGCTGGCGTGCCCTGCAGCCAGTGTATTATCTGAACGGGTATTTAGCACGGCTGGGGGCGTTATAACAGACAAGCGCAGCCGCCTGTCCAGAGACAATGTGGACAAGCTCACGTTCATTAAAATGAACCAGGCATGGATCCCACGGGACTTTTCTGTACCTTATGCAGAATAGCAATGGATACCGACCTTACCCACCCATTGTTCCATTTTTGCTCTTTCTCACTCTTTTGGGGTGTACCCTCATTTAAAATTTGTGAAAAGAAGCAGTGTTGGCTACCTCGTCCTCCTCCTCAGGGCCAGATTAACGTAGGGGCTATTGGAGCTGCAGCTCCAGGCCCCTACCTTTTATATAGGCCCCGGGTTGGCCATATTCACTGTTACCGCTCTTCTGTCACTTGTAAACACAGAAGTCTGGCTTCTATGCTCGCTTCCCCAGACAGCACCCTCAGAACCTTCCCACACAGCGCGAAGGCCGGACAAGGAGGGACAGTTGCCGATGCATGGATGTGTTTATGGGCTTCAGAGACAGCATCCCATGTTGAATTAGGCATGCATGGCTGCACCCTTCCTCCTCTGGGTGCATGCCAAGGCACGGCCCTTAAGGCCCTTCAAAATCCTCAGCACCAAACCCATGATGCTCTTAATCCGGCCCTGGTCCTCCTCCACCGCCGCTTCCACCTACACCGCCCATAGGTGTGCGCAGCCTATTGCATTAGGGTGTGCACCCCAAAGTTGAAATACACATGCATGTGTTTGCCTACATGTACATGGCCCCCCGATACATTACTCTCCCTGCTGGCAAAGAGAAATAGAGCAGAGCAGGTCCGAGGGAGATCTTTCCCATCTCCTCACTGGCAAAAAGTGATAATGCTATGTGCCCTAGGTGATTAGGGTGTGCCCAGGCACACCCGGCACACCCTGTGCGCACGCCTATGACACCGCCACATCCACCACCACCTCAACATCCCTCCTACTTCATATGGGCCTCGTCCTTCAGAGATGAAGAACATTGTTTTATTTTTCTGGGTTTTTTTTGTTGTTTTAAGTTATTTCCCTATCCACATTTGTTTGCAGAGCATTTGCCATGCTCTTAATTACGTTTTGCTGCCATTTGCAGCACTCTAGCCCTTTCCTTTGGTGTTTTAGAGCCATTTTAGTGCCTGAAAGTTCGGGTCCCCATTGACTTCAATGGGGTTCGGTGTCCAGGAAAAGTTCGGCAAAAGTCCGGGACACGGACCCGGACTTTTTTTTAAAGTTCGGCCGAACCCGTCGAACACGGATATCTAGGTGTCCGCTCAACCCTACCCAACATTAGAGATGATTTATTCTTCCAAAGCAAATACACCTTTGCACACTAATGTGGAGGAGCAGGGGGAAGGACAAACAATAAATGAAAAAAGAAAAATGACTGTGCTAACTATGAAAAAGCTGCTACACTAAACAACTGACAAGAAAAATTGTAGAAACCAAGATAATGTGAAAAAGTGCAGCGCTAGTAGACAAATTTTGAATAAATTGCAATATAAAAGTGAATAAACAAAATATATGAACAAATGTGATAAGTCCAAATAAATTGCAAAAAAAATTAGAGTGAACATAAAATCAACAATCCCATATGTGAGGTGACTTGTCTGTCCACAACGGTGATAAATCAGGTGCTCACTGGATCCCAACACCAACAAGATATGAAGATATTATATGCTCACCAGAACCGTAGGACTTGGACTGCACCTGAGTCAAACCAGCTTAATAAACAGTGGATGGATAATCCGAAAAGGTAGGCAAAACATGGATGTTGTGGTGAAGATGTATTAGCAGAAGTATAACGTCACACCAGGAAGGCTCCCACTTCGTCAAAAGGTCATAAATAAACCAAAAAGCAAGGGAGCACAAATAGTGTAATACTGCTAAAAATGTATTAAATAAAAATACACCAAATTGCACTTACAAACATCTCGTGATAAAGAGCATATACAGATGCAAAGGTAGGCTGTCAGCAGCGTGGCCTTGACGTGTTTCAGCATAAATGCTTTTCTCAAAAGGTAGTGTACATAAGAGGGACTGGGGAAGCTGGACAAGTAGTCTCCCAACCTCCTTAAAGCAATCTGGGTTCCACAAGCCCCCCAACCAAAGTGACTCACGTCACATCTCTCCCCTTTCGGCAGGAGACTAACACAGAAGGAGACCCCAAATGGGTTAACTTCGAAGTTAGTCCATAGTTCCAGTCCCACAATGTCTGCACCCACACAGTACCCCAAACAAATTGTCCGGGACAGATCGTTACTGTCGTAGAACACAACCCCTGCTGGGGAGAAGTGTGGACTGGTTCTTCTCCCTGGATTCCATTTAGCCGCTGGAGAGAAGACAGGGTGGCTGGGCTCACTCCATCATGCTGTTGGGGATCTGGGCTGACTATCCAGCATCCCTGGGGTATGCAGGTGGAAACAGTAGTCTCATACACTTTTTCTCTGTGAAAATCCACCAGTGCTTGTACAACAAGGCTGACATCCTCCTGTCCCAATGCCAGACCTTTTTCTGGGGTTGTGTAAGTGGAAACTGAAGTCCCATCCACTACCACAGGGAATCCATCTTCTATTAGTTGAGGGGCAGAGGCCAGCGGTACTCTGCCCTGTTGCCAGCTCTTCTGCTTGATTGCTGTCAGTGAATACCACAGTCCCATCCACTGATATTAGCTCAGGCTGCATTTGTGAGGTGCCGATTGCATTCTCACCCTGGAGCTTCTGCAGAGTTGATTGTTGTGGGCAGAGGCCAGTAGCGTCCTGCCCAGCTGCCAGCTGTTCCACTGGGCAGTAAAGTGAAACATCAGTGGCCTTGCACAAATCCTTCAGGGCCGCCAATTGTTGTATGTAGGGGTCCACAGCGCCATGCTCTGAAGTCAGCTCTTCTGCAGGAGGCCCACCGGGTTGTTCCTCCTCAACAGAAAAGTCTATTAAATCCCCAATCTCTGGTGGTGTCTGGGGATCGAAATTCACCATCTCCTGTCTGTGGAATCCAGAAGATGTTACTGGTGCTGGGCAGAGGCTAGCAGAGTTCTGCTCTGTTGTCAGCACTTCAGCTTTGGGAACAGCAATCTCTGGAGTTTCCACTGCTGACTCTAAGGCATGCTGCTGAATGTGTTCTAGCAGTTTCCTGTATGCCCTTTCCAGATGCTGTTCTTTCCTTAACAAGTGTTCTAGATCAGGTTTAAGCTCTGAGACCCCTGTGAGACGGAGCATAGCCTCTCTGTATTCTCGCAGGTCCTCAATGGTAGGTTCCCCTTCATCACCAAACACAAACGCATCTGTGAAGCTCTCCCACAGCAATCCAGGGCCACCAAAGTCATATCCCTCCTGAGAGCATTCTGATGTCTCTCCTAAATATTTCTGCTCTGCGTGCCATTGCAGAGCCCGATACTGATTGTCCAGCTCTATCTCCTGCTGGACCAGCCTGTCCAACTCAGATACCCATTGCTCCTGGGGCCGCTCTCCCAGGAATGCCATCCGTAACTCCCGTTGGTCACTGGCCCGTTGCCCTGGGGTTGGAAAGCACTTGCCCTTGTATATATCAGCAAGCTGGAGGGCTCCAAGCCAGAGCTCCACCCAAATGTGCTTCCTGAGCTCCAGGTATTGATCAGCAGATACCGTCCTGGGGTATACTGAAAGGGCAATTCACAGCACCCCCTTAGAACTCTGATGCCAGGTCCATATATCCGTTGGGTTGACCAAAGTCTGCTATCCCAATCTTGGCTCCCGGTGGAGGTTTGGATGTCCTAGACTGCAGGGAGCATCCCACCGCTTGCCACCAATGTGACGGAATCCGGACACCCTGACTGGGTATTTCCGCCAAGAAGCTGCTACCTAAGCTCTGGAATACAGGATCCGTGAATCTGGCTATAGTTACCCCAAGAGCTCGACAGTACAAGTTTTGGAGTCAAACCAGAATGAACTGTTTATTGAAACACAAAGCACAAGGAGATATACACTCTGGGTCAACCCCTCCCCCTTAGAGCCAATCCATACAAACATACACATCCCATAATAAGCTTACTAAAGGCAGACATGAACAATAGAACAATGGAATGCAGGTATTCAACAATAACAAACCCCCACCCCACTAGAAAGGGTCTATGAAATGCTTCTGCAATATCCTAGCAATCTGCAATATATCTTTATATATTTCCTGAGGGATACTGTTCAGAAATATTATTGTCCCAAGTGAAAGAGCGCCTCACTCTTTCAACACAAACCACACATATAGAACCCAGGATAA
The DNA here is from genome assembly GCF_965119305.1 of Pelophylax lessonae. Classification (NCBI taxonomy): domain Eukaryota; kingdom Metazoa; phylum Chordata; class Amphibia; order Anura; family Ranidae; genus Pelophylax; species Pelophylax lessonae. The sequence continues at coordinate 39,707,099 of NC_138769.1, forward strand.
CCGGGGTAAAACGAAAGGCTTAGTCCAGTGTGGTTTACAGCGAGTCTGATTAGTGCAGACCCGACTTGGGTTCTTGGTCTCCCTGTGCCCCTAATAGACACAGGGTGACTTACACTTTAGAGGGGCTGGGGAAGCTTGACAAGGAGTCTCCCAACCTCCCTAAAGCAATCTGGGTTCCACAAGCCCCCCAACCAAAGTGACCCACGTCACAGGCTCCCTTTCCCAGAAGCCATCCAGCAGCGTGGAGGGATAGAAAGGCGAGATGTGGAGCACTAAGGGGAAAGTCCCGAGCCGAGGTCGCAGTGGAACGCACCCCTCGCTCGTGGACTGCAGGAATGTGGTGATGGCACGGGGGTGGTAATGCGTTTCAGAGTATATACAGTAACGCTCCTTTGTCAGACCAATGATGAAGAGGGGAAAGCCAGCTGAAAGAAGCTAAAAAACCAGAAACTAGTAAAAAAAAGAGGGAGGAAGATGGTGGCCTAAGGGAAAGGGAGTCACCAGAGAGGATACATGGTAAAAAAAAAAATACATTTGGAACAATAATCGTTCAATAAAACAGAGGCATAAATATATGTGTATATAAAAAATGTACAACCATATATAATAAGCATGTGGCATATACATTTAAAGAGCAAGAAGAATCTGTGGGGAAAAAAGTAAATAAATAATAATTGTGCAAGAAAGTGGGGAGAAAAAGATCACTAATTAAAATATTAATGAAATGATAATAAAACGTATCTATATACATACATATATATATCTCTATCTGAGTACATGTATGCCACATACACACACCATATATACACACTAACCCTACACCCTCAATGGATAAAAAATATAGTGCAAAATTAAATAATGGTAATATGAGCATACACTAGAGGATAAAATCAACACACATAAAATAAGCATATCCCATACAGTGTGTAGTGCTAAAAGATGGTTGCTAAGGGTACCGTTTCTAATGTCTGCTATACTAGGTAATATGTCTTCTGTAGTGGATAGACCTACTGTAATACCATAATCTTGAGATTACGACTATATAAGAGAATTTTGTTAGTAATAATGAAGACACCTAAAGTAAAAAAAGGGGAGAGAAGGTATGTTACCTTTTGGAGCGTGCTTCTGCTCTCTGGAAGAGCGGCCCTGGGGACAGCAAAGATACTATTTACCCACACAGGAGGCCAACATTGTGTGCTTTAAAGACTGATTGCTCCCACAGAAGCGCCCTATGATCCTTACATTTTTGAGCAAGATCACATACCTAGTACATGATTCGTCACTTCTAGGTAGGAGGCACGCGCCACCGGCAACTCAGCCGTGCTGTGATTAAACACCGCAGATGTCGATCAGCGGGTGCCAGCCAATGGATCACCACTGGCACCTAGTGATCATCATGAATTTACACAGGAACCCTGCCTATGTAAACAAGGCAGAGCTCTGTCCTATCAGCGGGTAAGTAATAGATTTTCTTTCCCTGCAAAGCCGGGAATAAAATCCATTACTTCCCCTAGTAAAAGCACTTCAGACAGTGCACCAAAATACAGGCTAACCTACATAGTTACACACTTAACCCTTTGATCACCCTAGATGTTTAACCCCTTCCCAGCCAGTGTCATTAGTACAGTGACAGTGCATATTTTTAGCACTAATCACTGTATTAGTGTCACTGGTCCCCAAAAGTGTCAGTTAGTGTCCAAATGTCCGCCACAATATCGCAGTCCCACTATAAGTCACTGATCACTGCTATTACTAGTAAATAAATAAATAAATATTCCAGTTTATATCCCATAGTTTGTAGATGCTATATCTTTTATCAATATATTAATGGGATTTATTTTACCACAAATTTGTAACAGAATACATTTTGGCCTAAATTGATTAAGAAATTTGAATATTTACATTTTTATTGCATATGTTTTATAGCAGAAGGAAACAAATATATTTTTTTATGTTTCAAAAGTGTCTGTGTTTTTTTGTTTTTAGTAAAAAAAAATAAAAAAATGCAGAGGTGATCAAATACCACCAAAGAAAGCTCTATTTGTGGGGAAAAAAAGGACATACATTTTTTTTTGGGTACAGTGTCGCACAACTGCGCAATTGTCAGTTAAATGAATGCAGGGCCGTATCGCAAAAAATGGCCTGGTAATGAAGGGGGGTAAATCTTCCAGAGGTCAGGTGGTTAAAATACTTACACTAGTTACACTGAATACCGGTCATTTAGTTTTTGTATTATATATCTACTTGAAGTTCAGCTTTAAGAAGTACTGGTGTAAAGAAATGTGAGGGTGAGCAGATACTTTTAGGTTGCTTTACTAATACAGTATAGAACATGTCCACTTTAGTAGTTAATTTCGACCCTATTCAGACTAGCGCGACTTGTCAGCCTGACAACTCGCACTCAGTCGCTCGCCATTGATTAGCACAGGACCTGTTCTAATAGGAGCGACACAAGTCACTCCGACTTAGAAAAAGGGTCCTGTACTACTTTGGGGCGACCTGGGAGCGACTTGCATAGACTTCCATTATGTGAAGTCCCTGCAAGTCGCGCCGAAGTCGCGGTGCACAACGTGCACCGCGACTTCACAGGCCTCCCTCGAAGTCGGATCGCGCCAGTCTGAATGGGCTGTTCCAGTTATATTTGTTAATGAGGTGAAACAAAGTGAAAAGTTACTTTGCAAACAATACCCAGTCATGTGCAAAAAATGTTTAAAAAAAGAAAAAGGAATTTTGTTTGCAGGATTGGATGACTGACATCAGTACAGCTTTACCTCATCAAACTCACTTTAACCACTTGCCGACTGAGTACGGTAGTACTACTGCGGCAAAGTGGTTCGTTATCGTCTGACGACGTAGTATTAACGTCGTCAGACACTCCCCCTTCTGGGCGGCGCTTGCGCGCCGCCGGAGGCTCGCTGTTTTCATTCACAGCGGGAGTCGGGCCAGGGGAGGAGCAGCGGCGATCGCCGCTGCTCTGCCCCGATCGCCGGGGATCTAGTGTGGAGATCCGCCCGCCTGTGTAAACACAAGCGGGCGGATCTCCATAGTGACAGGGAGTGACAGATCGGACTGTTCAGCATAGCTGGACATCCGATCTGTCCATGACTCACTCAGTCACCTCCCCCCCTACACGTCAGTAAGCACCAGGCATACATTAACCCCTCCCTCTCCAATAAAATTAACCCCTTCCCTGCCAGTGTCATTTTTACAGTAACAGTGCATATATATAGCACTGATTACTGCAGTAATGTCACTGGTACCCCCAAAAGTGTCAAAAATGTCAGTCAAGGGTCCGATCTGTCCGCCGCAATGTCGCAGTCCCACAAAAAAATCGCAGATCGCCGCCATTACGCGTTAAAAAAAAAACACCAAAAATGACAGAAATCTTTCCCTTTGTTAGTAAACGCAATAACTTTTGCGCAAACCAATCAAAATACGCTTATTGCGATTTTTTTTACCAAACATAGGTAGCAGAAAACAAATTGGCCAAAAATTTTTTAAAAAATTGGTTTTTACATCTTTTTTGGGGGGAATTTCATATAAAAAAATGTTAAAAATATTGTTATTTTTTCAAAATAAAAGCTCTTTTTTTGTTCATAGCGCAAAAAGTAAAAATTGCACAGGTGATCAAATACCACCAAAAGAAAGCTCTGTTTGTGGGAAAAAAAGGACGTAAATTTCGTTTGGGTACGGCGTCGCACGACCGCGCAATTGTCAGTTGAAGTCGCACAGCGCCGTATCGCAAAAAGTGGCCTGGACGGAAGACAGCAAAATCCTCCGGTGGTAAAGTGGTTAAAAGTAAAAATGTTTTTTTTTTGCTGCTGTGATCTGACTTTCTGTTGGAAGGAATGTAGCCACCCTCTCTTGCTCACTCCAAACTATGTAGAGCAGTATATGTGACCACAACTAATGTGTACTGCTCATTCCAAACATATGTGATGGGGAAAAATGAGAAGTTTGGGAACTCACAGAGGATGTTTCAAGAAGGCAGAAAAACCCAGTAAGAAACAATTCCATGAATAATACTCATAGGTGTGGCATATCAAGATGCTGATTAGATAGCATGATTATTGCACAGGTGTGCCTAAAGCAGGCCATAGACGATGCGAATTTCGAACGATTTATCGTTGTTTTGCGTGTGTTTCTAGCAACGGTTACTTTGCGGTAAAACCAAGGAAACTTAGACCTTTGTGGTGTGTAAATGTGCTTTACTATGCAAAAAACAATCTGTACATACAAAACTATTACAATATTTAGGAGGATAATACAAAACTAGCAGATACAGATAAAGATAAAGCAAATATACTTAACTAAAAAGAAGTATGCAGCCATGGAGTCTCATTCCAATGCACATGGCTCAGGGAAGTCAGGTTTAGCTTCTTGCTTCATGGATGTTCCTGTGTGAGACTGCCTTCTTGCAGCCTTGAGCAGTCATTTAGACTTGTGATTAAGGAATATACCATCCCCCCAAACCAACACCATTTGTCCTTAGGACAAAAGGGCTGTTTATCCATTGTACAGTGACTTTGAAGGGGGGGGGGGGGTTAGGCTTGGCCAAACTTCCTTCCAAAATCTTTACAAAAGAAAGGTATCATTTAGTGAGCCACTGTCAAATATGCAACTTCCACAACAATCGTGCAATAAACGCAAGCGGCACTCGTGTACATCATGCGGGTATACCATCAATGTGATCTGAAAATCGTACAACCAAACACTAGTTTCTTGCGCCAGCATAGGAAGTGATGCAATGTTGTCTTGATCTTTTAACCACACCTCCACTGGGCACTCCCCCTACAGTTAAAACTTGGGTCGCGGCATTTACGAACAGAACAATCATTCGTCACAGTACACGACTATTCTGACAAAGAAAATGCCATTCAAGAGGTATAATAGGAATCAGAAAATGGCAGCCATGGTTATTGCATTGATAGCTTTGGAGGAGGAGACGAAAATTTGAGAAATAGAAGGAAGAGCAGAGTGTGGTCCAAAGACTGGCTCATGCAACGAGAACAATTTTCCCATGTCAACCTGCTAACAAACCTGAGGGAAAATAATCCTGAGGATTACCGTTATTATTTGCGGATGACCCAGCAGTCCTTTAAGATGCTATTATCTCTTGTGCAGCCACATATCACCAAAAAGGACACCTGCATGAGAAAATCTATTAGTGCAGAGGAGAGGCTCATGGCAACCCTTTGTTTTTTGGCAACAGGCAGGTCTTATGAAGACCTGAAGTTCACCACTGGAATCTCTGCCCAATCATTGGGAAGAATCATACCTGAGACGTGTGAGGCCATAGTGAAGGTGCTCCAGCCACAGTATTTAAAGTTAATTCAAAAATGTACAACTGTAAATTTTATAAAATTGAATTCAAACATAAGTATAATTTTGAGAGAACATCAAATTGTCAAAAAAATATTTCACTTGCTGTACACGGTTGTCTGAAAAAGATGCTAGTTTATAAAGCAATACATACCTATTTCAAAAATAGCATTATTAAATGATAACATTATTAAACAATAACCATGAAAAAAGGAACAAAAACACGAATCAAAAGCAATAATATTGAACAACATATATAAAATTATCTTATAGATTGGTGTATTGGGAGCCATGAAACCAAGAACCTTGATGTGGTTCAGGACGCACTGACCAGCTTGGGTTTCCCTGTGATTGAGACATATTAGTTGGGTGCTAATAGTGGCCAGATGTTACAGATGGAGCAGATGGTACAGGTGGAGCAGATGTTCTGTGTAAGATTTCCCTTTAGTCCAATGGCAATCATTTTATGCATTAAAGCTTCAAATATGTCTCGCTGGTCCATGGACATCCTACGTAACTTGTGTGCAACAAAGTGACCCACAGCATCACATTCATCATCTTTCTGCTTCATGATAGATGATGCATCTTTCAGCAAACTGGCAGTATCTATCGTAGTTGAGATTTCTCTTCTTTCCTCTTTGAGTTCTCTATGTTGATGATCCTGGCTGCTGTGATACTGGGCTTGGATCCTATTTTTACAACTATAAAGGGTTCTACAGCATTATTCTAATGGAAATTGTGAATGCCAAATATGAATTCATTTACCTGGATATAGGAAAAAAATGGAAGAAACTCGGATGGAGGTGTGATAAAGCGCAGTCCATTTATAGTATGCACAGGTTAAAAGAAGGAATGTTGCATCTTCCGTCTTCTAGTGAGGGAGTTGAGGGACTAAATTTTGTGTTCATTGGGGACAATGCATTTGCTTTACATGAACACCTGTTGAAACCATATCCCTTGCACAATTTAACTACTCCCCAGAAAATTTTAATTATCGATTGTCTAGGGCGAGAAGGGTGGTAGAGAATGTGTTTGGGATCATGGCCAGCAGATTCCGAATTTTCCACACCGCCATTAATGTAACAGTGGAAAAAGTTGACATAATTGTGGAGTGCTGCTGTATGCTACACAATTACTTACAACGCACAACTGTGTCATATATACCATCATCTGCAGTTGATATCAAAGACATTACCAGTGGGACAATTGTGCCAGGTGATTGGCGAAATGACAGCAACGGCATGCTTAATTTAGCTCCTGCAAGGCCTAGGCTACCAACTTCAAATGCACAGCAAAATTGCATTCATTATACTGATTATTTTATGGGTAGTGGTGCAGTTGCATGGCAGGATAGCATATAATTATATGTACCTAGATTTCTTTTGAATTACTTGCTCTAAATAAAAACAGCTAAATACATCATATACAATATATCAGTGTTCTTTATTCTTGTTTTGGTCACATTCTACTCTGACTGTCCCATGAGGCAGAAGGACCCCTGACCCTATAGTTGGTTCATTGGGCACTCCAACCCCCCCCCCCCCCAAAACAAAATAATTTTGAAAATAAAAATAAAGTTTCATATACCTGTGTCTGAGTCTGACATTTCCTCTGGTTCTGGTTCGGATATTAAACTAGAGTCTGATGCAGCACTTGCTTGAAGAGTGCAATGGGACTCTCTCGGATCATCAGTGTCAGCGAGAAACATCAGGTCTTTGAAGTATTCTCCAATATCGTGCAGCCCTCCACACTAGGGCTGCACGATATTGGAAAAAAAAGTACATTGCGATATTTTTTTTTCCAACTATATATATTGCGATATTGAGAGAGACGTCAATCCAGGCTAAAGCCAACAATTACCGGCTGGGACAGCCAGCGTTAATGTTACTGTAGGGATGGGATGAGTATTGCAGCAGCCTTCTTCTGATTGTGTTATACTGCACTGGGACAGCCAGGGTTAATTTTACTGTAGGGATGCTGGGATGGAAATCATGGACATGGAGTATTGCAATGCAGGCAGCAGCACAGCCTTCTTATTATAATTGCAGTCAGATACAGCCAGGGCTGGCCAGGGTTAATAATGGTATATATTTATCAGGCAGCACTATTGACACTCAGTGACAGTCATTGTACTGTGGATGACAATCTGGATTAGGCACAGTCACTCTCAGTCGGGACTCACAGTGGTGGTAGGAGAGGAGCCGGTAGAAGAACACAGCCTCAGCCTGACTCGACAATCATCCGTCCAGACTCCAGCCCATACGTTCAGTGGAGTCTGCCGCCCTGCAGCTAGTTCTCTTGACCGGCGGTACAGCGAACCATTCACGCCGTGAGTAGCGGCACAGAGCGAACCCATCAGGTGTGCAGGCACGCGTGATTGGTTAGCTGTGCAGCTACTCACGGTGCGCTGCTCACCGCTGGCGCTGAACTGTGAGTCCCAGTCCCGACCAGCTTCTCCCTGCCGCTGGTGCTGAACTGCGAGTTCTCCCCCCGCCATCTTCTCCCTGCCTAATTAATATCGCATCCTCGGCGATGTGAATATCGCCCATCCCTGCTGCACGATAGTCGATAGCACATCGACTATCGTTCAGCCCTAGAGCACACCAAACGCTTAAGATATCTTCTTTATTAACTTCAACTTTTCTTCATAGATAACACTGACACTTTTGCAGCAGACAGTCCATGTACAAACATGTGTTCGATAGTTTGATATAATGTTTGCGTATTTGTTTGAGTTCGATTTGGTTTGATTTGGTTTGCTAGGACGTATGGATTGTTTGAGTTTGTGTTCGATTTAAGTTAGTTCGGTGGAACTACAAGTGAACACATAACTAGTTCAGTGTACAGCTCTAATCACATTACTAACAATAGGAACATATATAACTGTATTAATTACCTATTTTTGGCCACCTGCTTCCATAAAACTGCTCTGTGGATCTGTGTCTGTACAGATCTCCTTTCTGTAGTGGAATGAGAATGCTGGCTTAGAGCATGGAACTTTAGACAAAAAAAAATGAGTGTAAGGCTGGCTTTAATTGGCCAAGACTCTTGCTGAGTGTGAGATTGGCTGTGATTGGCCACAAACTCCTTATGGGTAATAAAGTTTAACTCTGTGCTTTCTGGTTTCAATTCTGCTGTGTCTGAGCTTACCTTACAGGCATATAAATGAATCTTACGGGGATATTTTCTTTTTGCTTCTGTGAACACACAATACAATTGTTATATGACATCCAAACATAAAGTCACAGTAAATAACTGCTTTTGTCTCTCACATATAAACATATGCACTGTTTTGAGGTTATTAGCAGCTCTAGCTGTATATGCATGTAGGTCATATTAGCAGCCTAGGACAGGTTTTAGCTGGCCAGCTACACTCCCACCAAAATTAACTATAATTCTATGGACTCTATAGTAAGATTTGAACATGAATTTGGGGAATTTTCCATCAGGTTCTCAACTTCCAAGTGTCTTTTATCACTTTTAAGTAGAACAACTAACTGCTGTATAGGACGTTCCAACCTGAGTGGCGTAATGAGACGTTTTCCCTTTTTGTCAAGTTTTGGAGTATCCTATTTGTAACAACACTCTTCTTACTAGTCTGTCTTTATCCTTTTGAACTTCTAGAACTTTAGCCAATTTCCATTGACTTCTAGGTAAATCTTCTTCTTTCACTAATACTATGTCACCAACTTGGACATTTCTTCTGGGTGTTTGCCATTTACTTCTTAGCGTAAGACTGGCTAAGTACTCTTTCCTCCATCTATTCCAAAACTGTTCTGATAGATATTGAACTCTTTGCCATCTCTTTTTGGTGTATAAATCCTCTTTGGTGAACTTGCCAGGTGGTGGATGTATGTAAATCAGACTTAAGGTGAAGTAGATGGTGGAGTTAAAGGTTCCAAACTTGTTGGATCATTGATGTTGTCAACATTAAGTGGACGACTGTTAACGATAGACATTACTTCATAGAATAGGGTCCTAACTAAATAATCAATCTTGTGAAGGTAGAATTTCTGGGTAGAATTGCTGGATGCTTCACTCTGCTGGGCAACGATGCATTTTCCAGTCTCCCTCCCACCTTCAGTATACCATCCTGTAGAACAAGATTAAGCTTGTAAGGTGGTTGTTGGGAAGCCTTTTAGGTTCTTGACTAAGTCTCTTCAACTCTTCACTATAGAATAACTATAGAATCTCTGTTGAATGAGTCTTTCTTCAGCTTTCATTCTTTCCTCTGCATTCAATGATTCCTTCTTTCTGATTCCCTTTGCCAAACGTTGAATTCGAGCTGCTACCTTTATGACTGTATTCCATTTTGAACATCTGGCTAGTCTTTCAAGTATGTCATCTTGACACTTGGCAGCAGTGCTCAATGTTTGTACAACTTTTACTTCTGGATCACCCATAGACAATTCGGTGTAACCTTCACAGGGTATGATCTCCTTTTCCCAAAGGAACTCTGGACCGGTGAACCAATTTGAATTTTCAATTCTGTTACATTCAGGCCTCTTGAAGAATGATCTGCTGGGTTATGTTTTGTATCAATATGATGCCAATGTTCCGGATTTGTTATTTCCCGAATTTTCTGAACTCTGTTGGCGACAAAGACAGGGAATCTTCGAGCTTTGTTGTTTATGTATCCTAGGACGACTCGTGAGTCTGTCCAAAAGTATTCTTCATCTATTTTTAACTCTAATTCTTCTCTCAGAAACTTGCTTACTGATGCTGAAACAACAGCTGCTGTCAGTTCAAGTCTTGGTATTGTCTGAATACTGGTAGGTGCAACTCTGGTCTTTCCCATAACCAGGGCATAGTGTATTTTTCCTTCTCCTATCACTCTGATGTAGGAGCACTGACCATAACCATAACTACCGGCGTCTGAAAAGTGATGAAGTTCTATTTTCTTGTACTCCGAAATCATGAGGTACAAAACATCTGGGTATCCGAACTTCTTTCAAATTTTGCAAGTCTCTTATCCAAGCCTCCCACCTTGGCCTCAAATATTCAGGTATGGGTTTGTAATGTTCTGGTACCTTTGGGTACCCTAATTACTCTTTTCCTAAGTGTATGCGCCCCACCATTCTCTTTTGGTAAGGTGCGCATACACCTTTAAGACTGATGCTGTCATCACTGAGCGCCGGACTGAACAGCTATTTAAATCACCAGATTTCACTCACATGTGTTCGTTCAACCTGCTTTGTGCCTTGATGCTAACCTGTCTTGAAGCTCTCATGCTTGCAAGCATACCTCGCTGTCGGAACCACGCTGCGCTGATCCCTGTATCCCGCTACTGGATCATCCGCTCTTGCCGAACCTCTACTCTGCTACATTGCTACTAGTGATAAGTACCCCACAGGGGAAACCTCTATAACCTTCATACTAAAGCTTACACTATCTAGCTCTGCATACTAAGGACTATTATTACATCTGCATTATCTAAGATTGCTAGCTCTTGAGCCTACTACCATCTGCTCTTGCACTGGGTTGGTCTCTCCTGTATGTTCACCTGCTACTCTATCATCTGCTACCATACATGATTGCTAACCCATCTGCATCCCATCTGCTACTATCTTACTTTCAAGAACATTTCCTTTCAATTGTCTGTCATCTACCATCTCTACCCAACCTGTCTCTTCAGCCTATCATCACTGTGTTACTATATACATAAGTCACTCTAGGAACATCTTATTGAGTGTGTGTATTTACTTGCTGAATTGAGATCATCCACACATGATGAGTCTTGGGAGTTGGGATTGGTGTCTCAGCGTTTCTCTACATGACTACTGAAGTGGAATATTTCTGCAGCTGTAAATCCACATCATACATAAAACGCAGGAGCGTTACAGATTGAACGAACCTCAAATGGATTCAGCAGAAATAACCACTCAGGTGACACAATTAAAACAGCAAGTAACTGCGTTAATACACGCACTTGCTGAATTAAAAGAAGACAATCATGCTCTGTCGCAGCAGGTAATTAGACTGACACAACTTACCACTGCTCAGTCCCCTGAACCCAAAATAAATCCTCCTTTGGTATTTACAGGCGATCGCAAAAAATTTCGCGAATTTAAAAAAGCATGTGAGTTACTTTTCTTGCTAAAACCCCGTACCTACCTTACTGATCACATTAAGGTTTGTACTATTATTTCTTACCTAACAGGCGATCCTCGGGCCTGGGCAGACTCTCTTTTTGAGAAAAGCGATCAGCTTCTCAACTCCTATGCCTTGTTCCTAGCAGAACTTACTAGCCTATATGATGATCCCAATAGGCAGAGTACTGCCGATCTTCAATTAAGATCCTTGAAACAAGGTGGGAGACCTGTGGAAGACTTTGTCGCAGAATTCAAGAGATGGACCCTTGATTCAGAATGGAATGATGCATCTCTGAAAACCCAATTTAGGCTTGGCCTATCAGAGGCCGTTAAAGACGAGCTCGCCCGAGCGGATCTGCCAAAAACCCTGGATGCATTGATACAACTCAGTATCACCATAGATAGAAGACTACGAGAAAGAAAGGCTGAGAAAATGGGAATGCCATTATCCTTAATAAATTAATCTTCTCGGATTTCGGCCGTTGACCCCATTCCTATGGAGGTAGGAACCTTACGCCCACCTCTATCAACTATGGAAAGAGCCAGAAGACGATCTGGTAATCTCTGCTTGTACTGTGCATCCCCGGATCACAAGATAAACGTCTGTCCCCTAGTCTACAAAAAGAGGGGTGAGTGTTCACATGTCCTCCTAGGGGGATTGACAACTTCAATTACTAACCCTTACCTTTTTGTTTGCTTAACATTACAGTGGGACCAGAACAGGATTACTACTAAGGCCATGATTGACAAAGGATCTTGTGGAAATTATATTGACATATGTTTTGCTGCTTTAAATAAAGTTCCTATTATTTCTAAACCTAAACCTGTCTCAGTGAGTCTTATTAACGGTGTTCCTTTATCCTCTGGTCCGATCACTGATCAGACACAGGCACTCCTAGTCACTACTAACGGGTCTCATATGGAGACCACTACCTTCGATCTAATACCTTCACCCCACTTTCCCATTGTTTTGGGACTTCCCTGGTTACACACACATCAACCAACCATAGATTGGAAGGAACGGACCCTGGCCTTCCTCTCTTGCTATTGCGAGGGTACGTGTAACCTCCCGTCTTTCGGGAAGATCCTGTCTGTGGTGACAGATGAGATTGCACCACTATGTTATCAGGATCTCTCTGAGGTTTTTCTTGAGAAAAATGCTCAAGCACTACCTCCCCATCGAGACTATGATTGTAGTATTGATCTACTCCCAAATAGCAAATTGCCGTTCGGTCATGTTTATCCTCTTTCGCAGGATGAACTTTCCCATCTCAAAGACTATTTGGATGAGAATTTGAAAAAAGGTTTTATTAGACCTTCCACTTCTTCCACAGCAGCAGGACTCTTTTTTGTCCGCAATAAGGACTCAAGTCTCAGGCCTATCATCGACTATAGGCAATTGAATGCTATTACAATAAAAGATCGCTATCCTCTACCGCTTATCCCTGAGCTCATTAAGCAGGTGCGTGGAGCTACCTATTTTTCAAAATTGGACCTGAAAGGAGCATACAATCTCATTCGAATCCGTGATGGACACGAGTGGAAGACTGCATTCAGAACCAGATACGGATTGTTCGAATATCTTGTAATGCCATTCGGGCTATGCAACGCCCCTGCAGCCTTTCAACGATTTACAAACGATATTTTCAGAGACTTACTAGATGTCTGTGTTGTGGTATATCTGGACGATATACTTATATATTCACGATCCCTGTCTGAACACATAAGACATGTAAGACTAGTATTATCGAGATTGCTTGCACACAACCTTTATGTGAAACTGAAAAAATGCTTGTTTCATAAAGAAGAAGTACTGTTTCTAGGCTACATCATATCCAAAACAGGAATCAAGATGGACATGAGTAAGATATCCTGCATTCAGGATTGGCCTACACCAACCACACGCAAGGCGCTACAGCGATTCCTTGGATTTTCGAATTTCTACAGGAAGTTCATCAGAAACTTCTCTGCCATTGTGAGACCCCTCACACAGCTCACTAGCATTAAAAGACCATTCAAATGGTCAGATGAAGCAAATAAAGCTTTTCACCTGTTAAAGACAAGGTTTACTTCTGCTCCCATACTACGCCATCCAGACCCATCCCTCCAATACATTCTGGAAGTAGATGCGTCAAACATGGCAGTAGGAGCAATACTCTCCCAACGACCAACTCACACTTCACCACTTCATCCAGTTGCCTTTTTTTCTAAATCCTTAAGCAGTCCAGAGGTAAATTACCCGTGGGTGAAAAGGAACTGCTTGCTATAAAATTGGCTCTGGAGAATTGGCGACATCTACTCGAAGGCACCCGATTACCAATACTTATATACACGGACCATAAAAATCTTCAATATCTTCAGACTAACAAAACTCTCTCTCACCGACAGGTACGATGGTCACTATTCTTTCTAAGGTTTAACTTCCTAGTGACCTACACACCTGCAGATAAGAACAAAAAGGCGGATGCACTATCACGACTAACTGAAGAAAACTACTTCGAAATCCCTTCCGTTCCTATAATACCTCACAAACGCATTATTGGAGTTGTCCGTTCCTTGAAGGAAGAGGTTTTGCATGGTATAAGTTTGGATTCACCCCCACCACAACTAAATATTGATGCAGAAGGCTTCCTCTACTACAACGACAAACTTTACATACCACCTACCATGCGCACCAAGATCTTGGAATTATCGCATGATGTGCCTATGGCAGGACATATGGGTATGACAAAGACTCTTAATCTGATTACCAGGCAATTCTGGTGGCCTGACATGAAAACATCTATACAAAAATTTGTCTCTTCATGCAATGTCTGTGCCAGGTCCAAAATTGACACTACGAGACCATCCGGTCTACTATGCAGTCTACCAATACCCCAAACTCCATGGGAAGTTGTGTCCTTGGACTTTATAGTAGAACTACCTCCTTCCAAAGGATGTAATACCATCTTAGTGTCAGTGGACCATCTGACAAAAATGGCACATTTCATTGCTATTCGCTGACTACCTTCGTCCAAACAAACGGCAGAACTCCTGATGAAACATGTCTTTAAGTTACATGGTATCCCAAAAACTCTTCTGTCTGACCGTGGATCACAATTTATTTCCAAGTTCTGGCAAGAACTATGTCACATACTACGAATTGAGCGGAAGCTCACTTCTCCTTACCATCCGCAGACCAACGGACAGACTGAAAGAGTCAACCAATGCATCGAGCAATATTTACGTTGTTACACTTCTTACCAACAGGATGATTGGGTGGATCTTCTCCCTCTGGCAGAATTTGCCTACAACAACGCAACCCACAGTACGACCAAGCAGAGTCCGTTCTGCTTGAACTATGGGTTTCATCCCTCTATTCTTCCACCACACATCCTTCCTTCAAATAACCCAGTAGCCTCAGACTATCTTACCCAAATAAAGGACTCTCTGGGTTTGCTTAATACTACCATTGCACACGCTCATAGTCAACAAAAGAAGTACTATGATCTTCGCAGAAGACCTTCTCCTCAGTATGCTATCGGGGACCTCGCTTGGCTCTCAACAAAAAATTTAAGACTGAAAATCCCTAGCAAAAAGCTTGGACCTCTGTTCTTGGGACCTTTGCCAATCAAGAAACTTATTGGAAAAGCTGCAGTACAGCTTACATTGCCAATAGACCTCAAAATACATCCCATTTTCCATGTGTTGCTACTGAAGCCCCATGTTCCTGACCAAGGAATAAGGCCTACTATCCCACCTCCTCCTCCTGTACAAGTTGAAGGTGGAGAAGAATATGAGATAAAAGAGATTCTGGATTCTCGTATCCACAGAAGAAGACTTCAATACTTAGTTCGATGGAAGAACTATGGGCCCCAAGACGACACCTGGCTAAACACCTCTGACATACATGCCCCTAGATTAATCCGCAATTTTCATGCGAAGTACCCAGACAAACCAGCTCCAGAGGCCTTCAGGAGCCGGCCTTAAGGGGGGGGGGGTACTGTAATGTTCTGGTACCTTTGGGTACCCTAATTACTCTTTTCCTAAGTGTATGCGCCCCACCATTCTCTTTTGGTAAGGTGCGCATACACCTTTAAGACTGATGCTGTCATCACTGAGCGCCGGACTGAACAGCTATTTAAATCACCAGCTTTCACTCACATGTGTTCGTTCAACCTGCTTTGTGCCTTGATGCTAACCTGTCTTGAAGCTCTCATGCTTGCAAGCATACCTCGCTGTCGGAACCACGCTGCACTGATCCCTGTATCCCGCTACCGGATCATCTGCTCTTGCCGAACCTCTCCTCTGCTACATTTCTACTAGTGATAAGTACCCCACAGGGGAAACCTCTATAACCTTCATACTAAAGCTTACACTATCTAGCTCTGCATACTAAGGACTATTATTACATATGCATTATCTAAGATTGCTAGCTCTTGAGCCTACTACCATCTGCTCTTGCACTGGGTTGGTCTCTCCTGTATGTTCACCTGCTACTCTATCATCTGCTACCATACATGATTGCTAACCCATCTGCATCCCATCTGCTACTATCTTACTTTCAAGAACATTTCCTTTCAAGTGTCTGTCATCTACCATCTCTACCCAACCTGTCTCTTCAGCCTATCATCACTGTGTTACTATATACATAAGTCACTCTAGGAACATCTTATTGAGTGTGTGTATTTACTTGCTGAATTGAGATCATCCACACATGATGAGTCTTGGGAGTTGGGATTGGTGCCTCAGCGTTTCTCTACATGACTACTGAAGTGGAATATTTCTGCAGCTGTAAATCCACATCATACATAAAACGCAGGAGCGTTACAGGGTTCATCCCATCCCAACTTCCGTCCGCATAATTCTTGTAGTATTTCTTTTGCTTTGAGGATCACTGGGGCCAAAAATCCCAATGGATCATATATAGAAGCCACTGCGGAAAGAACGGTACGTCTAGTTGCAACTTTCTCTTCAAAGAAGAACTCGTCATTCTCTACATTCCATCCCAATCCAAGTACATTCTGAACTGGAAGATGATCATAATTGAGATCTATATCTTTCATTGTTGATGCACGTTCAGAGTCACTGATGGATTCCAGTACCTCTCTGTTGTTTGAGATGAATTTGTGAAGGCGCAGGTTTCCTCTTGTGCATAACTCTTGGCTTTCCTTCACTAGTTTGATTGCAGATTCTGTGGACTCGACTTATAAGACCATCATATACATAGAAGTTTTTCTTAAGAAAATTTGCTGCTGATGGGCAATCCTCTTCATTTTTGTTGGCCAGGTACTTCATACCATAATTGGCGCAACCTGGAGACGATGCTGCTCCAAACAAGTGTACTTTCATTCTGTATTCTGCTGGCTCCGTATCTGTATCTCCGTCCTCCCACCATAGAAACCTCAGGAAGTCTCTATCTTCATTCTTCACATGAAACTGGTGGAACATCTTTTCAACGTCACATATGACTGCTACGGGATACTTTCTGAATCTACAGAGTACTCCAGGCAGAGTGTTTGTAAGATCTGGTCCTTTTAGTAGATGATCGTTCAATGCAACACCATCATACTTTGCTGAGCAATCAAATACTACTCTAATCTTATCTGGTTTCTTTGGGTGGTAAACACCTTGATGTGGGATGTACCACACTTCTCCTTTAGGTTGGTTATTCAACTTCTCTGCATGTCCTTTTTCAAGGATGCCTTCCATGAATTTCAAATAATCCTGCTTGAATTTGGGATCGCTTTCCATCTTTTTCTTCAAACATTTAAATCTTGCCAGGGCAAGATTTCTGTTATTTGGCAGACGAGGTCGTTCTCTAAAGGGTGAGGGCATTTCAAGATAACCTTGTTGATTCTGCTGAATACTTTCTTCTAGAGTGTGTACGAACTTTATGTCTTCTTGAGACACACTCTTTTCTTCAGAACTTATGTCTGCAAAGTCAAATTCAAGGATCTTGATTACTTTTGCTGAACTTACAGTTGGTAACTCTTGGACAGATATTCGATGACACAATCCTGTCACCTGTCTTGAGTTTGCAATCTGCTGTTTTCCTCCAACAACACTTCATCCTAGATCAGTTCGAACAGCCTAGGGTTCACCCTTTCCTCCTGTGATTACCTCTCGTGGTACCAAAGCTTCGGGACAATCGTAACCTAACAGTCCAACACCAAATTCCTTCAGCGGGGACATTTCATGAGATATGACAGATAGGTGCTCCCATTTATTGGCTGTTTCACAGGTAAGCTGGAGGTAGATTTAATGTGAGGTTTGAATGAAGTCCTCTAACTCTCAGTCCTTTGACCTTTTGACTGTTCACTAATGTATCTCCCCCCGTCATTGTGGTGAGTTTGAGCTTCACTGATTCTGTAGCCACTTGTAATTTCTTGATCGATGAAGGTAACATCGCTTTGGGCATCTAGTAGTGCATAGGCATATGCCTTCTCATTCTTCCTTTTAGGATTTGAAATGCACACTGGTACAACCATTGATGTGCCGTTGCTTTCTCCTTCCCTTACTCTGCAAGAGAATACTGATACTTTCTTTTCTGCCTCAGCATCTTTAGGTATTGAGGATTCATCCTTCTTTGGACGTTCTTCATGTAGTGGTGTAGGATGGCGTCCTTTGCAAACACTACATGTGGCCCTTTTCTTACACTCCTTAGTAATATGGCCTTTCCTTAGGCATCCAAAACACAGTTGATTATCAAGTACAATTTTTTTCTTTTCATTTGAGGACTTCTTTCAATTGTTGGCACTTGTGTATGGAGTGGTTCTCTCCACAGAACATACACTTAAAGGTAGTCTGAGGATTTGTCGGTTCTGTCTCTCTACTGATCCCAGTAGTTACTTTGAACTTGCTCTCGTAGGTATCTAGACCTTTAGCTGCTGTGTTAGTTGCAAAGCTAGTTGCTCTTGCACGTCTTATATCTCTCGCAGGCCTTTCTTCTGAGGATTTCAGGGCGAAAGATGCTGTTACTGGGTTACATGCTATTCGTGCTTCCTTATTGACTAACTTATTGACTAACTTGGGAAGTCCTTATTTAGATCTAACTGTTCAGTCACATAGCGATTCCACCTAGAAGCCACTCCTTCAGGTAGTTTTGCTAGCATCTTGTGGTTTTCTAGATAGTCTTTCAGCACTTCTAGTCCTCGTACATGTGGGATGGCATTGCTGCATGCTTGCAGGAAGTCACCATACTCTTGGAGTTTGAAATGTTCTTTAGGATCTATTTTAGGCCAGTTATTAAATTTCTCCCTAAAGGCTTTTTGTACTAAGAAAGGATGACCATATCTTGCATTTAACTTTTCCCAAGCTTGCTTGTAGTCTTCTTCGTCTGTTCTATAGAAGTTACCTTCAAGATCTTTCTTTGCTTCTCCACCAACATATTTCTGAAGGTAGAATAACTTGTCAACTGGCCTGGAGCAATATAGTGTTCAATGATCATTTCAAAACTCGCCTTCCACTCTATAAACTTCAGTATGTCTCCTGAAAATACAGCAGGTTCTGGAACGGGAAGTCATGCTGGGACTGTAGTCACAACATTCTCCTGATCATTGCAGTGACATTTAGGAATAGGATCATCCGGTTTTATTTTCTCACCTAGTTCTGAATTAGGTAAGTCTCTCACTTCGTCTTTCTGAGCAGGGATAGAAGGGCACTGACATTTTCCTTCACTACATACAGGTGATTTCCTTTCATTCTCCTGGGCGTATGAAATTAAGTAGAAGTCTGCATCTTCACTTAGTACAGATTTGGACTTATGATTACTATTTATGTCCTCTTCGTGTACTCTTAGTCTGGCTTCTATAATCTTGACTTCTTTCAGCCTTTCCAGACTTTCCATTTTAGCTTCCATTTGATGGCGCTGTGCCTCCATTTCAGCTTCCATTTGATGGTGCTGTGCCTCCATTTCAGCTTCCATTTGATGGCGCTGTGCCTCCATTTCAGCTTCTATTTGATGGCGCTGTGCCTCCATTTCAGCTTCCATTTGATGGCGCTGTGCCTCCATTTCAGCTTTTCGTAGGCGCTGCGTCTCAATGGCAGATTCCATCTCAATTTCTGCTTTCTTGACAGCAAGTTGTTCGACCAGTTCCTTTCTTTTGGCTATTAAGGTACTTGAGGACTCCGATATGTTACTGGCAATTCTGCTAGTGAAGGAAGTCCCACTTGAGATTGTGGTTCCCCCTAAGGACCTAGCATAGTCTCTCATAAAGAGCTCGTTCATTCTCTTTCTTGCCTTAACTTCATCATAGTTAGCTTCAGATGATAGTTTTCTCATGAGCTTTACTAAATCTTTAGTGACTGCAGTACATGTGTCCATGTTCCTTACGATATCCTGGGAAGGTGTCGTGAATGACCGCAGATTGACATATGCTGCCATGAGCTCTGGTTCAGATTCTTCTATCATCTCTATAATATCACTCAAGTTTCCTTTTATACTTTCTTGCTTTAGCTTTCTACGAACACCTATAATGTATAATTTCCACTTATCATACATTCTGGTGAACTTTTTTCCTTTTAATGCTGCTTCTTGCTCCAAATTTTCCAGCATCTTTGGGGTCGGTTTTCTGATACGTTCTGAATGTCTTAGTTCATCTGTTTGGGATATATCAGTTTGGGGCAAGACTAATGCTGCATCAGACTCTTTTAACTCAGACAGGTTCCCTTGCTCTTCACTTTCTAACTTATCTATCTTTGTATCCTCTAACAGTGGCATAGCAATACTAGACTTAGACATTTTTAATCTAAATGCTATAACACTCAATACGAATATTAAGAAGACTATCACTTTAAATGCAATAGCAATAGGTGCAGGCAGTAAAAATGACTTTCACTTTAAATGCAATAGGGTGCAGGCACTAGAAATGACATTCACATTAAATACTTTAGAGTCCGTGTACTACAACTGCCCCTTTTTCTTTACTTACAGTCCTTTTATTCCTGAACACGAAAATGTCTCTTTCTTGTCAAGCCTATTGCAATGATAAGTAATAAAGGAAAGTTCTGACCTTATTCTGAAGTGCAGAATACTGTGATCTGTAGGTTGCTGGAACACATATCAGTCTTAAAGGAGACTTGCCTTTTCTTGATCTGATGCTCTATTCTGACTTGCGATGCTTTGAGCTGTCTTGCGATGCTCTGTGCTGACTTGCGATGCTTTGAGCTGTCTTGCGATGCTTTGCGCTGACTTGCAATGCTTTGCGCTGACTTGCAGGCTTTGGGCCTAGTGGCAGGAAACTAGCTGGCTGCAGTACGTGGTCTCTCCGTGGGTAGCGGTGCAGGCACTCTAGCTCTGGACTTTGGCCTCCTACCATGCGTCTTTTTCTCTCTCTAGGAATCACAGGAGGTTTGGTGCTCTTTATGTGACTATCTTGCCTTTGCCGTTCTGCCACTTTAAGAGTCGGCTGCCGTTTGACTAAACCACAAGTTCTATGGCCTCTATGGTAGCTCCGCTGCTTAAATGCGCTCTTTACTTTGCAAGTTGAGGAGCACTCTCACTTCACCCTCAAAGGGCAAAATAGTTCCACTGTGGCAGGCGCAGCACTATGAAGTGCCTTGTGCGCTGTGGCATTAGAAGAACTTGATCTCTCTGACTTCAGTCTAACCAGACTGTCTGTTACTCTATAAATTCCTCTAATACCGTTCTATGGAAAGCAGTAGGTTTAAAGAGCACACCAAACGCTTAAGATATCTTCTTTATTAACTTCAACTTTTCTTCAAAGATAACACTGACACTTTTGCAGCAGACAGTCCATGTACAAACATGTGTTCGATAGTTTGATATAACGTTTGCGTATTGGTTTGAGTTCGATTTGGTTTGATTTGGTTTGCTAGGACGTATGGATTGTTTGAGTTTGTGTTTGATTTAAGTTCGTTCGGTGAAACTACAAGTGAACACATAACTAGTTCAGTGTACAGCTCTAATCACATTACTAACAATAGTTAACAATTAACTGTAATACTAACAATTAACTTTATTAATTACCTATTTTTGGCCACTTGCTTCCATAAAACTGCTCTGTGGATCTGTGTCTGTACAGATCTCCTTTCTGTAGTGGAATGAGAATGCTGACTGAGAGCATGGAACTTTAGACAAAAAAATGAGTGTAAGGCTGGCTTTAATTGGCCAAGACTCTTGCTGAGTGTGAGATTGGCTGTGATTGGCCACAAACTCCTTATGGGTAATAAAGTTTAACTCTGTGCTTTCTGGTTTCAATTCTGCTGTGTCTGAGCTTACCTTACAGGCATATAAATGAATCTTACAGGCATATTTTCTTTTTGCTTCTGTGAACACACAATACAATTGTTATATGACATCCAAACATAAAGTCACAGTAAATAACTGCTTTTGTCTCTCACATATAAACATATGCACTGTATTGAGGTTATTAGCAGGTAGCTGTATATGCATGTAGGTCATATTAGCAACCTAGGACAGGTTTTAGCTGGCCAGCTACACAGGCCCCGCCTCTTCTTTCTTTCGGGGTCTTGTTGGAGAACTCATGGCAGAGGAAGAAGACATGGCAGCTTCTCACAGCGAAAGGTCTGTGACAGATGACGAACAACAAATCGTGGAGGTGGAAGAATGTCAGCAGACAACCATAGTGACAAGTCCCAAGAAGAAGAAAGCCACCAACATGACTTTGGAGGAGATGGTAGACATGGTGAACATTCTTCAGAAGAAGGATTATGATTGTCGCAATCAAGTCTACAGAAAAAAGAATAACCGAAAAGATGAAATTTTGGATAAAGTTATACGTGTCCTACGTAAACACCATGGTGTTGAACGCACTAAAGATCAAGTGAGAGAACGATGGTCTGACTTAAAATCCAGAGAAGCACATCAGCTCAGGAAGATCAATAAAATTATTCATAAAAGTAAGTATGATGTTCTTGTGTTTTTCAGTGTGAGTTTGAGTGTGTGTTCTGTATATGCCATGTGCCATGTGCATGTAGATACTGCATGCTACACACAGCTTGCATCATTACAATTTTCAATGCATATGTATAGTGCATTCTAGTCTGCTAGACATTAAAAAAATGCATAGTGTGATTGCAATTAAACATATGTATAGTATTTTCATTTTTATACATGTATTTGTTGAATTTCACAGGAAATAACAGAAAGGAACATGCAGAGGCAGGAAATGAAAATGAATATGAACAGCAGACAGGTGCACAGTCTGATATGACAACTGACACAACACTGATATGTCTGACACCAGTTGAAGGCAGTGATAGGAGCAGCAATGTGACCAGTTCAGGTACGTAACCAAATGTCCCATAAACGTATGGTAATTCTAACATGTTTCAACTGTAATTTTAATGCTATGTCACGTTTTCTTATAGGCTTTACAATGTCTACTGCTGCCAGTTCATCCTTTATAACTGCATCTGCAAACCGCATGATTGCTGATTTAATAAAAATAAATGGTGATATTGAGAAAGTATGCACTACCATGAAATCTGTTCAAGGCAGGATTTCGGATGTAATAGACCAATTAGCAAAGGTTTAAATTGTATTGCAAATGTAGTTGTCATTGTTATACCATGTTTTGTTATGGCATATATATATATAGAAAGTAGGGGCCCATTCACACTATCCACATGCACCCACACACTCCTTTCTGCTGAAGGGGGGATCGATCCGCCGATCCCTTATGAGCAGGTGTCTGATAGCTCTTTCTCTGCTCTGTGTGTGGAGACAGAGCTGTCAGAACCCCACTGTTCTCTATTGGGGAATCTGATGATAATGGACCACCTGTCCATTTTCATCCTATCCATTCGATCCGCCTGACAGATGGAAAATAGGGCTTCCATCCATCGGGCTTTGATCGGATCGGATAGCAGCGGATGTCAGTAGACATGTTTCCACTGACATTCGCTGCCCTATGGGCAGTGCCGGGACAAGGTCATTCGGTGCCCAGGGCGAATGGTGTCATTTCAAAACAAGTAAATACTTAAAACAAATTAAATTAGGTCTAATTCAATAGAAACTGAGTTTTAATTTATATGTATTTTTATTAGAGCCACTTAGAGTGCTTTGAAAACATAATGTAGCAAATGTGGGGGGGGGGGGGGGGCCTTATTAACCACTTGAGCTCTGGAAGATTTTACCCCTTCCCGACCAGTCCATTCTTTGCTAATCAGAACTGCGTTACTTTAACCGGTATTTGCGCAGTCATGCAACACTGTACCCAAACAAATTTTATATAATTTCTTACACACAAATAAAGCTTTCTTTTAGTGGTATTTGCACACCACTTTTTTTTTTTTTTTTTTTTTAGCTTTTTTTGAACAAAAAAAACCTAAAATTTTGAAAAAAAAAAAAAAAACGTTTTACTTTCTGCTAAAAAAAACATCCAATAAGAAAAAATGTTTTTCTGCTGTCTTTGGTAAAAAAATAAATAAATAAAAAATAAGTGTGTATCAATTGGTTTGTGTGAACGCTATGGTGCCTACAAACAATGGGATATGTACAGGATTTTTTTTCTTTTTCTTATACTAGTAATGGCGGAGATTAGCAATCTATAGTGGGGCTGATAGTAACACTAACCCCACTGTCACCTCTCTACCTCTGGTACCCCCTGCATTGTCACCTCTCTACAGTTGTGTAAAGTTTTGCTTATGTGCTCCCCTCCAGCACTGTAATAAGGACTAACCTTTGTACCATGTCCTGTAGGCAGAAGGTGGTCCCAAACTCAGCAACATCCACAGCCCAGCCCCAGACACATTTCTCACTGGTAAGACTGTTCTCTGGATCCTCCATGCACTTCCTGCTTTTCATTTCAAATAGCCCGCCCACAAAATCTTCTTCACAGGCATAACAGCGCTGGCTCTATAGGTTGCAGGGTGGGCGGACAGAGGGATATGGACGGGGGTGGAGCATATTCAACCTCCCTCCTCTTTCATATACATGAAAAGTGAGGGGGAGCTGTCCTGTGCTGTCTGCCAGACTCAAATCACAGCCAGCCACTAGCATGCCTCTGCTAGGCAGGCTCTTCTCTCTGCAAGGAGCCTCTCTGTCTATGCAGGGAACAAAGGGGCAGAGCCCCGCATAATGGCTCCGCCCACACCCGACATCAATGCTTAATTCTGACAGCTTCAATCACTCTCCTGCCCCCATCGCCGACCAATCACTCTCCTGCCCCGGATTGCATATCAATCACTCTCCTGCCCAGCCAGATTGTAGCAGAACACTGCCACCACTTCACCTAACACTGCGCCCCCCTTCCTCCAGTAATTTGTTCCACCCAGGGCATCCGTCCCTCCCCCCCCCCTCCCCCCCTTGTACCGGCCCTGCCTATGGGGATGCATGGAACATTCCAATGAGGTCCGCCTGACAACCTGACAGGTGAATCTGATTTTATTGTGTGACAGGGCCCTTGCTCTGACTTGCACTTTATTACAAATACAATTGCACTATGTGACTGTGTTTCTGTCCTTTTGTACTGTAAAATTTTGGCCGTATGTACATATCTGATTCAAATATTGATGTCCAAGCTGTTCCGATTCTAAATATGGACATTTTTCAGGGCTGGACATGTGCACCTATAGTTTTTGGTTATTGTTCATCAATAAATTGATGGTTGTTTAAAATTTGGTGTCAAGTGTCTTTATTTCATGCATTATGTGATATCAACTGTATACACAGGTATTGATCTTTCTGGTAGTATAGACAAGGACATTCTCCTAAAAATAATGTACTGTTAAAAATGACAATTTGGAGCACCATATGTTATTAATGACCAACAATATTGGAACATATACATCCTGCATAAAGCAAACTTGCTATACAATTTCTTCTGCAGCTGTACAACAATGCAGTGGGTCCATTTGTTGCTAAAAAGGTGTGAAAAGTAAATTTGCAATACACATACTTTTGTGTTAACACTTTTCCTGCAGACATATTGGCCTCTCAGCAGAGTTTGCTGTAAACTATAATATTTGATGTATTAAGTTTTTTCTGAAGAACACTCGTTTGTGTTGTTATTCTTTGTATTTTCCTTCCAAATCTATTTTTTCAGAATCATGCGCAGTTGTGTGATCTGTGGAATCGCACGACTCAACCACTAATGATACGAAATTTGGCCAATTTTCTCAGAAAAACCCAACATGTTGGATATGTGAATTTTTGCTGTCGTACGAAAATCGCATGTTGCACATACCACACTAACGATACGAAAATCGTTCAAATTCACTGGCAATTTCGATTTCCTTTCGAAATTTGCATCGTGTATGGGCCCCTTTAAGCTGGCCACAATAAAAGGCCACTCTAAAATATGTGGGCTTCACTGTATTGGGGGTGGGGGGGGGTCCAAAAACCAGTCAGTATCTGGTGTGAACACTATTTGCCTCACGCAGTGCAACAAATCTCCTTGGCATAGAGTTGATCAGGTTGGTGATTGTGGCCTGTGGAATGTTGGTCCACTCCTCTTCAATGGCTGTGCAAAGGTGGTGGATATTGGGAGGACCAGGAACACGCTGTCGTATACGCCATCCAGAGCATCCCAAACATGCTCAATGGGTGACATGTCCGGTGAGTATGCTGGCCATGCAAGAACTGGGATGTTTTCAGCTTCCACAAATTGTGTACAGATCCTTGCAACATGGGGCCGTGCATTATGCTGCAACATGAGGTGATGGTCGTGGATGAATGGCACAACAATGGGCCTCAGGATCTCGTCACGGTATCTCTGTGCATTCAAAATGCCATCAATAAAATGCACCTGTGTTCGTTGTCCATAACATACGCCTACCCATACCATAACCCCACCACCACCATGGGCCACTCCATCCACAACATTGACCTCAGCAAACTGTTTACCCACACAATGCCATACACGCTGTCTGCCATCTGCCCTGTACAGTGAAAACCAGGATTCATCCGTGAAGAGAACACCTCTCCACCATACTGGTTATCAACATCCTCTTTCACTTAGGTTTTCTCCTACATTTGCCCACCACCCACCAGCAGCCTATCTAATACCAGGTCCATCGGTGCCAACCCCGGCATAGCTAGCCAGGGGGCCCACAGCTTGTCAAATTTATCCAGATTTCCCCTATGTTGATGGATGTACTTCTCCAACCTTATCGTTTCCCCCACTTGAGTAATCCATTCCTTGACCGTCGGAGGGTTTGGAGAGATCCAGTGTCTCAAGATTAACTTCTGGGCTTGAAACAGTGCCCGCAGAATGGCCTGTTTAGAGATCTCAGGAACCTGTACCTTCCCCAAAATTCCCAACAAGCAGAGTTTAGGATCCTGTTGCAATGTAATTCCAAACACCCTCAACAATGTACAAAGCACCTCCCTCCAATATACGTGAAGCTTCGGGCACCTCCACAATAGATCTCTCAGATCCCCATGGTCCCTCAGACATCTAGTGCACAGGGTATTGTCACGTCTACCCATTCTATGCAGTCGTGCAGGAGTATAGTGAGTCCTGTGGAGTATATACAACCGAGACTGCTTTTGTGCCACATTCAAAGAACTCGCCTGTACCACCTGCAAAGCTTCCCCCCACTGCTCTTCCTCAAAAGATCCAACGTCCCGCTCCCAATCGGCAATCATACGTAACGGGTGTTGATCTAGAAGGGAACCCAGTAACAATGAATAGCAGTGTGATATAACCCTTTAGGAGAGTCCACTTCTGACATAAAGTGAAAGACAGGGGTGGGGGATTGCACCCATATATCCACCCCTCCCTGGGCTCTAACTGCATGCCTAAGCTGCAAATTGTAAAAATTCATATATATTGGTAGGTGACATTGCAAATGATTTGTTTCAGGAGGGTAACACCATGCGACTGCGACCTAGCCCCGTGGGGCACCTTGGCCAATTCAGAATACCTAGAATTGTTCCAAATTGGGCTGAAACTAGTAAACCCTACCACCTGTTGAAGCTGCCGGGCTTTGTTCCATATTTTCTGGATAAGAGCATATCCAGAAAAGAGCATACGTGGGAAAGAGTTTATTAGATTTGCTATAGATTTGGGATTCCAGAAGAGCAGCCAACCCACCTGGGCCCACTGTATGGGTCATAAGTAGGGCAGTGGACTCCCGCATCCCATGGACCTGGCTATATGCTGCAACTGAGATGCCAAATAATAAAGCCATGGATTTGGGAGTGCCAGCCCCCCAAGATCTTTTGGTCGCTGGAGATACTCCAGCTTGATCCTAGGGTTCTTAGACAGCCATAGAAGGGACCTAAAAATAGAATTAATAATACAAAATATTCTCAGAGGTATAACCACCGGGGAATTATGAAGAACGTATAACAGCTGTGGCATAAGGATCATTTTGATTAGGTTGGCCCGGCCTGCTAACGACATGCGAAGCCAGGACCAAAACCTAACTTTTTCTTGAAATTTAACCAGCATAGGGGGTCACATTAAGGCCTACAAAATCTAGCAATTTAGGAGTAATCTGTATACCCAAATATCGGAACCCCTCTGACACAGGAATACCCGTATCGGATAAGGACCTGCCAACAGGTGACTCGTCAATAAACATCAATGAGGACTTCGTCCAGTTAATCAAGAGGCCAGAGTAAGAGCCAAAGTCCGTAATAATGGACATCGCCTCCACCAAGGACTGGGACGTGTCTCCTAGTAACAACATGGTGTCATCTGCATAAAGCAGGATCTTTTGCTCCACTATACCATATCTAAAACCCACTATCTTCTTGTTTTTTCTAATAAGGGCAGCAAGAGACTCTATAGCCACCACAAATAATAGCGGGGATAGAGGGCATCCATGCCTGGTGCCCCTATATAATGAGAATGGGGAGGACACGTGCCCATTTTCCCTAATAGCTGCCTCCGGGAAAATACATACATATATATTCTTCCCCAAACCCAAATCTGCGCATGACAACCCACAGGTAGTCCCACTCCACGCTGTCAAATGCTTTTTGTGTATCCAAATACAGTAATGCACGATCGCCGCCATTGTCCACCGGAGATTGCAGGTTCAAATAAAGTCTGCGAAGATTAATCGAGGTAGACTTCTGGGGCATAAACCCAGCCTGATCCGAATGGACAATGGAGGCAATCACCTTATTCAAACGTAGCGCTAACACTTTTGCTAATATTTTAATGTCACTTTGCAACAGTGATATAGGTCTATATGATCCCGGATCCAGCTTGTCCTTACCTGGTTTTAAAAGAAGGATAATATTAGCTTTACGCATTGAGGGAGGCAGTCGCATGGTCTGTTTCACCTCCTGAAAAACCTCCAGGAGATATGGTAACGTCTCCTCTGAATATATCTTTAGTATTAGGAAATAAAGAGGTGGCATGTTGCAACTCCTCTAGAGTCAGGGGGGCATCTAAAAGTTCCCTCTCCAACTCAGAGAGGGACACCAATGGAATAGCCTCCACATATTCCGGCAGGTCCATCTCCGAGTGGGCCTATCTTGACTGGTACAATGTAGAATAGTATGATACTAGAACTTCAATAACGGCATCCGGGGTACTGACCACTCTCCCCCCGCTCCCCTTTAGAGCGCCTATAGGGGGAGAGGACTGATTATTATGAGCAATTTTAGCCAAAAGGCGGCCTGTACACTTCCATTCCTTGTAGAACGCCTGCCGATTAAAAAAAATCGCTTCCTTTCAGCCCCAGCAGTGTTAATACACAGGAGAGCCTCCTGCGCCTCTGCCCAGCTATCATGATTGATCTCCGAGAGGGGTCAGCAATAAACCGAGCCTCCAGGCGACCAACTAATTGCTCAGCCTGAACCCCCTGCGCAGCTGTATTTCCTTTAATGGACTGAACCTCAGTTATAAATAGGCCCCTCATATACGCCTTAAAGGCCTCCCACCTAGTCCCCAAATCACCCTCTCCTATATTCACTTGCCAGTACTGCTGAAGCTTAGTTCTCACTTTATCATGGGATGGGAACAGATTTAACCAAAGAGCATTCAGTTTACATGGTGCCCTCCGCAAAGTGGCACTATGTCGCACCTCTAAGTACAAGATGAGTGAGGAGTGATCTTACACACTCCTCAGTCCATATCTGATATTGTAGACATATCTGAGTGCATCCGTGGAGCAAAGGCACAAGTCAATACGGGAAAGCGACATAGGAGTTTTGGAAAAGCATGAAAACGCCTTTTCGTTCGAATACCGAAGTCGCCAAGGATCTACCCATCCCATCTCCTCAGCAATTTGAGCCAGGATCGTACGGCCTCACCACCCTTTGCACTCTCCCCTGGAGCCAGTTCTCTATCCAGGTACTCACCTTATGGTCCATACCTACCTTCCTTAGTTTGAACAGTAAGCGTTTGTGGGGAACGGTGTCAAAGGCCTTTGCAAAGTCCAGATACACCACATCCACAGGCTTACCTTTATCTAGGTGGCAGCTCACTTCATCTTAGAAGGTTAATAGATTGGTTTGGCAAGAACAATTTTTCATGAATCCATGCTGATTACTACTAATAATACCATTTTCATTACTAAAGTCTTGTATGTGGTCCCTTAACATCCCCTCCAAAATCTTGCAGACTACTGATGTTAGGCTGACCGGCCTCTAGTTACCCGGGATATATCTCGGCCCATGTCTGTAAACTATCCTTAAAGATCAAGAATAATGGTCTGGCAATCACCTGCCACCAGTTCCAGAAGGATTCCACTATGGAAAGGTGGTGGGACATAGATGAAAGCCAATATGCAATGCACAGTGTATAGTTTACAATATAAAAAAACATATCTACCTTCCCCATCCACCTTCGAGTGGTGTTCCTGATAATCCAGGGATCTGTGGATCAACACACTGACCCCCCTAGAATAGGAGGTATGTGTAAAGTGATATTCCCACTCTACCTAAGCAAAGTGTAAGCAAGACTGAGTCCACAGTTAGAGGAGTCTCTTGTAGTGAAGAAATGGGCGGTAGATGCCTCCGGAGCACAGAGGAAACCATTGTGCGTTTAAGCGGGTCGTTCAAACCTTTTACATTCTATGATACCACTGGTAATGATGTCATGGTGGCTGGAAGGCAAGCATTGCAGTGAAATGATGGGGCCTGAAATACAGGTCCCATTCTGTCACCATCAAATTGCAAGGTATATAATAAAAGGGAGTATATCCATCTATACATGAAAAATATCCGAGGCGGGCCTCGGTCGGACTCACAACTATAATGGCCATCAGGACCAGGGCCGCCATCAGGGGGGTACAGGCAGTACTGATGTAAGGGGCCCGAGCCTCTAGAGGGGCCCGGCGGGGACTGCTTCCCTTACACTTTAAAAAAAAAAAATTCCGAACTTCACGGAACCGCCACCCGACCCCCCCCCCTCCCCCGCCACGGGGGGGGGGGATATGAGCTAATACTGTTTGTGCCTGTTTGTTTAGTGGGGGTGGGGGCGTTCTAATCATCAGCAAGATCGCCGCACGCCCCCCGCCCCCACCGCCGCCGCCGTCTGACTGAGGAGAGAAGGAGAGAAGAAATCCCTGCATACAGGCTTTCTTCTCCTCCGAGTGGCCGCGGGTAGATCCTGGCAAGACTCTGATTGGCCAGTACTCAGCATGGGGGTGGGGCTATCATTATGCAGCAGGAAGTGTCCCCAGCCCTCGCAGTACATGCAGCAGAATAAAGATCATCGTGGAGAGTAAGTGACAAAACTTTGAATGTGCTGCCTGCTGCTTGTTCTTTTGTTTGGACCAGATGGGACACAGACAGACTCCAGACATGGAGTTGCATTGTGAAAATGGCTGGGGATGATTCTGAGTGGGGAAAGGAATTACACTGTGGAGAGCCTCTTCACTTAGTAACTCTCATCCCCACCCAGAATCATCCTCATCCATTTTCACAATGCAACTCCATCATCCCCATCCCCACCCAGGGGGGCACACTGCATTGAAGGGGACACGCACGCACGCTGGTCTCTGCATTGAAAGGGGACCTGTACGCTGGTCACTGCATTCTAAGGGGACATGTACGCTGGTCACTGCATTCTCAGGGGGCCTGTACGCTGGTCACTGCATTCTAAGGGGGCATGTACGCTGGTCACTGCATTCTAAGGGGACATGTACGCTGGTCACTGCATTCTCAGGGGGCCTGTACGCTGGTCACTGCATTCTAAGGGGACATGTACGCTGGCCACTGCATTCTAAGGGGACATGTACGCTGGTCACTGCATTCTAAGGGGACATGTACGCTGGTCACTGCATTCTAAGGGGACAAGTACGCTGGTCACTGCATTCTAAGGGGACATGTACGCTGGTCACTGCATTCTAAGGGGGCCTGTATGCTGGTCACTGCATTCTAAGGGGACATGTACGCTGGTCACTGCATTCTAAGGGGACATGTATGCTGGTCACTGCATTCTAAGGGGGCCTGTACGCTGGTCACTGCATTCTAAGGGGGCATGTACGCTGGTCACTGCATTCTAAGGGGACATGTACGCTGGTCACTGCATTCTAAGGGGACATGTACGCTGGTCACTGCATTCTAAGGGGACATGTACGCTGGTCACTGCATTCTAAGGGGACATGTACGCTGGTCACTGCATTCTAAGGGGGTCTGTACGCTGGTCACTGCATTCTAAGGGGACATGTACGCTGGTCACTGCATTCTAAGGGGACATGTACGCTGGTCACTGCATTCTAAGGGGGCCTGTACGCTGGTCACTGCCTTCTAAGAGGGCATGTACGCTGGTCACTGCATTCTAAGGGGGCCTGTACGCTGGTCACTGCATTCTAAGGGGGCCTGTACGCTGGTCACTGCATTCTAAGGGGGCCTGTACACTGGTCACTGCATTCTAAGGGGGCCTGTACGCCGGTCACTGCATTCTAAGGGGGCATGTACGCTGGTCACTGCATTCTAAGGGGGCCTGTACGCTGGTCACTGCATTCTAAGGGGGCATGTACGCTGGTCACTGCATTCTAAGGGGGCCTGTACGCTGGTCACTGCATTCTAAGGGGGCCTGTATGCTGGTCACTGCATTCTAAGGGGGCCTGTACGCTGGTCACTGCATTCTAAGGGGGCCTGTACGCTGGTCACTGCATTCTAAGGGGGCCTGTACGCTGGTCACTGCATTCTAAGGGGACATGTATGCTGGTCACTGCATTCTAAGGGGACATGTATGCTGGTCACTGCATTCTAAGGGGGCATGTACGCTGGTCACTGCATTCTAAGGGGGCCTGTACGCTGGTCACTGCATTCTAAGGGGGCCTGTATGCTGGTCACTGCATTCTAAGGGGGCCTGTACGCTGGTCACTGCATTCTAAGGGGACATGTACGCTGGTCACTGCATTCTAAGGGGCAGACTTGTATAAAGTACTCGAAATTTCTACTTGAGTAAAAGTACAAGTGCTCGATCAAAAAGTTACTTAAGTAGAAGTGGAAGTGCTCGCAGAAAAAGTTACTTAAGTAGAAGTACTAAAGTATTCAACATTTTTTTTACTTAAGTATTGCAAGTAGTTTTTTCAAAAAATTTGCTACTTAAGTACTAAAAGTAAAAAGTACCAGTAGTTTTGAAAAAAAATTTCTACTCAAGTACTGAAAGTAGAAGTACAAGTACTGTGTTATGTAGTTATTAAAGAAAGAAGTCAAAAGTTTGAACATCATATTGTTTTTTATTATTTCAAATGATTTATTCAAATGATTAACCTGTGTTTGTTAGTAGTTTCTTGATGCACTTTAAGCGCTGTAGCACCATTTATTTGTTTGTTTCATATTTTCTTTTTATTGGAAAGATTTGGTATAGCAGCTTTTATTATACACAGCCTTTATTTTCGTATGCGCTGATTTACAAATGACATTATACACATTTTTTTGAGCTTTATGCAACCTGCCATCTACTGTTCTGGCAGTGGTAATTTTTTTAAAAGTAACGAGTAACTATGCAGCACAAAAAAAAAAATACTTGAGTAGAAGTATCGAAATCATCGAAAAAATGTAGTGAAGTAAAAGTAGAAGTAGGAGAAAAAAATTATACTCTAGGAAAGTACAGATACCGCATTTCGGTACTTAAGTAGTTCTACTTCGTTACTATACATCTCTGCTAAGGGGACATGTATGCTGGTCACTGCATTCTAAGGGGGCATGTACGCTAGTGTCGGACTAGTGTGAATGGAGTCTTACTGTTAAATATTGAAAGCACTGATGACTTTTAATACTTTTTATATTCACATGTTAAATTGTAAGAGTGCTAAAATAAAAGTGGGTGCACTGAAGGACTTGGTAAGATGGCCAGTGGGCAGATTTGGTGGGACGGCCAGTGGGCGGGCCATGGGGAAGATTGGTGGTCAAGCATCGGGGGGCCCAGTCCTAAAGCTGTGTAAGGGGCCCCAACATTTCTGATGGCTGCCCTGATCAGGACCGATAAACATAACATAAAACTAATATCTTCAAAGGTGCTAGGGGAAATGTGCCCCGGGCTGCAAAGCAAGCCCTTAA
The DNA here is from genome assembly GCF_965119305.1 of Pelophylax lessonae. NCBI lineage: Eukaryota > Metazoa > Chordata > Amphibia > Anura > Ranidae > Pelophylax > Pelophylax lessonae. Next base: position 39,740,900 of record NC_138769.1, read on the forward strand.
TCGCAGGGCCCAATCCACCCAGCACCAAAACAATCAAGACTGGAGAATTCTCCAGCACAATCTGCACCTCATTTTTCCTAACTACCAAACCCAGCAGTTGCATATCAAAGACAAAATGTTAAATATTAGTCTATATGAAAAAATGAAAATATTTAATTAAACCAAAGGTCCACGGAATGGTCAGATCCCCTGAGCTCAAGAAAAAAATAGAAACAATAAGTAAAAGTTTCCATCATGGTTCCACAGCGGTACATGTAAAAAAAAAAAAAATAATAAGAATTCACCACTTCAGCCTGCCTTTTAGTCCACAGTTGTAGATATGCCTACTTCTACCATCACCCTCAGGTGGAGGTGGACGGGGGCGCAGGAGACAGTCATTATGGTCAATCCAGGTGGAGGCCTCTATAGGGTTTTCAAAAAAGAGACTCTGGCCCCCTGCAGTAATCCTCAGTTTAGGTGGATATAGCATGGCATATATCACCTGCATTTGCCTCAAGCGTTGTTTAACTGCAGAAAACTTCGCTCTACTCCTTTCGACCTCGGCCGAGAAGTCTGGATAAAATGAAACTCTTACTCCATTATATTGCACATCACGGCGTTCTCTTGCGAGACGCAATACAGTCTCTTTATCATTGTAGTTAAGGAGACGTGCAAGCATAGTACGCGGGGGGGGGGGGGGGCGGCCCGGTTGCAGGGGGCGAGAGGGGACCCTGTGAGCCCTCTCAACTGCATATAGAGGGGAAATTTTTTTTTAACCAAAGATGTCAGTCAACCAAAGTTCAATGAACCCCGTGGGGTCCCTGCCCTCCACCTTTTCCGGAAGACCTACAATAATGACATTATTTAGCTGAAGGCGATTCTCTATGTCTTCAGCCCTTGCTTCCAGAGCCCTAGTCAACCGAGCAGTGTCCTGAAAATCCTTGGTTAAAGGATGTAGCTGATCTTCCAAACCACTTATCCTGCTTTCAGCTGCAGTTGTGCGTTTGCTGACCTTCTGCAGATCCTGACGGATCAAAGAGACTGCTTCAGTCAAGTTACCAAATTGGGCCTGTAAATGATCCACAGAAGCATTGCACTTTTGGATTGCCCGAAATATATCAGCTAGGGTGGGCTGCTCAGTGTACCCGGGGTCTCCATCCTGCACGCCCACTGCTGTAGTGTCAATAGTGGTGTCCACGGGCTCGCTCCCTCCCTGTACTAAGGGCTCCACTAGGCCCAATCCATGCACCGCCCCTGCACTCACCTCCTTCCCCGCTGGAATGGGGGATTTCTGTGTAAAAAAATACATGTCATGTTGCATTTCCTTGGAGGTGGATTTAGACGGCTTACTGACTTTGCTGGAACTCGCAGGCTTGTCTCCTTTAATGGACTTCTGTGATAGACTCAGCGTGGCGGCTTCTTGAATTCCTGGCATTGCGGCTTCCTCCCGCTGTTTGCGGCGCCGCATCACCCAGTAAACAGACAGGTAAAGACCAGAGATGTATAGTAACGAAGTAGAATTACTTAAGTACTGTACTTAAGTACCGAAATGCGGTATCTGTACTTTCCTAAAGTAGAATTTTTTTCTCCTACTTCTACTTTAACTTCACTACATTTTTTCGATGATTTCGATACTTCTACTCCAATATTTTTTTTTTGTGCTGCATCGTTACGCGTTACTTTTCTCTGCCTTTCCCTTTTTCTTTTTTGTTTGGTTTCCCTCCTTACTGCTCTCTCCTACTCTTTCAATTATCCTCCCTATTCTGCCTTCCCCCCTCCCCTCCCCTTTTCTATAGGAAGGCAAAGGTAAAGATACCCCCCTTTTTCATGGGTACCTGGTCTCTGGCCATTTGGGTACCGTTGTTCCGCTCCAGGCTTCCGTTGGGCCGGCGTGGAGTGCTCCCACATGCGCCTCTCGGCGCTCTGACATGTGTGGCGGCTTTCGGCCACTCCGCTCCTCCCCTCCTTGTCTCCATTCGCTGACGTCTCAGCGCTGGGAGGCGGGGATTCCAGCGGCCGCGCAGTAGAGGCACGTGCGCATGCGCAGTGCGATCGAGGCACTGGCGGCCATCTTGGTTAAGGGAAACATGGGGGGGTCTCTGATGTAACTTAAGGGGGGGCTTTGTGTGGGCGGTCTCTGATGTAAGGGGGCTCTGTGTGGGGGGTCTCTGATGTAAGGGGGGTCTCTGATGTAAGGGGAGCTCTGTGTGGAGGGGCTCTGATGTAGGGGGAGCTCTGTGGGGGGCTCTGATGTAAGGGGGGCTCTGTGGGGATGGTCTCTGATGTAAGGGGGCTCTGTGTTGAGGTCTCTGGATGTAAGGGGGGCTTTGTGTGAGGGGTCTCTGATGTAAGGGGGGCTCTGTGTGGGGGGTCTCTGATGTAAAGGGGGCTTTGTGTGGGGGGTCTTTGATGTAAGGGGGCTCTGTGTGGGGGGTCTCTGATGTAAGGGGGGCCTCTGTGGGGGGTTTCTGTTGTAAGGGGGCTCCGTTGGGGGGTTTCTGTTGTAAGGGGGGCTCCGTTGGGGGGTCTCTGATGTAAGGGGGTCGCTAATGTAAGGGGGGCTAAGTTTGTAGTGATCATAAAAAAGAAAAGTCAAATGAAGTGCAAAAAAAGTGCAAGAAAAAATGTGCAGGGCGCTGGTGGGGGAGCCACAGGATCAGCTCGCACAGGGCGCTTGAACACCTAAGGCCGACCCTGGTTGGGAGGTTCTTTTCCATTAACAGCAGATATGAAATTATATTCATCTTGTTTTGTCACATATATATATTTGAAGATTCACAATATTTTGAACTTTTTATTGACTTAGATACACTCTTCCTTTATTTCATTATTGGAATATATTGTTGTATCATATATCACATTGGTTTATATATGATTTTGCGCACCAATAAGCTGTGGAGATAAAAAAACATGCAGGGAAGAGAAGGAGGGATGCTTTAAAAGGGGAAGGGAGGGACATACTTTATCTGTTTTTTGTTTACAAAAAGTTACAGCCTAAGGAATTGTGATTGTTCTTTAGGTTAATCATTTGAATAAATCATTTGAAATAATAAAAAACAATATGATGTTCAAACTTTTGACTTCTTTCTGTAATAACTACATAACACAGTACTTCTACTTCTACTTTCAGTACTTGAGTAGAATTTTTTTTTCAAAACTACTGGTACTTTTTACTTTTAGTACTTAATTAGCAATTTTTTTGAAAAAACTACTTGCAATACTTAAGTAAAAAAAATGTTGAATACTTTAGTACTTCCACTTAAAGTAACTTTTTCTGCGAGCACTTCCACTTCTACTTAAGTCACTTTTTGATCGAGCACTTGTACTTTTACTCAAGTAGAAATTTCGAGTACTTTATACAAGTCTGGTAAAGACTGCCGGATGTCCGCGAGACTATCGGGTATCAGTGGCTAAAGGGTAACCAGGCTGTGGGACCTGGAAAAGAATCAGTTTGGACGAATGTCGGTGGGAGCTCTGTGAGACACGTCTGCTCACATGCCGCTCTTCACTAAGCTAACCCTTAAACATGATTGAGTCATGCTGGCAGGGAGAGTCAAGTGGAAGATGGATATGGAATGCTGAGGGGACTGTCATGGCCCTGAAGTCGAATCCCCTAGTATTGGGGGATGGGGGGGATGCGCCTAGGAGGATCCTGACAACAGGAGTAGTTTAGATGGAGTCTTCCATGAGAGGCAGCGGGAGCAAGGAGGACAGTGTGAGTACTACAGCATGGGACAGGGACTTACAAGTGGAGAGACTGCCAAATGTAGCGGGTCTCTCTGGAAAATAGCAATGTTCTTAAATCTTCCCTAACTTTGTCCTGGGAGATCTCCAGTGTTAGTCAGGTAGACTGGTGAGGAGTCAGTCGGGTAGACTGGTGAAGAAGCAGCCAGGTAGGCTGGCATTTCTTGCAGTGGTAGAGCTGGGATCAGTGTCTACAGGGGATTTGGAGGTACTCCAGGATGCAATTTACAACACTTTGTGCTACTTCCTAAAGGGAATGAGAGTTCCTTGTCCCTAAAGTAGTTGTAAAGGCAGAAGGTTTTTTATTTTAATGCATTATATACATTAAGATAAAAAACCTGTGTGCAGAAGCCCCCCTCGGCCCCAATAATACTTATCTGAGTTCTATCTCGATACAGCAATGTTGCATGAGAGACTTGGCTGTCCGAGACTCTCCCTCCTCATTGGCTGAGAGAGCAGCGAAGCGCCATTGGCTCCCACTGCTTTCAAGTCAGTGAGCCAATGAGCACAGAGAGGGGGCGGGCAGGGCTGGGCCACGGCTCTATGACTGAATTGACACAGGGAGCTGCGGCTTGGCTCGGGTGCCCCCAGAGCAAGCTGCTTGCTCTGAGGTCACTCAACAGGAGGGAGGAGCCAGGAGCACCAAAGAGGGACCTGAAAAGAGGAGGATCTGGGCTGCTCGGTCCAAAACCAACTGCACCAAGGTAAGCATGACATGACATGTTTGTTACTTTAAAAAAAAAACAGACTTTAATATCACGTTAAGGGCCTTTTGCATTTCTAAAAGAGGCTGTAAGCTGCCAAGAGAGGAATCAATCAGTTTTACAAAATAAAGGAGAGAAATCAATCAGAGTTGTAAATAGGGAGGAAGTTGTCCCTGGTTTTGTTGCTGTTAAGTTGGGCATCCCATAATTCCTATTCTCCATCCAAGTTATTACCCCTAATAAAACAATAAAATAAAGCTCCAAGACTGTTCCTGGTCTCTGGGTGATAGCTGAAAATGCTATTTGCCTGGCTCTGTAGGATTAGAGAACCCAGTCATTTGCAACCCCTATGGGAATACTGCTGTAGCCAAGCTGGGACTACTGCATATAATTTATATGCGGGAGGTCTCCGGTGTATATGAGTTCCCAGAACATCCATCAGGGTCGATCAGCTGTCCTTGAGGTCCATGCCACTTGATTGCTCTATTTGTGGTGTTGTCTGGTAAGGGTATTTTTGATATCTACTCTGGTGGTGGTTTGAGTCACGCAGCCCTTGAAGGAAGGAAGGATTGCTCATATTACTTTCCAACTTGCACATGGTTCTCCAACACCTGGATTATTTTAAAGAGACTGTTTCCTTTCTTAATTTTAAGGACTCTTAACCTAAGTGTTAGCGCTACAATTTTTAAATATAGTGTATATGCATAGCTCCCAACTGTCCCTGATTCGGAACAAAATCCCTCTGTCCCTCTTTCCTCCCTCATTTTGGGCTGATCTATATATTTGTATATAAAAGGCCCTTTATCTTTCAAAAAGTATTTCCCAGTGCTAAACCTTTCATCCAATTTCTAAATTGCTGCATTTGTAAATTTCAAAAGCCAATATAAAAGAATAGTAGTGAGAAATGAAAGCACTTGTGGATTTAACTAATCTTTTTTTTGTATAATTCTCCTTTAAGGGGGCTTCACAGGGGTTGTGTCCTCTGCCTACAAACTTTTGCTAATAGTGTAATTTTGTCATTCCCATCTCAGAAAGTTGGGAGGTATGTATATGCCGTATGGGAAGTGCTGCGTAAATTGACGGCACTATATGTAAAAAAAAAATAATAATTATAATAATACACTTGTACAGGTCTGTTAGCAGGGTGTGGGAATGATGTGAACATTAATAGAAACAAGAGACGGGAAGGATTGAAATGATACAAGGATCTTCTGAACACAGAATATGGTTACATTGTAGTAGAAATGTATATACAGGGTGTGGAAAGCAAGCACACATAATACAGACACAGAAGGTTTATTCACTAACGGAGTAGAATTTGTTCACTTTGTAAAATTAATTTTTTACTTAGCTTAGTAAAGAAAGTGAAGCTATATGAAATTTTACTTTGCAAAGAACGGCCGATCATATGCACAGAGAATTAAAAGAATCATTTTATGATACATTTGTATTAGCACTAAAAAATCCGAGGTAATTTACCTACTAAGTGACTTTACTATCCAAAGTACATAGAAAAGGCTGTAATGGAGCTGTTACAGGATTTAATCAGAAAACAGACTGCACTATACAGTATAGAAAAACACACCAAACATTAAATATTTGTACTTACCCACTATGCCCAACAAAGAAAGAATCAGGATTGCACGGAAGGACATGTTGTTCTGCATTTAAGCAAGGTTTAACTGTTCATTCATATCCTCTTTGGCGCTCCTAATTCAAACCTTATCTTATCTTATTCACGCATGTGTACTGCAGAGCCAATAAACTTTGTCATGTTTCATCATCATTCCTGCTAGATTACGTTCACTTTTACATCTATATAGCAATAAAGTATAAGACCTCTTTCACACGACTGGCTAGAAGTCAGCTTTTAGCTGTGGAAAGAGGAACTTATTTACAGCACCTAAATGCAGACAATGCATCCCTATGGCCCCATTCACACACTACGTTTAGCAACATTCTGATTAGGGCTGCAACTAACGATTAATTTGTCTGTCGACTAATCTATCGATTATTTTTACGATTAGTCGACTAATCTAACGATTATTTAAATTTTTAGTTTTTTTGCTTAATTTAGTGTCTTTTTGATTAGCTAATTAATCCTGTAATTAATACAGACCCCTCAGTAAGCCCCCCTCCCACTACAGACCCCTCAGTAAGCCCCCCTCCCAGTACAGCCCCCCACAGTAAGCCCTCCCACCCAGTACAGACCACTTAGTAAGCCCCCCTCCCAGTACAGACCCCTCAGTAAGCCCTCCCATCTAGTACAGACCACTTACTAAGCCCCCCCTCCCAGTACAGACCCCTCAGTAAGCCCTCCCACCTAGTACAGACCACTTACTAAACCCCCCTCCCAGTACAGACCCCTCAGTAAGCCCTCCCACCCAGTACAGACCACTTAGTAAGCCCCCCTCCCAGTGCAGACCCCTCAGTAAGCCCTCCCACCTAGTACAGTATGTACTGGGTGGGAGGGCTTACTGAGGGGTCTGCACTGGGAGGGGGGGCTTACTAAGGGGTCTGTACTAGGTGGGAGGGCTTACTGAGGGGTCTGTACTGGAAGGGGGGCTTACTAAGTGGTCTGTACTGTACAGACCACTTAGTAAGCCCCCCTCCCAGTACACTAGTACAGACCCCTCAGTAAGCCCTCCAACCTAGTACAGACCCCTTAGTAAGCCCCCCCCCCTCCCAGTACAGACACCCCAGTAAGCCCTCCCACCCAGTACAGACCCCTTAGTAAGCCCCCCTCCCAGTACAGACACCCCAGTAAGCCCTCCCACCCAGTACAGACCCCTTAGTAAGCCCCCCTCCCAGTACAGACACCCCAGTAAGCCCTCCCACCCAGTACAGACCCCTTAGTAAGCCCCCCTCCCAGTGCAGACCCCTCAGTAAGCCCTCCCACCTAGTACAGGGCTTACTGAGGGGTCTGCACTGGGAGGGGGGCTTACTAAGGGGTCTGTACTGGGTGGGAGGGCTTACTGGGGGGTCTGCACTGGAAGGGGGGCTTACTAAGTGGTCTGTACTGTACAGACCACTTAGTAAGCCCCCCTCCCAGTACACTAGTACAGACCCCCCAGTAAGCCCTCCCACCTAGTACAGACCCCTTAGTAAGCCCCCCTCCCAGTGCAGACCCCTCAGTAAGCCCTCCCACCTAGTACAGACTGTACTAGGTGGGAGGGCTTACTGGGGGGTCTGTACTGGAAGGGGGGCTTACTAAGGGGTCTGTACTAGGTGGGAGGGCTTACTGGGGGGTCTGTACTGGGAGGGGGGCTTACTAAGTGGTCTGTACTGTACAGACCACTTAGTAAGCCCCCCTTCCAGTGCAGACCCCCCAGTAAGCCCTCCCACCTAGTACAGGCCATTACAAGCCGGTGTAGCGCTGCAAATGTGACATGTCTAAGTAGCTGGGTGATCGGGGGAGGATGGCGAATGTGTGTTGTGGCAGTACAGGGAGTACAGGGGTGCTGGAGACGGTCAGCACTCACCTCTCGTCTCCGACGGAGCCCGGCGGGGGAATTTCACCCGGCCGGCAATGCTTCAAGCGGTGCGGCGGCCAGCCGGGGGCGTGTGACGTCACGCGTTGACGCGTCGACGCATTTTACGCACGTCGACGATTTTTTGTAGTCGACGAGTCGTGGCAGCACTAATTCTGATAACATACGGTTTTGTGCATTTCAGAAAAATAAAGTGGACAGCGTTCAGGAGCGATGTATCGCAGCTACCTGTATATAAATACAGTTAATTGCAGTACAAAGAAAAAATAAGTAAACAGTTGCTATACAAAAGGCAAGAATTTACTAACGCAGCTAAACGCAGCCACATGTAAACGCAAGTAAGCGCATATAAACGCAATGTACAAATGTGAGTAATCTTTGTGCCAGGAGTGTTGGAATTTCAAAATAACAAAACATTCTTTTACCAATGGCAGAACAACCATCCGCGTGAAAGGGGCCTAACTAAAGGAAACACTTTTTTCGGCTTTAGATTTAGTTGAGAGGGACAGGAAGTGAAGGGAAATCTGCCCTACGGGACACAGATGGCAAAAAAAAAAAAAAAACCTGACATGCTCCATTAACACCATGCTGGTGTGATGGAGAATGCATGTGATCTGACTTAAGCCCCGTACACACGTAGCGATCGTCGGCCGAACGATCGGCCGTCTTTTGTCCAGGGCTGTCGTGTCTGTTGAAAACTGCAAAAGACTGCACACAAATTTTGTCGGCCAACAACAGCCGACTACAGAAGTGATGTCATGTGATGTTAACTTTCCGTGTGTTTTTTCTTTTCTGAGCATGCCCAGTCTTGCAAATCTGCTGATTGTCGGCCGAATTCTGTACTGACTGGCGAACAATCGGCCGTTCTGGTGTTGGCCAACAAAAAATGTAATGCCTGCACGACAGATTCTGTTCGGCTGAAAATGCGCTGTCGGCTGTCGGAAGCATCATACTAACAAGCCTACAATCGGCCGATCGGTCGTCAGCCGAATATTTACGGCCGACAATCGGTACGTGTGTACGGGGCTTTACTCGCTCACATGTAGTGTGCATAGAGCAGTGCACGATCAGTAGCAGGATTTAGAAAAACTCATGTGAGACAGCCCTTGCCTGGGAAGCAATGAGGATTGGCCAGCTCGTCACTGTTCACCTTTAACCTAGGTTCACACTGAGGGGGGTTTAAAATCATGTGAGTTTAGATGAACTCACACAATTTCAAACTGGGATTTCAGTCCGACTTCGGGGGGCAATTTCGCAGACATCTGTGTGGGTTTATACACAGATGTCTATTAAATAGCCCCCCAAAGTCACCAAAAGTAGTGCAAAAACTACTTTTGGGAATCGGGGCAGCACTGCAAAGTCAACGTCGCACCGATTCGGGCAGTGCTATTGCCTGCAATAGGCTCCGATTGGGCATGTCAAATCAGCTCAATGTGAATGTGTACCTAAAAATTCTGCCAACACACCACCAGTGCTTGTGATAATACTGTTACCATCGTGTGCTCCTGTCTGACCCATCTGCTGTCTTCTCTGATCTACACTATACTGTAATACCAAAAGTAAATAAGGGACACACCAATGGAAAAATCAATTAATGTATCCACCCAGTGCCAAAATATAATTAAAAGTTTTAAACATGTTACTAAACACCCACAAATAGCAGCCACTATAAATAGTAACAATGTAATTATATAATATGTATGATAAAATATCAATCACACATTAGCAGCTCTTCAGCACAGAATATACTGTGTAAAAAAAAATATTGCTAAAATAATTCACTGTGATTAAACTATATATAAGAGATAATAAAATCAAAACAGCAAATTGAATAAAAACGTGCATAAATGGGAAAAAAGGGTAAAAAAGTCCACTGACATAAGTCCTTTAAACCACATAAATCCCAGTAGCCGTGGTGTTGAAAGATCAGAGAGATCAGTGTGGCCAAAATAACCCGAATAAGCCTTCACCACACCTTGTGGACGATCACCCCCACAGGTAGAAAACTCACCACAAATAAATGTAAATAGGGCCAATGAACTCAAACTTCTTAGCACTGACTCCGATGCCTGTATGGAAGGATCACATCACCTCCCCTCAGGTTGGATCACATAAGACCAGGGAACCATCATAACAGGAAAAAAGGGAGCAATTCAAAGTGAAGTCTGTTTGATACTTTTATTGACCAAAAAGCCCCCTTTACAATATGCACTTACAAGAAAACATCAGATAAAAGCATCAAGTATAGCAGCCGGAATGCAGTGCGTCTGCTTATACTCACTGCTCTCCGTCCTGCGGTGTTCTGCGGTGGGGAAAGCCTGACATAATTCTGTATTCAGCTGTAACTATGCCTGGTATGTCTGAAATGTAGAAGCTGTGGTCATGCCCTAACGCGTATCATCATTGACTTCATCAGCGGGCGTGGCCACACGGCACGGCTCTCACACTTTATAGGACACCACACAGGTAGTAATAACCCTGTGAGTACCAGCAATCTTTACAGAACATGTCTAACTCCCTGGAGCTTCCATTCAAAGGAGGATACTGACACTCCAATGTAAGCAGGAATAATGTAACATTTACAATGCAATACATATAAAACGCAATGGATACTAATTGATACTAAAGAAAATAAATAAACATAGGTGGGTCAAAGTGACATATATATATAAAACTGTCATAAATATGAGGCAGCATAAAATAACGGGATGGAGATATCCAAAGGTGTTAGACCTGGTTCACACTACTGCGTGTGCCGGGTTCGCATGTCATGTCGGAGCGCACTGCTCCGACATGACATGCGATCAGCTGTGCGGTGCGAGTTTAGCCATACAGTTTGTATGGCTAAATTCGCACCGCACCCGCAGCAAAGACGCACAGGAGGCATTTTTGCTGCCGCATCAGGATCGGATCGCACAGCGGTTCACACTTGTGTGATCCGATCCTGTGCGAACTGCACAATCGCACTGCGATATGCGATCAAACTGGGGGTGTCGTTAAGATTACATTGACACCCCCAGCGGATCGCATATGGCAGTGTGAACTGCCGGGGGTGCGTGTGCGATGCGGGAACAGGCTGCGAATTCGCAGCCTTCCCGCATCGCAATAGTGTGAACCGAGCCTAAAAGCTCCACGATAGCTCAGTTAAAACACCATAGTACTGTTAGGACACCAAAACAGCATCAATACTTGGCTTCCAATATCCTTCCCACAAAGGAGCTGATAATACATCAATCAAGATAAACAAATAATAACTTAGAATACCTACAAAATATTATAACTTAAAAATCATTGATAAAACAGTTCAAGTCCGGCTCAACGTTCATTCCTTTAGGATGCAAAGTCTCAGTCAAATAGATCCATCTTGTTTCGTTTTTGACAACTCTCTTACTCTATTCGAACCCCTCCATGCTTGAGGGGTAACAGCGATACCCCAAAATTTTAATCCTGAGGGGTCCCTATTATGTTTCCTCCTAAAATGCATCGAAAACGCTGTGATTTTTAAATCCGATTCGAATGTCGTTTATGTGTTCTGAAACACGCTTACTAAGGAGCCTTTTAGTGCGTCCAATAATATACATTAAGCCACAAGGACACTGAAGAGCATACACAACATGGGAGGAGTTGCAAGAAATAAACTGGTCTATTTCAAACTCCCTCCTATTAGCTGAGGAGGTAAACGTAGTAAGACCCCTGATATGTGTTGAGATTTGCTGAGTATAAAAGGATCCATCATACCAAAAGTGGATCCTTTTATACTCAGAAATGGTGAGTAGCTAGTTTTAACTGAGCTATCGTGGAGCTTTAACACCTTTGGATATCTCTGTCCCGTTATATTATGCAGCCTCATGTTTATGACAGATTTATGACAGTTTTATATATATATATATATATATATATATATATATATATATATATATATATATATATATATGTCACTTTGACCCACTTATATGTTTATTTATTTTCTTTAGTATCAATTAGTATCCATTGTGTTTTATATTTATTGAATTGTAAATGTTACATTATTCCTGCTTACATTGGAGTGTCAGTATCCTCCTTTGAATGGAAGCTCCAGTTAGACATGTTCTGTAAAGAATGCTGGCACTCACGGGGTTACTACCTGTGTGGTGTCCTATAAAGAGTAAGAGCCATGCCGTGTGGCCACATCCTCTGATGAAGTCAGTGATGATACGCGTTAGGGCATGACCACACGGCATCTACATTTCAGACATTCCAGGCATAGTTACAGCTGAATGCAGAATTATGTCAGGCTTTCCCCGCCGCAGAACACCGCAGGACGGAGAGCAGTGAGCATAAGCAGACACACTGCATTCCGGCTGCTATACTTGATGCTTTTATCTGATGTTTTCTTGTAAGTGCATATTGTAAAGGGGGCTTTTTGGTTAATAAAAGTATCAAACGGACTTCACTTTGAATTGCTCCCTTTTTTCCTGTTATGATGGTTCCCTGGTCTTATGTGATCCAACCTGAGGGGAGGTGATGTGATCCTTCCATACAGGCATCGGAGTCAGTGCTAAGAAGTTTGAGTTCATTGGCCCTATTTACATTTATTTGTGGTGAGTTTTCTACCTGTGAAGGCTAAAGCCCCGTACACACGTACCGATCGTCGGCCGAACGATCGGCCGTCTTTTGTCCGAGGGCTGTCTTGTCTGTTGAAAAGTGCTAAAGACTGCACACGAATTTTGTCGGCCAACAACAGCCGACTGCAGAAGTGATGTCATGTGATGGTTAACTTTCCTTGTCTTTTTTCTTTTCTGAGCATGCCCAGTCTTGCAAATCTGCTGTCTGTCGGCCAAAATCTGTACTGACTGGCGAACAATCGGCCGTTCTGGTGTTGGCCAACAAAAATTTTAATGCTTGCACGACAGATTCTGTTCGGCCGAAAATGCGCTGTCGGCTGTTGGAAGCATCATACTAACAAGCCTACAATCGGCCGATCGGTCGTCAGCCGAATATTTACGGCCGACAATCGGTACGTGTGTACGGGGTTTAAGGCCCCTTTCACACTTATGCGACACAATTTTACCGCGATTTTGTCGCGATTACGCGGCGATTTTGCTGCAATTTTGAAAGCAATGGCAAGGCTATATGCCTCAAAGCGCATTAAAATCATGGCAAAGTAGTGCAGGAACTACTTTGAAGTCGGTGCGACTTCAAAACGCACTGATATGAATGAGGCTCATTGAAAATAATGGAAAACGACTTGTCATGCGATTTTGCGGTCCAAAATCGCGGGACAAGTCGCACTAGTGTGAATGGGGCCTTATTCAGGTTATTTTGGCCACACTGATCTCTCTGATCTTTCAACACCACGGCTACTGGGATTTATGTGGTTTAAAGGACTTATGTCAGTGGACTTTTTTACCCTTTTTTCCCATTTATGCACATTTTTATTCAATTTGCTGTTTTGATTTTATTATCTCTTAAATATAGTTTAATCACAGTGGATTATTTTAGCAATTTTTTTTTACACAGCACATTCTGTGCTGAAGCGCTGCTAATGTGTGACTGATATTTTATCATACATATCTATATTAATAAAACCCAAGTGTCCCTGCGTCCGTCCCTGTGTCCGTGGAATTGCGCTACTGCGCATGTGCCCCACAGACAGCCATTGGGACACACACACCACCACAGGAAAATTGCTGTCACAGGCGAACCAAAGGTGCTGGAGACCCCAAAATTGTATCGCAGGTGGCCAATACACTCCACTACAGCTGAGAAAAATTTGGGGTTTCGGGGATGAAAGTGCGCGGAGCAGTGACCCCGAGAACCAGGCCTCCCCCGCCATAGACTCCAATGTTAAACCTGGTCACCTCGCGGTTAGGTCACCGCCCGGTTCTCGGGGTCACTGCTCTGCGCCCTTTCATTCCCGAGACCCCAGCTGTAGGGGAGCGCCATGGCTACCTACGATACAATTTTGGGGTCTCCAGCAATTTTCCCGGGAGGTGAGGTGGTGGTGGATTGGGGGGTCTTTTCCTATTGGATGATCCACTGTTCTGTGTGTGCGAGGAGCTCCCCTCCTCTCTGATTTCCTGTCCTCACATCTCCCCTCCCCACACCAATCTCCAACCCGACATTTATCGTTCAATCCCCCCCATACACTACAATCCCCTCCCCTCCATACACTACAATCCCCTCCCTTCCTCATACACTACAATCCCCTCCCCCCATACACTACAATCCCCTCCCCTTCATACACTACAATCCCCTCCCTCTCCCATACACTACAATCCTCTCCATCCCCCATACACTACAATCTCCTCCATCCCCCATACACTACAATCCCCTCCCTCCCCCTTACACTACAATCCCCTCCCCCCAATACACTACAATCCCTTCCCGGCCATGCACTACAATTCCCCCCTCCCCCATACACTACAATCCCCCCATACACTACAATCACCTCCCCCCATACACTATAATCCCCTCCCCCATACACTATAATCCCCCCATACACTACAATCCCCTCCCTCCCCCACACTACAATCCCCCACACTACAATCCCCTCCCTCCCCCACACTACAATCCCCTCCCTTTCCCATACACTACAATCCCCTCCCTCCCCCATACACTGTAGAACCCCTCCCCCATACACTATAATCCCCCCCCATACACTACAATCCCCTCCGTCCCCCCATACACTACATTCCCCTCCCTCCCCCCCCATACACTACAATCCCCTCCCCCCATACACTACAATCCCCTCCCTCCCCCCACACTACAATCCCCTCCCTCCCCCATACACTACAATCCCCTCCCTTCCCCATACACTACAATCCCCTCCCCATAAACTACAATCCCCTCTCTTCCCCAACACACTACAATCCCCTCCCCCCAACACACTACAATCCCCTCCCTCCCCCCCCCACTACAATCCCCTCCCTCCCCCCTCACGCTACAATCTCCTCCCTCCCCCCCCATTCTTCAATCCCCTCCCTCCCCCATACACTGTAGAACCCCTCCCCATACACTGCAATCCCCTCCCTCCCCCATACACTACAATTCCCACCCCCCCCTTACTCTACAATCCCCTCTCTCCCCCCCACGCACTACAATCCCCTCCCTCCCCCATACACTACAATCCCCCTCCCCCATACACTATAATCCCCTCCCCCCCATACACTATAATCCCCTCCCCCCAATACACTACAATCCCCCCATACACTACAATCCCCTCCCTTCATACACTACAATCCCCTCCCTCCCCCATACACTACAATCCCCTCCATCCCCCATACACTACAATCTCCTCCATCCCCCATACACTACAATCCCCTCCCTCCCCCTTACACTACAATCCCCTCCCCCCAATACACTACAATCCCTTCCCGGCCATGCACTACAATTCCCCCCTCCCCCATACACTACAATCCCCCCATACACTACAATCACCTCCCCCCATACACTATAATCCCCTCCCCCATACACTATAATCCCCCCATACACTACAATCCCCTCCCTCCCCCACACTACAATCCCCCCACACTACAATCCCCTCCCTCCCCCACACTACAATCCCCTCCCTTTCCCATACACTACAATCCCCTCCCTCCCCCATACACTGTAGAACCCCTCCCCCATACACTATAATCCCCCCCATACACTACAATCCCCTCCGTCCCCCCATACACTACATTCCCCTCCCTCCCCCCCCATACACTACAATCCCCTCCCCCCATAAACTACAATCCCCTCCCTCCCCCCACACTACAATCCCCTCCCTCCCCCATACACTACAATCCCCTCCCTTCCCCATACACTACGATCCCCTCCCCATAAACTACAATCCCCTCTCTTCCCCAACACACTACAATCCCCTCCCCCCAACACACTACAATCCCCTCCCTCCCCCCCCCCACTACAATCCCCTCCCTCCCTCCTCACGCTACAATCTCCTCCCTCCCCCCCATTCTTCAATCCCCTCCCTCCCCCATACACTGTAGAACCCCTCCCTATACACTACAATCCCCTCCCTCCCCCATACACTACAATTCCCACCCCCCCCCTTACTCTACAATCCCCTCTCTCCCCCCCCACGCACTACAATCCCCTCCCTCCCCCATACACTACAATCCCCCTCCCCCATACACTATAATCCCCTCCCCCCCATACACTATAATCCCCTCCCCCCAATACACTACAATCCCCCCATACACTACAATCCCCTCCCCCCATACACTACAATCCACTCCCTCCCCCCATACACTACAATCCCCTCCCTCCCCCCCACGCTACAATGCCCTCCCCCCATGCTTCAATCCCCTCCCTCCCCCATACACTGTAGAACCCCTCCCCATACACTGCAATCCCCTCCCTCCCCCATACACTACAATTCCCTCCCTACCTCCCCCTTACTCTACGATCCCCTCTCTCCCCCCCCCCCACACTACAATCCCCTCCCTCCCCCATACACTACAATCCCCCTCCCCCATACACTATAATCCCCTCCCCCCATACACTATAATCCCCTCCCCTCAATACACTACAATCCCCCCCATACACTACAATCCCCTCCCTCCCCCCCACACTACAATCCCCTCCCTCCCCCACACTACAATCCCCTCCCTCCCCCCCACACTACAATCCCCTCCCTCCCCCACACTACAATCCCCTCCCTCCCCCCCACACTACAATCTCCTCCTTTCCCCATACACTACAATCCCCTCCCTTCCCCATACACTACAATCCCCTCCCCATACACTACAATCCCCTCCCTTCCCCAACACACTACAATCCCCTCCCCCAACACACTACAATCCCCTCCCCCAACACACTACAATCCCCTCCCTCCCCCACTACAATCCCCTCCCTCCACCCCACGCTACAATCCCCTCCCTCCCCCCCAAGCTTCAATCCCCTACCCCCCCATACACTGTAGAACCCCTCCCCCATACACTGTAAAACCCTCCCCCATACACTACAATCTCCTCCGTCCCCCCATACACTACAATCCCCTCCGTCCCCCCATACATTAGAATCCCCTCCCTCCCCCATACACTACAATACCCTCCCTCCCCCCAATACACTACAATCCCCTCCCCCCACACTACAATCCCCCCCACACTACAATCCCCTCCCTTCCACATACACTACAATCCCCTCCCTTCCCAATACACTACAATCCCCTCTCTTCCCCAGCACACTACAATCCCCTCTGTCCCCCCATACACTAGAATCCCCTCCCTCCCCCGTACACTACAATCCCCTCTCCCACATACACTACAATCCCCTCCCTCCCCCCCAGACTACAATCCCCTCCCTCCCCCATACACTACAATCCCCTCCCTTACCCATACACTACAATCCCCTCCCAATACACTACAATCCCCTCCCAATACACTACAATCCCCTCCCTTCCCCAACACACTACAATCCCCTCGCCCCCCACTACAATCCCCTCCCCCCCCACGCTACAATCCCCTCCCTCCCCCATACACTGTAGAACCCCTCCCCCATACACTATAATCCCCCCCATACACTACAATCCCCTCCGTCCCCCCATACACTACAATCCCCTCCCTCTCCCCCCCTCATACACTACAATCCCCTCTGTCCCCCATACACTGTACAATGGGTTTTACATCCATGTCAGGAAATGGAGCAGAGTTTGTACAATCAGATTGTATCCCGTCTGATCCACTGTCGCTACGTTATTTTATATATATATATGTTTTTGAATAAAGTGTGTGAGAATTAAAACTCCTGTCAGAGATGTGCGTGTGTGTATATACAGTATATATCTATACATATAAAGTCCAAGTGTCTTTGCGTCCAGTCCCTGTGTCCGTGGGATTGCGCTACTGTGCATGTGCCCCACAGACAGCTGTTGGGACTTGGAGCACAGAGACTTCGGGCGGCCGGTGTCCTGTCGGATAATGCCTCGCGTCAGAAAATGCATCTGACGGACTGCGCATGCATGGTAAATGATGTCACTTCAGCTGACTGCTCCGCTCAGCTGGGGGTTGACGTCATTATTGCGCGTGCGCAGTCCGTCAGATGCATTTTTCGACGGGAGACAGTGCGGGAAGAATAATTATAGCGAACAGCTGACTGAGAGGAGGTGGGGAGGCATTATCCGACAGGACAGCGGCCGTGTAATCTGTTCTAAGTATACTAAATAATAATGAAATATTAGTATTAAAAAAAAAAAAAATATATATATATATATATATATATATATATATATATATTTTATATATTTATATATAAATGGAAGTTAAAAAAACAATAAAAGTAAAAAAAATATATATATATATATTTTATATATATATATATATATATATATATATATATATATATATATATATATATATACATATATATATATATATATATATATATATATATATATATATATATATATATATATATATATATATAGCTCCTTCTGTTCTAAGTATACTAAATAATCTATACATATAAAGTACAAGTGTCTCTGCGTCCAGTCCCTGTGTCCGTGGGATAGCGCTACAGCAACTGGCAGGGAAGGGGTTAACTTTATTGGTGATCAGTGGGTTAAATGTATCCCTAGGGGCGTGATTCTAACTGTGGGTGGGCGTGGCTTGTGATGTAACCACATAGCCTCTGTGCTTACATCAGGGAGAATGACAGACGGCTGTGTTTACATCAGCCGTCAGTCCTTCTCAGTGGCGGCCGGCCGATAGGGGGCACAGGGGCGCCACTACACTACAATCCCCTCCCCCAACACACTACAATCCCCTCCCTCCCCCACTACAATCCCCTCCCTCCACCCCACGCTACAATCCCCTCCCTCCCCCCCAAGCTTCAATCCCCTACCCCCCCATACACTGTAGAACCCCTCCCCCATACACTGTAAAACCCTCCCCCATACACTACAATCTCCTCCGTCCCCCCATACACTACAATCCCCTCCGTCCCCCCATACATTAGAATCCCCTCCCTCCCCCATACACTACAATACCCTCCCTCCCCCCAATACACTACAATCCCCTCCCCCCACACTACAATCCCCCCCACACTACAATCCCCTCCCTTCCACATACACTACAATCCCCTCCCTTCCCAATACACTACAATCCCCTCTCTTCCCCAGCACACTACAATCCCCTCTGTCCCCCCATACACTAGAATCCCCTCCCTCCCCCGTACACTACAATCCCCTCTCCCACATACACTACAATCCCCTCCCTCCCCCCCAGACTACAATCCCCTCCCTCCCCCATACACTACAATCCCCTCCCTTCCCCATACACTACAATCCCCTCCCAATACACTACAATCCCCTCCCAATACACTACAATCCCCTCCCTTCCCCAACACACTACAATCCCCTCGCCCCCCACTACAATCCCCTCCCCCCCCACGCTACAATCCCCTCCCTCCCCCATACACTGTAGAACCCCTCCCCCATACACTATAATCCCCCCCATACACTACAATCCCCTCCGTCCCCCCATACACTACAATCCCCTCCCTCTCCCCCCCTCATACACTACAATCCCCTCTGTCCCCCATACACTGTACAATGGGTTTTACATCCATGTCAGGAAATGGAGCAGAGTTTGTACAATCAGATTGTATCCCGTCTGATCCACTGTCGCTACGTTATTTTATATATATATATGTTTTTGAATAAAGTGTGTGAGAATTAGAACTCCTGTCAGAGATGTGCGTGTGTGTGTATATACAGTATATATCTATACATATAAAGTCCAAGTGTCTTTGCGTCCAGTCCCTGTGTCCGTGGGATTGCGCTACTGTGCATGTGCCCCACAGACAGCTGTTGGGACTTGGAGCACAGAGACTTCGGGCGGCCGGTGTCCTGTCGGATAATGCCTCGCGTCAGAAAATGCATCTGACGGACTGCGCATGCATGGTAAATGATGTCACTTCAGCTGACTGCTCCGCTCAGCTGGGGGTTGACGTCATTATTGCGCGTGCGCAGTCCGTCAGATGCATTTTTCGACGGGAGACAGTGCGGGAAGAATAATTATAGCGAACAGCTGACTGAGAGGAGGTGGGGAGGCATTATCCGACAGGACAGCGGCCGTGTAATCTGTTCTAAGTATACTAAATAATAATGAAATATTAGTATTAAAAAAAAAAAAATATATATATATATATATATATATATATATATATATATATATTTTATATATTTATATATAAATGGAAGAATTAAAAAAACAATAAAAGTAAAAAAAATATATATATATATATTTTATATATATATATATATATATATATATATATATATATATATATATATATATACATATATATATATATATATATATATATATATATATATATATATATATATATATATATATATAGCTCCTTCTGTTCTAAGTATACTAAATAATCTATACATATAAAGTACAAGTGTCTCTGCGTCCAGTCCCTGTGTCCGTGGGATAGCGCTACAGCAACTGGCAGGGAAGGGGTTAACTTTATTGGTGATCAGTGGGTTAAATGTATCCCTAGGGGCGTGATTCTAACTGTGGGTGGGCGTGGCTTGTGATGTAACCACATAGCCTCTGTGCTTACATCAGGGAGAATGACAGACGGCTGTGTTTACATCAGCCGTCAGTCCTTCTCAGTGGCGGCCGGCCGATAGGGGGCACAGGGGCGCCGCCCCCCCGAAAAGGAAGGGAAAAAAAAAGATTAAAAAAAAGTCAATTTTTAGCCCACTAGCCCACTAGGGGCACCGACCTATTGGTGGGTATGGGGGGGGGTGGGGTTTTGCCTCCCACGTGAGGCATACAGAGGCGCCGATTGGCGGCCTTCTGGGGCATCATCGGGGCGCAGAGCTATGCGCCCCGACATGCCCCACTTTCCTGGGCTCCTGGCTGTGATTTGTCCAGACTACAGCCTGGACCAATCACAGGAGGACATGCCCGGGACGTCCTGTGGTCACGTGACGCGTGGGGGCGGTGTACCGCCCCGGCGTCATGTGACCGTCCTTCCCGCCCGCAGAGGAAAGCCGCACCCGAGAGTGACTGGTCTCCTGCGCTGCAGTGACTCGCGCCTCAGACCGTCACCGAAGACCGCTGCAGACAGCCAGACACCGTGAGTCTGTGACCGTGCTCGTCGTGGACTCGGACGACCGGGAGTGGCTGCTGTCTCACCGTCGCACGCACCGTCGGAGGAAGACGGCACCCGCACGTTCATCTGCTGCTCTCCCCCGGGCCTACCCGCCGGCACCTCGCCTGAGCCTCCTCCCAGACCAGACGCTGTGGATCCGAACTCCTGTGACCTGTCCTGTGGCTGCCAGCGCTGTGTGACTGACTGTCCTGTGACCTGTCCTCCCTGCTAACACCTGGGCTGTGGTAAGTAAAGCAATCCCATCCCCTCCCCACCCCATCCCATCCCATCCCTGCTGCCACTCATCCCACCCCATCCCATCCCATCCCTGCTGCCACTCACCCCCCCACCCCATCCCTGCTGCCACTCATACCACCCCATCCCATCCCATCCCTGCTTCCACTCATCCCACCCCATCCCATCCCATCCCTGCTTCCACTCATCCCACCCCATCCCTGCCGCCACTCATCTCATCCCACCCCATCCCATCCATCCCATCCCTGCTTCCACTGATCCCACCCCATCCCATGCCTGTTGCCACTCATCCCACCCCATCCCATCCCTGATGCCACTCATCCCACCCCATCCCATCCCATCCCTGCTGCCACTCATCCCACCCCATCCCATCCCTGCTGCCACTCATCCCACCCCACCCCATCCCATCCCTGCTTCCACTCATCCCACCCTATCCCATCCCTGCTGCCCCTCATCCCATCCCCCCATCCCTGCTGCCACCCATCCCACCCCATCCCATCCCTGCTGCCACTCATCCCACCCCATCCCATCCCATCCCTGTTGCCACTCATTCCACCCCATCCCATCCCTGCTGCCACTCATCCCACCCCACCCCATCCCATCCCACCCCAATCCTGCTGCCACTCATCCCACCCCATCCCATCCCTGCTGCCACTCATCCCACCCCACCCCATCCCATCCCTGCTTCCACTCATCCCACCCCATCCCATCCCTGCTGCCACTCATCCCATCCCATCCCTGCTGCCATTCATCCCATCCCACCCCATCCCATCCCTGCTGCCACTCATCCCATCCCACCCCATCCCTGCTGCCACTCATCCCACCCCATCCCATCCCTGTTGCCACTCATCCCACCCTATCCCATCCCTGCTGCCACTCATCCCACCCCACCCCGTCCCATCCCTGCTGCCACTCATGCCACCCCATCCCATCCCTGCTGCCACTCATCCTACCCCATCCCATTCCTGCTGCCACTCATCCCACCCCATCCCATCCCTGCTGCCACTCATCCCACCCCACCCCATCCCATCCCTGCTTCCACTCATCCCACCCCATCCCATCCCTGCTGCCACTAATCCCACCCCATCCCATCCCTGCTTCCACTCATCCCACCCCATCCCATCCCTGCTGCCACTCATCCCATCCCACCCCATCCCATCCCTGCTGCCACTCATCCCACCCGATCCCATCCCTGCTGCCACTCATCCCATCTTATCCCTGCTGCTATTCATCCCATTCCATCCCTGCTGCCACCCATCCCATCCCTGCTGCCACTCATCCCATCCCATCCCTGCGGCCACTCATCCCATCCCATCCCTGCTGCCACTCATCCCATCCCATCTCTACTGCCACTCATCCCATCCCATCCCATCCCTGCTGTCACTCATCCCACCCCATCCCATCCTCCCTGCTGCCACGCATCCCACCCCATCCCATCCCTGCTTCCACTCATCCCACCCCATCCCATTCCTGCTTCCATTCATCCCACCCCATCCCTGCTGCCACTCATCCTACCCCATCCCATCCCTGCTGCCACTCATTCCATCCCATCTTATCTCTGCTGCTATTCATCCCATCCCATCCCTGCTGCCACTCATCCCATCCCATCCCTGCGGCCACTCATCCCATCCATCCCTGCTGCCACTCATCCCATCCCATACCTGCTGCCACTCATCCCACCCCATCCCATCCTCCCTGCTGCCACTCATCCCACCCCATCCCATCCCTGCTTCCACTCATCCCACCCCACCCCATCCCTGCTGCCACTCATCCCATCCCATCTTATCCCTGCTGCTATTCATCCCATCCCATCCCATCCCTGCTGCCACTCATCCCATCCCTGCAGCCACTCATCCCATCCATCCCTGCGGCCACTCATCCCATCCCATCCCTCTGCCTCATCCCATGACCATCCCTCCCACCACCATCCCTCTGCCTCATCCCATGATTATCCATTCCACCGCCATCCCTCTGCCTCATCCCATGACCATCCCTCCCACCACCATCCCTCTGCCTCATCCCATGACCATCCCTCCCACCGCCATCCCTCTGCCTCATGCCCTCAATCCATCCCTCTGCTCTGCCTCATCCCATGACCATCCCTCCCACCGCCATCCCTCTGCCTCATCCCATGACCATCCCTCCCACCACCATCCCTCTGCGTCATCCCATGACCATCCCTCCCACCACCATCCCTCTGCCTCATGCCATCAATCCATCCCTCTGCTCTGCCTCATCCCATGACCATCCCTCCCCCCACTATCCCTCTCTGCCTCATGCCCTCATCCCATCCCTCGCACCACCATCCCTCTGCCTGATCCCATCTCTCCCACCGCCATCCCTCTGCCTGATCCCATCTCTCCCACTGCCATCCCTCTGCCTGATCCCATCTCTCCCACTGCCATCCCTCTGCCTGATCCCATCTCTCCCACCGCCATCCCTCTGCCTGATCCCATCTCTCTCACCTCCATCACTCTGCCTGATCTCATCCCTCCCACCGCCTGATCCCATCCCGCCCACCTCTATCCCACCGCCTGATCCCATCTCTCCCACCGCCATCCCTCTGCCTGATCCCATCTCTCCCACCACCATCCCTCTGCCTGATTCCATCTCTCCCACTGCCATACCTCTGCAGGGGGCCTGTACGCTTGTCACTGCATTGAAAGGGGGCCTGTATACTGGTCACTACATTGAAAGGGGAATGTACGCTGGTCACTACATTGAGAGGGGGCCTGTACGCTGGTCACTACATTGAAAGGGGCATGTACACTGGTCACTACATTGAAAGGGGGAATGTACGCTTGTCACTGCATTGAAAGGGGGCCTGTATACTGGTCACTACATTGAAAGGGGAATGCACGCTGGTCAATACATTGAAAGGGGGCCTGTATGCTGGTCACTACATTGAAAGGGGGCATGTACGCTGGTCACTACATTGAAAGGGGGAATGTACGCTGGTCACTACATTGAAAGGGGGCCTGTATACTGGTCACTACATTGAAAGGGGCATGTACGCTGGTCACTACATTGAAAGGGGGCATGTACTGTGTGGTTTGTGCTAGGGGGTCTGTACTGTGGGGTTTGTGCTAGGGGGCCTGTACTGCGGGGATGTCAGTGAACGAGCGGGGGCGGGAGCGCGCCTCCGGCGGCGTGCGCTCACCCCCTACAGGCTCCTGTGCAAGCGACGTACGTCTACGTCGCTTTGCCCAGGAGCGGCTGACTGCCGCAGTAAATAGTCGTGCGGCGGTCGGCAAGTGATTAAAAAGCAGGAAGGATATAGTCATCCGTCAAGCGGATAAGGGCGATACGGTGGTGGTTCTCAACACAGATGATTATAGACTAGAGGCTATGAGACAAGTGATAACAATTAGTGTTGAGCGAACACGGACTGTATTATTCGTGTTCGTACCGAATAATTGGATTTTTTTTACCCGAACACGGACACGGACACTTTACTGTATGTTCGGGTAAAAATCCGTGTTCGGTCGTTTTATTTCCGGGTTTTGCATGCTTTGGCGCTCTTTTCATGGCGGGCTTTCAACAGCCAATCAACAATCGTTTAACTGGTGTGCCTTAAGCCATCCCAGCCATGCCTGCAAATGTCTTAGTAGCTGTGATTGGCCGTCTGAAGCATGTGACCAAGTCTTTATAAGTTCGAGGCAGCCGCCGCAGCAGCGTCATTCTGCTGCTTAGCTAAGGGACAGAGCACACATCAATGTGCTGGCTGCTGATTAGGGAAAGATAGGCAGGAAAAAACCATTTGTGTCCGGATAGAATTGAGGGACAGGTCGGAGTGTTTAGGCAGGGCGAGTTGTAGGCATTTTAGGGATAGAGTCTGCTGAATTATAGGGTCAGTGTCTTCTACAAACTACAATCGATATTGCTGTGTGGGGGGTGGGGTGAATCTGCACTCAATCCTGATCTACGATCTCTTCTCAATCCTGTTAGGGACAGAGTCTGCTGAATTTTAGGGAAACTGTGTTCTACAAACTACAATCGATATTGCTGTGTGGTGTGGGATTGGAGATAGGCAGGTGTCAGTGATCCACATCCATTTTTCTGTGTGTGAGCTGCAGTGAACACAATCTTTTTGGGCTGCAGTGAACACAATCTTTTTGGGCTGCAGTGAACACAATCTTTTTGGGCTGCAGTGAACACAATCTTTTTGGGCTGCAGTGAACACAATCTTTTTGGGGTGCAGTGAACAAAATCTTTTTGGGGTGCAGTGAACACAATCCTTTTTGGTGTGCAGTGAACACAATCTTTGTGGGGTGCAGTGAACAAAATCCTTTGTGGGGTGCAGTGAACACAATCTTTTTGGGGTGCAGTGAACAAAATCCTTTTTGGGGTGCAGTGAACAACATCCTTTTTGGGGTGCAGTGAACACAATCTTTTTGGGGTGCAGTGAACAAAATCCTTTGTGGGGTGCAGTGAACACAATCTTTTTGGGGTGCAGTGAACACAATCTTTTTGGGGTGGAGTGAACAACATCCTTTTTGGGGTGCAGTGAACAAAATCCTTTTTGGGGTGCAGTGAACAAAATCATTTTTGGGGTGCAGTGAACACAATCTTTTTGGGGTGCAGTGAACACAATCTTTGTGGGGTGCAGTGAACACAATCTTTTTGGGGTGGAGTGAACAACATCCTTTTTGGGGTGCAGTGAACAACATCCTTTTTGGGGTGCAGTGAACACAATCTTTTTGGGGTGCAGTGAACACAATCTTTGTGGGGTACAGTGAACAGAATCTTTGTGGGGTGCAGTGAACACAATCTTTGGGGGGTACAGTGAACACAATCTTTTTGGGGTGCAGTGAACACAATCTTTGTGGGGTGCAGTGAACACAATCTTTTTGGGGTGGAGTGAACAAAATCATTTTTGGGGTGCAGTGAACAACATCCTTTTTGGGGTGCAGTGATCAAAATCCTTTTTGGGGTGCAGTGAACACAATCTTTTTGGGGTGCAGTGAACAAAATCCTTTGTGGGGTGCAGTGAACAGAATCTTTGTGGGGTGCAGTGAACACAATCTTTGGGGGGGTACAGTGAACACAATCTTTTTGGGGTGCAGTGAACACAATCTTTGTGGGGTACAGTGAACAGAATCTTTGTGGGGTGCAGTGAACACAATCTTTGGGGGGTACAGTGAACACAATCTTTTTGGGGTGCAGTGAACACAATCTTTGGGGGGTACAGTGAACACAATCTTTTTGGGGTGCAGTGAACACAATCTTTGTGGGGTGCAGTGAACACAATCTTTGGGGGGGTACAGTGAACACAATCTTTTTGGGGTGCAGTGAACAACATCCTTTTAGGGTGCAGTGAACACAATCTTTGTGGGGTGCAGTGAACAACATCCTTTTAGGGTGCAGTGAACACAATCTTTGTGGGGTACAGTGAACAGAATCTTTGTGGGGTGCAGTGAACACAATCTTTGGGGGGTACAGTGAACACAATCTTTGTGAGGTGCAGTGAACACAATCTTTGTGGGGTGCAGTGAACACAATCATTGTGGGGTGCAGTGAACTCAATCTTTGTGGGGTACAGTGAACACAATCTCATACTTCTGAAGATTTGAGGGTGCTGCCTGTTCCATACTCCCCCTACTCCTCATCTAGCCTTTTAGGGGTACAAACAATAGTAATTGGGGCCTAGTGTGGTTGTGTACGTGTGATATACATACACTTTTTTTGGATCATATTTTCTATTCCGCTATTTAATCAAAAACCTTTGGGGATCAGTTAAATTGGGGGATAGTCTGTGTTGGTACGTGTGAGAGAGATCCACCTTTCCAAGTTGTTGGGGTTCATCTCATACTTCTGAAGGTTTGAGGGTGCTGCCTGTTCCATACTCCCCCTACTCCTAGCCTTTTAGGGGTACAAACAATAGTAATTGGGGCCTAGAGTGGTTGTGTACGTGTGATATACATACACTTTTTTTGGATCATATTTTCTATTCCGCTATTTAATCAAAAACCTTTGGGGATCAGTTAAATTGGGGGATAGTCTGTGTTGGTACGTGTGAGAGAGATCCACCTTTCCAAGTTGTTGGGGTTCATCTCATACTTCTGAAGGTTTGAGGGTGCTGCCTGTTCCATACCCCCCCTACTCCTCATCTAGCCTTTTAGGGGTACAAACAATAGTAATTGGGGCCTAGTGTGGTTGTGTACGTGTGATATACATACACTTTTTTTGGATCATATTTTCTATTCCGCTATTTAATCAAAAACCTTTGGGGATCAGTTAAATTGGGGGATAGTCTGTGTTGGTACGTGTGAGAGAGATCCACCTTTCCAAGTTGTTGGGGTTCATCTCATACTTCTGAAGGTTTGAGGGTGCTGCCTGTTCCATACTCCCCCTACTCCTCATCTAGCCTTTTAGGGGTACAAACAATAGTAATTGGGGCCCAGTGTGGTTGTGTACGTGTGATATACATACACTTTTTTTCGATCATATTTTCTATTCCGCTATTTAATCAAAAACCTTTGGGGATCAGTTAAATTGGGGGATAGTCTGTGTTGGTACGTGTGAGAGAGATCCACCTTTCCAAGTTGTTGGGGTTCATCTCATACTTCTGAAGGTTTGAGGGTGCTGCCTGTTCCATACCCCCCCTACTCCTCATCTAGCCTTTTAGGGGTACAAACAATAGTAATTGGGGCCTAGTGTGGTTGTGTACGTGTGATATACATACACTTTTTTTGGATCATATTTTCTATTCCGCTATTTAATCAAAAACCTTTGGGGATCAGTTAAATTGGGGGATAGTCTGTGTTGGTACGTGTGAGAGAGATCCACCTTTCCAAGTTGTTGGGGTTCATCTCATACTTCTGAAGGTTTGAGGGTGCTGCCTGTTCCATACCCCCCCTACTCCTCATCTAGCCTTTTAGGGGTACAAACAATAGTAATTGGGGCCTAGTGTGGTTGTGTACGTGTGATATACATACACTTTTTTTGGATCATATTTTCTATTCCGCTATTTAATCAAAAACCTTTGGGGATCAGTTAAATTGGGGGATAGTCTGTGTTGGTACGTGTGAGAGAGATCCACCTTTCCAAGTTGTTGGGGTTCATCTCATACTTCTGAAGGTTTGAGGGTGCTGCCTGTTCCATACCCCCCCTACTCCTCATCTAGCCTTTTAGGGGTACAAACAATAGTAATTGGGGCCTAGTGTGGTTGTGTACGTGTGATATACATACACTTTTTTTGGATCATATTTTCTATTCCGCTATTTAATCAAAAACCTTTGGGGATCAGTTAAATTGGGGGATAGTCTGTGTTGGTACGTGTGAGAGAGATCCACCTTTCCAAGTTGTTGGGGTTCATCTCATACTTCTGAAGGTTTGAGGGTGCTGCCTGTTCCATACTTCCCCTACTCCTCATCTAGCCTTTTAGGGGTACAAACAATAGTAATTGGGGCCTAGTGTGGTTGTGTACGTGTGATATACATACACTTTTTTTGGATCATATTTTCTATTCCGCTATTTAATCAAAAACCTTTGGGGATCAGTTAAATTGGGGGATAGTCTGTGTTGGTACGTGTGAGAGAGATCCACCTTTCCAAGTTGTTGGGGTTCATCTCATACTTCTGAAGGTTTGAGGGTGCTGCCTGTTCCATACTCCCCCTACTCCTAGCCTTTTAGGGGTACAAACAATAGTAATTGGGGCCTAGTGTGGTTGTGTACGTGTGATATACATACACTTTTTTTGGATCATATTTTCTATTCCGCTATTTAATCAAAAACCTTTGGGGATCAGTTAAATTGGGGGATAGTCTGTGTTGGTACGTGTGAGAGAGATCCACCTTTCCAAGTTGTTGGGGTTCATCTCATACTTCTGAAGGTTTGAGGGTGCTGCCTGTTCCATACCCCCCCTACTCCTAGCCTTTTAGGGGTACAAACAATAGTAATTGGGGCCTAGTGTGGTTGTGTACGTGTGATATACATACACTTTTTTTGGATCATATTTTCTATTCCGCTATTTAATCAAAAACCTTTGGGGATCAGTTAAATTGGGGGATAGTCTGTGTTGGTACGTGTGAGAGAGATCCACCTTTCCAAGTTGTTGGGGTTCATCTCATACTTCTGAAGGTTTGAGGGTGCTGCCTGTTCCATACTCCCCCTACTCCTAGCCTTTTAGGGGTACAAACAATAGTAATTGGGGCCTAGTGTGGTTGTGTACGTGTGATATACATACACTTTTTTTGGATCATATTTTCTATTCCGCTATTTAATCAAAAACCTTTGGGGATCAGTTAAATTGGGGGATAGTCTGTGTTGGTACGTGTGAGAGAGATCCACCTTTCCAAGTTGTTGGGGTTCATCTCATACTTCTGAAGGTTTGAGGGTGCTGCCTGTTCCATACTCCCCCTACTCCTCATCTAGCCTTTTAGGGGTACAAACAATAGTAATTGGGGCCCAGTGTGGTTGTGTACGTGTGATATACATACACTTTTTTTGGATCATATTTTCTATTCCGCTATTTAATCAAAAACCTTTGGGGATCAGTTAAATTGGGGGATAGTCTGTGTTGGTACGTGTGAGAGAGATCCACCTTTCCAAGTTGTTGGGGTTCATCTCATACTTCTGAAGGTTTGAGGGTGCTGCCTGTTCCATACTCCCCCTACTCCTCATCTAGCCTTTTAGGGGTACAAACAATAGTAATTGGGGCCCAGTGTGGTTGTGTACGTGTGATATACATACACTTTTTTTGGATCATATTTTCTATTCCGCTATTTAATCAAAAACCTTTGGGGATCAGTTAAATTGGGGGATAGTCTGTGTTGGTACGTGTGAGAGAGATCCACCTTTCCAAGTTGTTGGGGTTCATCTCATACTTCTGAAGGTTTGAGGGTGCTGCCTGTTCCATACCCCCCCTACTCCTCATCTAGCCTTTTAGGGGTACAAACAATAGTAATTGGGGCCTAGTGTGGTTGTGTACGTGTGATATACATACACTTTTTTTGGATCATATTTTCTATTCCGCTATTTAATCAAAAACCTTTGGGGATCAGTTAAATTGGGGGATAGTCTGTGTTGGTACGTGTGAGAGAGATCCACCTTTCCAAGTTGTTGGGGTTCATCTCATACTTCTGAAGGTTTGAGGGTGCTGCCTGTTCCATACTCCCCCTACTCCTCATCTAGCCTTTTAGGGGTACAAACAATAGTAATTGGGGCCCAGTGTGGTTGTGTACGTGTGATATACATACACTTTTTTTGGATCATATTTTCTATTCCGCTATTTAATCAAAAACCTTTGGGGATCAGTTAAATTGGGGGATAGTCTGTGTTGGTACGTGTGAGAGAGATCCACCTTTCCAAGTTGTTGGGGTTCATCTCATACTTCTGAAGGTTTGAGGGTGCTGCCTGTTCCATACTCCCCCTACTCCTCATCTAGCCTTTTAGGGGTACAAACAATAGTAATTGGGGCCCAGTGTGGTTGTGTACGTGTGATATACATACACTTTTTTTGGATCATATTTTCTATTCCGCTATTTAATCAAAAACCTTTGGGGATCAGTTAAATTGGGGGATAGTCTGTGTTGGTACGTGTGAGAGAGATCCACCTTTCCAAGTTGTTGGGGTTCATCTCATACTTCTGAAGGTTTGAGGGTGCTGCCTGTTCCATACCCCCCCTACTCCTCATCTAGCCTTTTAGGGGTACAAACAATAGTAATTGGGGCCTAGTGTGGTTGTGTACGTGTGATATACATACACTTTTTTTGGATCATATTTTCTATTCCGCTATTTAATCAAAAACCTTTGGGGATCAGTTAAATTGGGGGATAGTCTGTGTTGGTACGTGTGAGAGAGATCCACCTTTCCAAGTTGTTGGGGTTCATCTCATACTTCTGAAGGTTTGAGGGTGCTGCCTGTTCCATACCCCCCCTACTCCTCATCTAGCCTTTTAGGGGTACAAACAATAGTAATTGGGGCCTAGTGTGGTTGTGTACGCGTGATATACATACACTTTTTTTGGATCATATTTTCTATTCCGCTATTTAATCAAAAACCTTTGGGGATCAGTTAAATTGGGGGATAGTCTGTGTTGGTACGTGTGAGAGAGATCCACCTTTCCAAGTTGTTGGGGTTCATCTCATACTTCTGAAGGTTTGAGGGTGCTGCCTGTTCCATACTCCCCCTACTCCTCATCTAGCCTTTTAGGGGTACAAACAATAGTAATTGGGGCCCAGTGTGGTTGTGTACGTGTGATATACATACACTTTTTTTGGATCATATTTTCTATTCCGCTATTTAATCAAAAACCTTTGGGGATCAGTTAAATTGGGGGATAGTCTGTGTTGGTACGTGTGAGAGAGATCCACCTTTCCAAGTTGTTGGGGTTCATCTCATACTTCTGAAGGTTTGAGGGTGCTGCCTGTTCCATACTCCCCCTACTCCTCATCTAGCCTTTTAGGGGTACAAACAATAGTAATTGGGGCCCAGTGTGGTTGTGTACGTGTGATATACATACACTTTTTTTGGATCATATTTTCTATTCCGCTATTTAATCAAAAACCTTTGGGGATCAGTTAAATTGGGGGATAGTCTGTGTTGGTACGTGTGAGAGAGATCCACCTTTCCAAGTTGTTGGGGTTCATCTCATACTTCTGAAGGTTTGAGGGTGCTGCCTGTTCCATACCCCCCCTACTCCTCATCTAGCCTTTTAGGGGTACAAACAATAGTAATTGGGGCCTAGTGTGGTTGTGTACGTGTGATATACATACACTTTTTTTGGATCATATTTTCTATTCCGCTATTTAATCAAAAACCTTTGGGGATCAGTTAAATTGGGGGATAGTCTGTGTTGGTACGTGTGAGAGAGATCCACCTTTCCAAGTTGTTGGGGGTTCATCTCATACTTCTGAAGGTTTGAGGGTGCTGCCTGTTCCATACCCCCCCTACTCCTCATCTAGCCTTTTAGGGGTACAAACAATAGTAATTGGGGCCTAGTGTGGTTGTGTACGTGTGATATACATACACTTTTTTTGGATCATATTTTCTATTCCGCTATTTAATCAAAAACCTTTGGGGATCAGTTAAATTGGGGGATAGTCTGTGTTGGTACGTGTGAGAGAGATCCACCTTTCCAAGTTGTTGGGGTTCATCTCATACTTCTGAAGGTTTGAGGGTGCTGCCTGTTCCATACCCCCCCTACTCCTCATCTAGCCTTTTAGGGGTACAAACAATAGTAATTGGGGCCTAGTGTGGTTGTGTACGTGTGATATACATACACTTTTTTTGGATCATATTTTCTATTCCGCTATTTAATCAAAAACCTTTGGGGATCAGTTAAATTGGGGGATAGTCTGTGTTGGTTCGAGTGAGAGAGATCCACCTTTCCAAGTTGTTGGGGTTCATCTCATACTTCTGAAGGTTTGAGGGTGCTGCCTGTTCCATACTCCCCCTACTCCTCATCTAGCCTTTTAGGGGTACAAACAATAGTAATTGGGGCCCAGTGTGGTTGTGTACGTGTGATATACATACACTTTTTTTGGATCATATTTTCTATTCCGCTATTTAATTTAACTGGGCCTCCATGCGAGACCTGTGTGCCTTGTTGCGCTGTTTTGAGTACTCCACCAACATGGCCAGTGGCAATGACGCCGTTCTCAGCTTAACTATCCCACTTCTATGCCTCCTTGAAAAAACAATTCGGGCGATGATGGAAGAGGATGTGGCACAGGATGAGGAGGAGGAGGAGGATGAAGAGGTAACATTTCCAAGGCTTTCAGGGCAGTCATTCGCAAGGGGCTCCGAGGGTGGGTTCCTGCACACGCAAACGCCAGGGACGCAATTGTCCAGCAGGGGCACAGTTCTGGAGGATGAGGAGGATGAGGAGGAGGAGGAGCTGGAGGAGGAGATGGAACCATGTTCACAGCAGGGTGGCACCCAGGCCAGCTCATGGCCATCACTGGTGCGTGGCTGGGGGGATACAGAGGACACGGACGATACACCTCCCACAGAGGACAGCCTTTCGTTGCCTCTGGGCAGCCTGGCACACATGAGCGATTACATGCTGCAGTGTCTCCACAACGACCGCCGAGTTGCCCACATTCTAACTTGTGCTGATTACTGGGTGGCCACGCTGCTGGATCCCCGTTACAAGGACAACGTACCGTCCTTAATTCACTCACTGGAGCGCGATCGCAAGATGCGCGAGTACAAGCGCACGCTGGTAGACGCCATGCTGCTGGCATTCCCATCTGACAGCGGGGCCACAGTGGAAGCACAAGGCAGAGGAGGAGGAGGAGGAGGTCGCCAACGCAACCAGGGCACCGCCAGCACCTCAGAAGGCAGGGTTAGCATGGCCGAAATGTGGAAAAGCTTTGTCAGCACGCCACAACAAACAGCAGCACCAGCAGCTCAGATGGAACGTCTTAGCAGGAGGCAGCATTTTACCAACATGGTGGAGCAGTATGTGTGCACACGCCTACATGTAGTGAATGACGGGTCTGCCCCCTTCAACTTCTGGGTCTCCAAATTGGGCACATGGCCTGAGCTTGCCCTTTACGCCTTGGAGGTGCTGGCGTGCCCTGCAGCCAGTGTATTATCTGAACGGGTATTTAGCACGGCTGGGGGCGTTATAACAGACAAGCGCAGCCGCCTGTCCAGAGACAATGTGGACAAGCTCACGTTCATTAAAATGAACCAGGCATGGATCCCACGGGACTTTTCCGTACCTTATGCAGAATAGCAATGGATACCGACCTTACCCACCCATTGTTCCATTTTTGCTCTTTCTCACTCTTTTGGGGTGTACCCTCATTTAAAATTTTTGAAAAGAAGCAGTGTTGGCTACCTCGTCCTCCTCCTCAGGGCCAGATTAATGTAGGGGCTATTGGAGCTGCAGCTCCAGGCCCCTACCTTTTATATAGGCCCCGGGTTGGCCATATTCACTGTTACCGCTCTTCTGTCACTTGTAAACACAGAAGTCTGGCTTCTATGCTCGCTTCCCCAGGCAGCACCCTCAGAACCTCCCCACACAGCGTGAAGGCCGGACAAGGAGGGACAGTTGCCGATGCATGGATGTGTTTATGGGCTTCAGAGACAGCATCCCATGTTGAATTAGGCATGCATGGCTGCACCCTTCCTCCTCTGGGTGCATGGCAAGGCACGGCCCTTAAGGCCCTTCAAAATCCTCAGCACCAAGCCCATGATGATGTTAATCCGGCCCTGGTCCTCCTCCACCGCCGCTTCCACCTACACCGCCCATAGGTGTGCGCAGCCTATTGCATTAAGGTGTGCACCCCAAAGTTGAAATACACATGCATGTGTTTGCCAGCAGGGAGAGTAATGTATCGGGGCCATGTACCTGTAGGCAAGGAGAAATAGAGCAGAGCAGGTCCCAGGGAGATCTTTCCCATCTCCTCACTGGCAATGCTATGTGCCCTAGGTGATTAGGGTGTGCCCAGGCACACCCAGCACACCCTGTGCGCACGCCTATGTCACCGCCACATCCACCACCACCTCAACCTCCCTCCTACTCCATATGGGCCTCGTCCTTCAGAGATGAAGAAGAACATTGTTTTATTTTTCTGTTTTTTTTTGTTGTTTTAAGTTATTTCCCTATCCACATTTGTTTGCAGAGCACTTGCCATGCTCTTAATTACGTTTTGCTGCCATTTGCAGCACTCTAGCCCTTTCCTTTGGTGTTTTAGAGCCATTTTAGTGCCTTAAAGTTCGGGTCCCCATTGACTTCAATGGGGTTCGGTGTCCGGGAAAAGTTCGGTAAAAGTCCGGGACACGGACCCGGACTTTTTTTTAAAGTTCGGCCGAACCCGTCGAACACGGACATCTAGGTGTCCGCTCAACCCTAATAACAATGTCTATCGCCTTTTTACTATTAATCCTCCTAAAACTATATAACATAAAATACAGCACCTTTTGGATGAGGGTAAAGAAATTGTTGTTATAGACAAGAAAAGTGCGGAGCATTTATTAGTGAAGGATCCTATTACACCCATTTTTCATCACTTACCTAAAATCCACAAACAGCATTTTCCTCCCCAGGGCCGCCCAATTGTAGCAGGTATAGGTTCATCCCTTGAGAGACTCAGTGAGTGGGTTGATGAACATCTTCAACCCTTAGTCTGTCGCTAACCTGGATATCTTAGGGACACTGGGCACCTACTAGCTCATGTCCATGGTATAGAATTGTCTTGTAGCAATACCTGGATTACAGTGGATGTTGCAGCATTATATTCATGCATACCCAGGGCATTTTTTCAGCTGGAACTCGGTGGAACTCAGTTCCACCACCTTTGGCTCAATCCCTTTGATCCTTGCTCACCACTATCACTCATAAACACAGAGGTCTGACTTCCTGTGTTTTCCAAGTGCAGTATGAGGACAAAGGAGATGTCGGTGCCTGGGGTACATTGCGGATGTTGACACCCCCACTGAATGATCTCTCTGCGAGTGAGAGAGGTGAAGCCACCTACAGTGTGAGGGGAAGTACTAGATAAGAAGGGGGGTGAAAGTGAGATGTGGATGGGGAATGCAGAGCTAAGCAGCTGTGGAAGAAGGATGCACTCTGCACTCTGTGTGTTGCCCACCCCTGAACTCTGTACTATGTACATAGCACACTCCCGAACTCTGCATGTACAGTATCTCACAAAAGTGAGTACACCCCTCACATTTTTGTAAATATTTTATTACACTGTATCTTTTCATGTGACAACACTGAAGTAATGACACTTTGCTACAATGTAAAGTAGTGAGTGTATAACAGTGTAAATTTGCTGTCCCCTCAAAATAACTCAACACACAGCCATTAATGTCTAAACCGCTGGCAACAAAAGTGAGTACACCCCTAAGTGGAGATGTTCAAATTGGGACCAATGTGTCAATATTTTTGTGTGGCCACCATTATTTTTCAGCACTGCCTTAACCCTCTTGGGCATGGAGTTCACCCGAGCTTCACAGGTTGCCACTGGTTCAATCAATGAACTGTAGCTCTCCAGTGCCAGCAGCACTCATGCAGCCCCAGACCATGACACTCCCACCACCATGCTTGACTGTAGGCAAGACACACTTGTCTTTGCACTCCTTACCTAGTTGCCGCCACACATGCTTGACACCAAATAATTTTATCTTGGTCTCATCAGACCACAGGGCATGGTTCCACTAATCCATGTTCTTAGTCTGCTTGTCTTTAGCAAATTGTTTGCGGGCTTTCTTGTGTATCATCTTTAGAAGAGATGGACGACAGCCATGCAGACCAATTTGATGCAGTGTGCAGCGTATGGTCTGAGCACTGACAGGCTGACCCCCCACCTCTTTAACCTCTGCAGCAATGCTGGTAGCACTCGTACGTCTATTTCCCAAAGACAACCTCTGGATATGATGCTGAGCATGTGCACTCAACTTCTTTGGTCGACCATGGTGAGGCCTGTTGTGAGTGGAACCTGTCCTGTTAAACCGTTGTATGGTCTTGGCCACTGTGCTGCAGCTCAGTTTCAGGGTCTTGCCAATTTTTTTATAGCCTAGCTCATCTTTATGTAGAGCAACAGTTTATTTTTTCAGATCCTCAGAGAGTTCCATGAGGTGCCATGTTGAATTTCCAGTGACCAGTATGAGAGAGTGAGAGTGAGAGAGATAACACCAAATTTAACACACCTGCTCCCCATTCACACCTGAGACCTTGTAACACTAAAGAGTCACATGTCACCAGGAAGGAAAGATTGCTAATTGGGGCCAATTTGGACATTTTCACTTAGGGGTGTACTCACTTTTGTTGCCAGCGGTTTAAACTTTAATGGCTGTGTTGAGTTATTTTGAGAGGACAGCAAATTTACACTGTTATACAAGCTGTAGACTCACTACTTTACATTGTAGTAAAGTGTCATTTCTTCATTGTTGTCACATGAAAAGATATAATAAAATATTTACAAAAATGTGAGGGGTGTATTCACTTTTGTGAGATACTGTAGCACACCCCTGAACTCTGCACTCTGTGTGTAACCCCACCGAAATCTGCACTCTGTACATAATACATTCCTGGTATTTAATGCCACTTTAAGACCCTCCCACTGTTAGTGAAATTTTGACTAATTTGGGGAGGGGGTTTTGGGGGGGCTGTGGTTGAGTCCCTGCACCCATTTTCTGAGAAAAAGGCCCTGTGCACACCACATGATTTAGCCTTGGAGGCTGTTAAATATCATTTAGCATGCTATAATAACTATAGGTCGGGAATTGAGTGAATTTTTGAATATGGCTGTAAAATTTTTGTTGAAACATAATTTTTTTATGTTGGATTCCCAGTACTATATACAATGTCAGGGTGCTTAGATGGGAGCTAAGTTCTCCCCATCCCTGGCAAACTTGTATATGGGTTGGTGGGAGGAAATGTACCTTTTCACTCAGGATAACCCCAACAAAATATATTTGAATTGGTACTGTTGTTTTATGATGACTTGATCATTGTATGGAAGGGTCCTGTTTAGGGTTGAGCTGTTCTGGATCGTAACGGACTTTTGGGTGTTCGCTACCCGGACATGGACCCGAACATTTCACTGTATGTTCAGGATACAGTCCGTTGTTCGGTAATTTATTTCATGTTTTGGCGCGGTTTTAATGGCGCGGTTTCAACAGCTGCAAGACAGCCAATCAGCAAGTGTTTAACCCTTAGAAGCCATCACAGACATGCCTACTAATGGCATGGCTGTGATTGGCCAGTGCAGAATGTGACCCAGCCTCTATATAAGCTGGAGTCACGTAGCGCCGCACGTCACTCTGCTCTAACTACTCTAGGGAGAGGTTCCTGTTGCTGCTGAGGGAGAGATAGGAGATTATTGTAAGGGCAGGCTGGAGATTGCTTTCAGGGAAAGAATAGGAAGAATCTTCTTTAATCAGACAGTGATCTACATTGATTTTATTGTGTGGGGGTGCAGTGCACAATCTTTTTGCCCTGACCTGAGCCCAGTGAGGAGAAGGGAGAAAAAAAAACTTTTATCAGTCTGTTAGGTGGGCGGCGTGCGGCGCGTAGCAGCCATTAATGCAAGCTCAGTGCATATGTGTCTGCTTGATCTGGATTTAAAAAAAAAAAAAAAACGTTTTTTCCTTCATATTTTACTGTGACTTACAGTGTTTAGACACTGCAGTTCTGATCTGCTATTCAAAAAGCACAAAATTTAAGGGGACAATTGTTTTTCAGTTTTTCATTCATACTTTACTGTGACACTGTCATACAGCGTTTAGCTCTAATCTGCTATACAAAAAGCACCAATTAAAGGGAAAAATAAAATATTTTCATTCATACGTTACTGTGAGATACACCCGTTGGATACTGTTGTTCTATTCCGTTTTTCAATAAAATCCCATTTAGTGAAAAAAATAATTAAATTCCACTTGTCAATAAAAACCCATTTAGGGGGAAAAAATTAAATTGCAGCCTAGTCTGCATATGTTACAGTGAGATACACCCATTGGATACTGTTGTTGTACTATTCCTCTATTTAATAAACACCCATTTAGGGGAAGATCCTAAATTAGAGAAATATGAGGAGAAGGTCAAATAAGGGACGTGGCCTGGGTCATGGTGCTGCTGGTGGAGCTCCTGTTGCAAGAAGAGGATGTGGTCGATCTGTGCCAGCTACACGCACACGTGAAACACCTTCCTCAGGTGTGAGTAGAGTAGAACCTGCAGCAGTATTTGGCAGGGCCAAATGTGCCTCTACAAATGTTGAGGCCAGAACAAGTACAGGCGATAGTAGATTGGGTTGCTGACAGTGCCTCCAGTTCCTTCACATTGTCTCCCACCCTGTCTACTGCTTAAAGGTCAGAGTTGGCACCTGCAGCCGATGTCCATCAATCTTTCACCTCACCCCCTTGTAAATCAGCCAAGCAGTCTGAGCCCCAAGTCATGCAGCAGTCTCTTCTTCTTTTTGATGACCCTGTTAGCATGGTTTCCCAGGGCCATCCACCACGCCCTGCCCCAGAAGTGGAAGAGATTGAGTGCACCGATGCCCAACCACTTATGTCTTAAGATGAGTACTGTAACGCTCCTGCGTTTTATGTATGATGTGGATTTTCAGCTGCAGAAATATTCCACTTCAGTAGTCATGTAGAGAAACGCTGAGACACCAATCCCAACTCCCAATGACTCATCATGTGTGGATGATCTCAATTCAGCAAGTAAATACACACACTCAGTAAGATGTTTCCTAGAGTGACTTATGTATATAGTAACACAGTGATGATAGGCTGAAGAGACAGATTGGGTAGAGATGGTAGATGACAGACACTTGAAAGGAAATGTTATTGAAAGTAAGGCAGTAGCAGATGGTATGCAGATAGGTTTAGCAATCATGTATGGTAGCAGATGACAGAGTAGCAGGTGGACATACAAGAGAGATCAACCCAGTGCAAGAACAGGTGGTAGTAGGTTCAAGAGCTAGCAATCTTAGATAATGCAGATGTAGTAATAGTCCTTAGTATGCAGAGCTAGATAGTGTAAGCTTTAGTATGAAGGTTATAGAGGTTTCCCCTGTGGGGTACTTATCACTAATAGAAATGTAGCAGAGGAGAGGTTCGGCAAGAGTGGATGATCCGGTAGCGGGATACAGGGATCAGCGCAGCGTGGTTCCGACAGCGAGGTATGCTTGCAAGCATGAGAGCTTCAGGACAGGTTAGCATCAAGGCACAAAGCAGTTTGAACGAACACATGTGAGTGAGAGCCGGCGATCTAAATAGCCATCCAGTCCGGCGCTCAGTGATGACAGCATCAGTCTTAAAGGTGTATGCGCACCTTACCAAAAGAGAATGGTGGGGCGCATACACTTATGAAAGAGTAATTAGGGTACTCAAAGGTACCAGAACATTACAGTACCCCCCCCCTTAAGGCCGGCTCCTGAAGGCCTCTGGAGCTGGTTTGTCTGGGTACTTCGCATGAAAATTGCGGATTAATCTAGAGGCATGTATGTCAGAGGTGTTTAGCCAGGTGTCGTCTTGGGGCCCATAGTTCTTCCATCGAACCAAGTACTGAAGTCTTCCTCTGTGGATACGAGAATCCAGAATCTCTTTTATCTCATATTCTTCTCCACCTTCAACTTGTACAGGAGGAGGAGGTGGGATAGTAGGCCTTATTCCTTGGTCAGGAACATGGGGCTTCAGTAGCGACACATGGAAAATGGGATGTATTTTGAGGTCTATTGGCAATGTAAGCTGTACTGCAGCTTTTCCAATAAGTTTCTTGATTGGGAAAGGTCCCAAGAACAGAGGTCCAAGCTTTTTGCTAGGGATTTTCAGTCTTAAATTTTTTGTTGAGAGCCAAACGAGGTCCCCGATAGCGTACTGAGGAGAAGGTCTTCTGCGAAGATCATAGTACTTCTTTTGTTGACTATGAGCGTGTGCAATGGTAGTATTAAGCAAACCCAGAGAATCCTTTATTTGGGTAAGATAGTCTGAAGCTACTGGGTTATTTGAAGGAAGGATGCGTGGTGGAAGAATAGAGGGATGAAACCCATAGTTCAAGTAGAACGGACTCTACTTGGTCGTACTGTGGGTTGCGTTGTTGTAGGCAAATTCTGCCAGAGGGAGAAGATCCACCCAATCATCCTGTTGGTAAGAAGTGTAACAACGTAAATATTGCTCGATGCATTGGTTGACTCTTTCAGTCTGTCCGTTGGTCTGCGGATGGTAAGGAGAAGTGAGCTTCCGCTCGATCCGTAGTATGTGACATAGTTCTTGCCAGAACTTGGAAATAAATTGTGATCCACGGTCAGACAGAAGAGTTTTTGGGATACCATGTAACTTAAAGACATGTTTCATCAGGAGTTCTGCCGTTTGTTTGGACGAAGGTAGTCTGCGAATAGCAATGAAATGTGCCATTTTTGTCAGATGGTCCACTGACACTAAGATGGTATTAAATCCTTTGGAAGGAGGCAATTCCACTATAAAGTCCAAGGACACAACTTCCCATGGAGTTTGGGGTATTGGTAGACTGCATAGTAGACCGGATGGTCTCGTAGTGTCAATTTTGGACCTGGCACAGACATTGCATGAAGAGACGAATTTTTGTATAGATGTTTTCATGTCAGGCCACCAGAATTGCCTGGTAATCAGATTAAGAGTCTTTGTCATACCCATATGTCCTGCCATAGGCACATCATGCGATAATTCCAAGATCTTGGTGCGTATGGTAGGTGGTATGTAAAGTTTGTCGTTGTAGTAGAGGAAGCCTTCTGCATCAGTATTTAGTTGTGGTGGGGGTGAATCCAAACTTATACCATGCAAAACCTCTTCCTTCAAGGAACGGACAACTCCAATAATGCGTTTGTGAGGTATTATAGGAACGGAAGGGATTTCGAAGTAGTTTTCTTCAGTTAGTCGTGATAGTGCATCCGCCTTTTTGTTCTTATCTGCAGGTGTGTAGGTCACTAGGAAGTTAAACCTTAGAAAGAATAGTGACCATCGTACCTGTCGGTGCGAGAGAGTTTTGTTAGTCTGAAGATATTGGAGATTTTTATGGTCCGTGTATATAAGTATTGGTAATTGGGTGCCTTCGAGTAGATGTCGCCAATTCTCCAGAGCCAATTTTATAGCAAGCAGTTCCTTTTCACCCACGGGTAATTTATCTCTGGACTGCTTAGGGATTTAGAAAAAAAGGCGACTGGATGAAGTGGTGAAGTGTGAGTTGGTCGTTGGGAGAGTATTGCTCCTACTGCCATGTTTGACGCATCTACTTCCAGAATGTATTGGAGGGATGGGTCTGGATGGCGTAGTATGGGAGCAGAAGTAAACCTTGTCTTTAACAGGTGAAAAGCTTTATTTGCTTCATCTGACCATTTGAATGTTTTTTTAATGCTAGTGAGCTGTGTGAGGGGTCTCACAATGGCAGAGAAGTTTCTAATGAACTTCCTGTAGAAATTTGAAAATCCAAGGAATCGCTGTAGCGCCTTGCGTGTGGTTGGTGTAGGCCAATCCTGAATGCAGGATATCTTACTCATGTCCATCTCGATTCCTGTTTTGGATATGATGTAGCCTAGAAACAGTACCTCTTCTTTATGAAACAAGCATTTTTTCAGTTTCACATAAAGGTTGTGTGCAAGCAATCTCGATAATACTAGTCTTACATGTCTTATGTGTTCAGACAGGGATCGTGAATATATAAGTATATCGTCCAGATATACCACAACACAGACATCTAGTAAGTCTCTGAAAATATCGTTTATAAATCGTTGAAAAACTGCAGGGGCGTTGCATAGCCCGAATGGCATTACAAGATATTCGAACAATCCGTATCTGGTTCTGAATGCAGTCTTCCACTCGTGTCCATCACGGATTCGAATGAGATTGTATGCTCCTTTCAGGTCCAATTTTGAAAAATAGGTAGCTCCACGCACCTGCTCAATGAGCTCAGGGATAAGCGGTAGAGGATAGCGATCTTTTATTGTAATAGCATTCAATTGCCTATAGTCGATGATAGGCCTGAGACTTGAGTCCTTATTGCGGACAAAAAAGAATCCTGCTGCTGTGGAAGAAGTGGAAGGTCTAATAAAACCTTTTTCCAAATTCTCATCCAAATATTCTTTGAGATGGGAAAGTTCATCCTGTGAAAGAGGATAAACATGACCGAACGGCAATTTGCTATTTGGGAGTAGATCAATGCTACAATCATAGTCTCGATGGGGAGGTAGTGCTTGAGCATTTTTCTCAAGAAAAACCTCAGAGAGATCCTGATAACATAGTGGTGCAATCTCATCTGTCACCACAGACAGGATCTTCCCGAAAGACGGGAGGTTACATGTACCCTCGCAATAGCAAGAGAGGAAGGTCAGGGTCCGTTCCTTCCAATCTATGGTTGGTTGATGTGTGTGCAACCAGGGAAGTCCCAAAACAATGGGAAAGTGGGGTGAAGGTATTAGATCGAAGGTAGTGGTCTCCATATGAGACCCGTTAGTAGTGACTAGGAGTGCCTGTGTCTGATCAGTGATCGGACCAGAGGATAAAGGAACACCGTTAATAAGACTCACTGAGACAGGTTTAAGTTTAGAAATAATAGGAACTTTATTTAAAGCAGCAAAACGTATGTCTATATAATTTCCACAAGATCCTGTGTCAATCATGGCCTTAGTAGTAATCCTGTTCTGGTCCCACTGTAATGTTAAGCAAACAGAAAGGTAAGGGTTAGTGATTGAAGTTGTCAATCCCCCTGGGAGGACATGTGAACACTCACCCTTCTTTTTGTAGACTAGGGGACAGACGTTTATCTTGTGATCCGGGGATGCACAGTACAAGCAGAGATTACCAGATCGTCTTCTGGCTCTTTCCATAGTTGATAGAGGTGGGCGTATGGTTCCTACCTCCATAGGAACGGGGTCAACGGCCGAAATCCGAGAAGAACTGGATAATGGCATTCCCATTTTCTCAGCCTTTCTTTCTCGTAGTCTTCTATCTATGGTGATACTGAGTTGTATCAATGCATCCAGGGTTTTTGGCAGATCCGCTCGGGCGAGCTCGTCTTTAACAGCCTCTGATAGGCCAGGCCTAAATTGGGATTTCAGAGATGCATCATTCCATTCTGAATCAAGGGTCCATCTCTTTAATTCTGCGACAAAGTCTTCTACAGGTCTCCCACCTTGTTTCAAGGATCTTAATTGAAGATCGGCAGTACTCTGCCTATTGGGATCATCATATAGGCTAGTGAGTTCTGCTAGGAACAAGGCATAGGAGTTGAGAAGCTGGTCGCTTTTCTCAAAAAGAGAGTCTGCCCAGGCCCGAGGATCGCCTGTTAGGTAAGAAATAATAGTACAAACCTTAATGTGATCAGTAAGGTAGGTACGGGGTTTTAGCAAGAAAAGTAACTCACATGCGTTTTTAAACTCGCTAAATTTTTTGCGATCGCCTGTAAATACCAAAGGAGGATTTATTTTGGGTTCAGGGGACTGAGCAGTGGTAAGTTGTGTCAGTCTAATTACCTGCTGCGACACAGCCTGATTGTCTTCTTTTAATTCAGCAAGTGCGTGTACTAACGCAGTCACCTGCTGTTTTAATTGTGTCATCTGAGTGGTTATTTCTGCTGAATCCATTTGTGGTTCGTTCAATCTGTAACGCTCCTGCGTTTTATGTATGATGTGGATTTTCAGCTGCAGAAATATTCCACTTCAGTAGTCATGTAGAGAAACGCTGAGACACCAA
The DNA here is from genome assembly GCF_965119305.1 of Pelophylax lessonae. Lineage (NCBI taxonomy): Eukaryota > Metazoa > Chordata > Amphibia > Anura > Ranidae > Pelophylax > Pelophylax lessonae. The sequence continues at coordinate 39,785,301 of NC_138769.1, forward strand.
TCCCAACTCCCAATGACTCATCATGTGTGGATGATCTCAATTCAGCAAGTAAATACACACACTCAGTAAGATGTTTCCTAGAGTGACTTATGTATATAGTAACACAGTGATGATAGGCTGAAGAGACAGATTGGGTAGAGATGGTAGATGACAGACACTTGAAAGGAAATGTTCTTGAAAGTAAGGTAGTAGCAGATGGGATGCAGATAGGTTTAGCAATCATGTATGGTAGCAGATGACAGAGTAGCAGGTGGACATACAAGAGAGATCAACCCAGTGCAAGAACAGGTGGTAGTAGGTTCAAGAGCTAGCAATCTTAGATAATGCAGATGTAGTAATAGTCCTTAGTATGCAGAGCTAGATAGTGTAAGCTTTAGTATGAAGGTTATAGAGGTTTCCCCTGTGGGGTACTTATCACTAATAGCAATGTAGCAGAGGAGAGGTTCGGCAAGAGCGGATGATCCGGTAGCGGGATACAGGGATCAGCGCAGCGTGGTTCTGACAGCGAGGTATGCTTGCAAGCATGAGAGTTTCAGGACAGGTTAGCATCAAGGCACAAAGCAGTTTGAACGAACACATGTGAGTGAGAGCCGGCGATCTAAATAGCCATCCAGTCCGGCGCTCAGTGATGACAGCATCAGTCTTAAAGGTGTATGCGCACCTTACCAAAAGAGAATGGTGGGGCGCATACACTTATGAAAGAGTAATTAGGGTACCCAAAGGTACCAGAACATTACAAGTACATGGGAGGACCATGACGAAACACAGGTGCCAACTGCTATGGAATTCCGAATTGTGAAGACCGACAAGGGGGGCAGGGGTGAAGACTGGGTGGAAGATGATGTGGAGGACGATGAGGTCCTCGACCCCACATGGAATGAACTTCATGCAGGTGACCTGAGTAGTTTGGAGGAAGAGGCGGTGGTCGCACAGTGCCACCAGCACAGCAGAAGAGGGAGCAGGGTGCAAAAGCGGAGTGGCCGTGCCCTAGACACTACGCCTGCTACTGCCCAACGCAGCAAGGGACCGAGCACACCAAAGCCAAAGGAGTTCCCTAGCGTGGCAGTTCTTCAGACAATGTGATGATGACAGGACACAAGTGGTTTGCACGCTGTGCAATCAGAGCCTGAAGCGAGGCATAAACCTTCTCAACCTGAGCATAACCTCATGACCAGGTATCTAAGTGCAAAGCACGAGCTGCAGTGGAGTAGATACCTCAAAAACCAAGAAAGGTCTCTGGCTCCTCCTGCTTCCTCTTCTGCTGCAGTCTCGGCCTCTTAATCCACCTCTGTAGTGACAGTGGCACCTGCCACCCAGAAAACAGAGGATCTGCAAGCAACAACACCACCTGGGTCACCAACAACCATCTCCACAATGTCCCGTGGAAGCGTTCAGCTTTCTGTCTCCCAAACACTGGAGCGGAAGAGGAAGTACCCCCCTACCCACCCACGATCCTTGGCCCTGAATGCCAGCATTTCAAAATTCCTGGCCTTTGAAATGCTTCCATTCCGTCTGGTGGAGACGCAGAGTTTTAAAAGCCTTATGGCGATGGCTGTCCCACAGTACGTTGTGCCCAGCCGCCACTACTTTTCCAGGCAAGCCATCCCTTCCCTGCACAACCAAGTGGGGGAAAAAAATCAAGTGTGAACTGCGCAACGCCATCTGTGGCAAGGTCCACCTAACTACGGATACGTGGACCAGTAAGCATTGTCAGGGACGTTATATCTCCCTAACAGCACACTGGGTAAATGCAGTGGCGGCTGGGCCTGAGGCGGATAGCAGTTTGGCGCATGTCCTTCGACCACCGAGGATTGCAGGGCGCTTCAGTTTGCCTCCTGTTCCTAACTCCTCCTACTCCGCTTTCTCATCCTCTACCACCTCCTCATCCGGTCAGCGTAACACCTTCACCACCAACTTCAGCACAGCCAGGGGTAAACGACAGCAGGCAGTTTTAAAACTTGCCTGTTTGGGGGAAAAAAACACACACCGCGCAGGAGTTGTGGAGGGGCATTAAACACACATCCCTTGCCTGGCGCATGTGCTGAATTTGGTGGTGCAGAGGTTCCTTAGAAATTACCCTGATATGTCAGAGCTGCTGCAGAAAGTGTGGGGCGTCTGTGCGCACTTTTAGTGTTCTCACCCTGCTGCTGCTCGCCTCTCAGCGCTGCAGCGTAACTTCGGCCTTTCCGCTCACCGCCTCATATGTGACATGCGCACAAAGTGGAACTCCACCTTGCACATGCTGGCCAGACTGTGCGAGCAGCAGCAGGCCATAGTGGAGTTTCAGCGGCAGCACGCACGCATGAGTCGCTCTGCAGAACAGCACCACTTCACCACCAGTAACTGGGCCTCTATGCGAGACCTGTGTGCCTTGTTGTGCTGTTTCGAGTACTCCACCAACATGGCTAGTGCCGATGAAGCCGTTCTCAGCTTAACTATCCCACTTCTATGCCTTCTTGAAAAAACGCTTCGGCGATGATGGAAGAGGATGTGGCACAGGATGAGGAGGAGGAGGAGGAGAAAGAGGTATCATTTCCAAGGCTTTCAGGGCAGTCATTGACAAGTGACTCCGAGGGTGGGTTCCTGCACCCACAAACGCCAGGTACACAATTGTCCAGCAGGGGCACAGTTCTGGAAGATGAGGAGATGGAACCAGGTTCACAGCAGGATGGCACCCAGGCCAGCTCATGGCCATCACTGTTGCGTGGATGGGGGGATACAGAGGACACAGAGGATACACCTCCCACAGAGGACAGCTTTTCGTTGCCTCTGGGCAGCCTGGCACACATGAGCGATTACATGCTGCAGTGTCTCCGCAACGATCGCAGAGTTTCCCACATTGTAACTTGTGCTGATTACTGGGTGGCCACGCTGCTGGATCCCCGTTACAAGGACAACGTACCATCCTTAATTCACTCACTGGAGCGTGATCGGAAGATGTGCGAGTACAAGCGCACGCTGGTAGACGCGCTGCTGGTGGCATTCCCACCTGACAGCGGGGGCACAGTGGAAGCAGAAGGCCAAGGAAGAGGAGGAGGAAGAGGTCGCCAACGCAGCCAGGGCACCGCCAGCACCTCAGAAGGCAGGGTTAGCATGGCCGAAATGTGGAAAAGCTTTGTCAGCACGCCACAACAAGCAGCAGCACCACCAGCTGATATGGAACGTCTTAGCAAGAGGCAGCATTTCACTAACATGGTGGAGCAGTATGTGTGCACACGCCTAGACATACTGAATGACTGGTCTGCCCCCTTCAACTTCTGGGTCTCCAAGTTGGGCACATGGCCTGAGCTTGCCCTTTACGCCTTGGAGGTGCTGGCCTGCCCTGCAGCCAGTGTATTATCTGAACGGTTATTTAGCACGGCTTGGGGTGTTATCACAGACAAGCGCAGCCGCCTGTCCAGAGCGAATGTGGACAAGCTCACGTTTATTAAAATGAACCAGGCATTGATCCCACAGGACTTGTCCGTACCTTGTGCAGAATAGACATGTATACCGGCCTTACCCAGCCATTGTTGTATTTGATCTTTCTTACTCTTTTGGGGTGTACCCTAATTTAAAAAAAAATTTAATTAAAAACCAAAACCAGTGTTGGCTACCTCGTCCTCCTCCTCCACCACCGCCGCTTCCACCTACACCGCCATATCCACCGCCACCTCAACCTCCTACTCCATATGGGCCTCGTCCTCCTCTTACATTATTCAAGATTATTATTTTTTATTTTTATGTATTTTATGTTATTTTAAGTTATTTCCCTATCCACATTTGTTTGCAGAGCACTTGCCATGCTCTTAAGAAGATTTTACTGCCATTTGCAGCCCTCTAGCTCTTTCCATGTGTTTTTTAGAGCCATTTTAGTGCTCAAAAGTTCGGGTCACCATTGACTTCAATGGGGTTCGGGATCAGGGTAAAGTTCGGGTCAGTTCGCTCAGTTTGCTTTTCCACTGCGGGGTACGAGTCGGCACGTTTCAGTGCTGTATAGGCTCTACTCGGCTTGGTTTGATTTTCCACTAAAGTAGTAAGTGGGTGGAATTACAACGATTCTCTGACCGATCAGTGGCTAGTAGTGACAAAGAATCAAGGCTGCATGCAAATGATTGTGAGATATGGTATAGGTACAGCCCGCTTGGAACCCCAACCGAGGTACTTACCGTGCGGTACCATGCATTGGAAAAGCGCCAAACCGAGCCGTACCATGCAGTGGAAAAGCACCTAATGAGTAAGTAACTCACTTTTGTTAGCCTCCAGCTGTCATCCTGCACATGCTATCCGAGCCCTACCAGTGGGAGAGTTTGTCAGGGCCAAAAGAAATTGTTGTACACCTGACACTTTCCAGGAGGAATGTATCAGCATTTCGGATAGATTAAGGGAGAGGGGTTATAGTGAGCATTTGATCAGCAGAGGTAAAACTATCACAGAGAATAGGGATCGTGACAGCCTGATCAAATGCACTGTTGTCCCTAGGAATCAATGTAAACAAGAGGGAAGAAAGTGCTTAGTTATAAAAATAAAAAATCTGTCCATATTGTTACAGCATATTCACAGCAGTATCATCAAATTGTAAACATAATAAAAAGATGTCTCCCAATTTAAGTCCCTATATGATATTTTACAACCAGGATGTCGTTTTTCTAGTAGACGGGCTCCCACACTGGGATCCCTTTTGTCCCTTAGTCTTTTTTGCTCCGACTATTCTTCTCAGAATTATAGTTGGCTTAATGTCCAGGATTCGTATCCTTGTGGTTTTAGGATGTGTAAACAATGTAGCAAACACAAAAAGAGCAAAACGATTACTTCTTTTTCCACACGTAAATTCTATTCCCTGAAAACTTATGTCAATTGCAACTCTAAAATAGTGGTGTACCTTGTGGAATGCAACGCCTGTTGATTACAATACGTAAGTTGCACTATCAGACCCCTCAGATCTCTGTGCACTATAATGATACTTTGAATATTAATGCAAAAAATGTTTCAAATGTATCCAAACATTTTAGAACAATACATGGAGGGTGCGTTGATCATTTTTCTTTTCTTGGTTTAAAACAAATCAAGAAACCAGTGAGAGGGGGTGACCTGCATTGCATTCTTTTACAGAGGGAGGTGTGGTGGATCCACACTTTAAACACTAGGACACCACTTGGAATGAACAGAATGGATGTTAATCTGTTTCTCAATAGTGATGTCGCGAACATAAAATTCGCTGTTCGCGAACGGCGAACGCGAACATCGGCGAATGTTCGCGAACCGGCGAACATTGCGAACCGCCATAGACTTTAATAGGCAGGCGAATTTTAAAACCCACAGGGACTCTTTCTGGCTACAATAGTAATGGAAAAGTTGTTTCAAGGGGACAAACACCTGAACTGTGGCATGCCGGAGAGGGATCACACAAAAAAAAGTTCTTAAAAATTGTAATTTTTTGATAGAGAGCCAATTATTGGAAAAATTAAAAAAAATAAAAATACAAAATTTCTTTGGATTTAGCATCTGGGGGGGTCATGTCCGGAACCAGAAAAAAATACGAATTAGGGCTAGGGTTAGGGTTAGGGTTAGGGCTAGGGTTAGGGCTAGGGTTAGGGTTAGGGTTAGGTTTAGGGTTAGGGTTATTTTTATGGCTAGGCTTAGAGGGTTAGGGTTAAGGTTAGAGGGTTAGGGTTATGGTTAGAGGGTTAGGGTTAGGTTTAGTGTTAGGGGCTAGGGTTAGGGTTACGGTGAGATACTTAGGGTTAGAGTTAGTAGCCCTACCCCTACCCCTCTAACTCTAACCCTAAGCACTAAAAATAACCCTAACCTTAGCCCTGACCCTAACCCTAGCCCTAACCCTAACCCTAGCCATAAACCTGATTCTATTTTTTTTTCTGGTTCTGGACATGCTACAGAGCTGAAACTTCACAAGTACACTTTTTAGACCCCCCAGACAATAAATCCAAAGAATTTTTTTTTTTTTTAAGTTTTTTTTTTTTTTTAAGTTTTCCAATAATTGGCTCTCTATCAAAAATTACAATTTTTAAGAACTTTTTTTGTGTGATGGGGGGCCGGATTTAAAGAAACTGCAGCTTCAAACATCTATGACGTGTTTCAGTTTCGCCGCGTTCAAATCAATTAACTGGCGCTGCGGCGAATTGGCGAGTAAAACAGCAATAATGAATTCCGCCGTCAGCGGGATTCACTTACGATCGCGGCTTCGCCAATTCGCAAACTTATGTCTTCGTGCTTATAGCAGTTTCACATAGTGATGTGGGCTAGTGGATTAGTGCACACATCACATGTCTGTAATTCATCTCCCTCTGCTGTAGGTTTGAGGCTTACCATCTCCACCTACTTTTTTTATTTTCTTTTTTTGTTTATATTGCTAAAATGTAACGGATTACATCATATATATTGCTAAATAATGTTACACTCAGAAGCGCTTGCAAGCTTACACCATTTTAAGTGTTTTTTTGATCTTGTCTGTGTGTCGAATCGATCTTATGAAGGAAAGTACCAAAGGCAAGTGACCAAACCCCTACCCTACTTCAGGGCAAGATGAAACCTCACAATTTTACCATGGTCTTCTTCCCACATTCCATACAATGTTTAGTTCTTTAGCTATATGTGCTTTTTAGCCTTAACACACTCCTTTTTTTCCACCATACAGCTTTATTCTGCACAATAGCTAAGTGCTTTGCAACTTCACTGCAGTTCACAACGTCATGGGTTCAAATCACATCACTACACTTGGGATCTCTTTTCACTCTCATTTTTTTAAACAGTTTTTTTAAACTATCTTGAATTTGGGGGGGGAGGGGGGTGTCCTACCCAAATTTCAAGCACATCAATGGAAACAACACAATTTTGATTTTATGAGTGTGGTCCTAGTTTTATCGAGATGCAATTCTTTACATATTTACCATGGTTCTTACAATTTCTTGACCAATAAACATAGGTGTCTGATATTGGACTCTCTCCATATTTCAACAACACAGACCCTCATAGTCCAACACTACATTTGCCTCACACCTCAACACAACACTGTCACATCCCTACTCTACATTACAACCCCTCACATCACCAGTACAAGCAGCATGCAAAGTGCAAAACTCCGGCCTTGGCAGCTTAATGGGCCATACACTAACAATTTGTCTAGACTTTTTCCTGTAGACTTAACCAAACCATATAATAGAAGCTCAAACCTCAACACTTTCAATTTGGATGCAATCAGGCAGGCCCTTGCACTACATAGAAAATGTCAATCTGAAGGATAAAGTCTTCTCTAAATCTTACAGTGTGGATGGCCCTTTTGTCTGTAGGCACCCACACAAAACAAAAAAACACATGTTCAATTCTAATGTATTTATTTATTTGAGAATGACAGCAGAAGGAGGGATGCAGCAAAAGAATATTGTCACTCTCCAGTCCGTGTGCCTTTACAGCGCCAGACCACGATCTTTGCTCCATGGCTACGGGATTCTGATGTCTTCCACAACTTCCGGCAGAGTTCAGAATCCATTCTGCACCTCTACCAGCTCATAGGGGACAGGCATGGCAAGGTTGCTGGGCAGCTTCCAAGCCACTTTCGAAGTTCCAGGGTGTTCATGTTGGTCATTGGCCATGTGCCTTACCAAATATCCACTGACCACAAAAGAAAATGAGTGGAGTCCATCAAGGTGGGTTTCTACCACCTACACCCGCAAGCAGTACCACTCCTGGAAAAATAAAACAAAGGATAAGACATTTCATAATGAAAATCACATCTTAATGCCTGTTTGCTTCATTCTGAACTTCATTTAATTTCGACATCACGAGTGAAATAACACATTTTATGCCAACTTACACAAACCAGAAATCATTAATGTAAACATTTGAATACACACCTGTGACGCCAGACAGCCCATCACCACAGGCTTCCCATGGTACGTGCCATGATTCCAAGATGTTGATGTTCTGGAAAATTACAACACCATAAGATACCAAGCAGCCGTTCATGTTATCAATAACTACACAGGTGGCATAGACACAAATAAACACCTGCCAGCTCTTCTCAGCCCTTTACACTATTCACAATACCAACATGTTTATGGTTAGAGGTGCATGTTTTTGCTCAAGTAACACAATTTTACCAATGTTGACTACACTTTATCTACAATGGCAAGTGTCATTGGCAGATGATAATCACCCTCTGTCTCCCTGTGAGTGGCACCTCTGCTAACTAGCTAATTAATACACATGCCCTATCTTGACCGGTTACAGTACTTACATGTAAAGTGGCTAGCAACCAGGGTATTCCGGGTGGCCATACCGGCAGCGGTGCTCCGCCGCCTGGGGGCCGCCGGCTGACGGACCTCTGGCTCCCTCTCCTCCGTCAGCTCCCAAGAATCATCCCGGGCAACGCACATGTTGTGCAACACGCAGCACGCCAGGATGATCTTGGAAGCCTTTGTAGGAGAGTACAGGAGTTCACCCCCAGGCCGGGCCAAGCAGAGAAACCGGGACTTGAGAAGACCTATGGTCAACTCAATGATACTCCGGCTTCTCCGCAAGGCCCTGTTGTAATTCCTCTCTGCTGGGCCCTGGGGGTACCTGATTGGAGCCATCAGCCACGTCAGCTGCGGGTAACCAGCATCCCCTGAAAAATAAGAAAAATATACATTAGTTATTCATATCATGTGACTTTAGATGACTCCTCAAAATGGGAGACAATTAGGCATTTTACTAAACAACCTGCTCGTCTGTTTGCAAAAAATCATATGAAACATCTCAACTCTGTCTAACTGCCTAAATCACTAATACAAATGGGAAAAAGGACACACAAAGTGGTGGGTTTCTCTTGCAAGTTACAACTTGGCCCCTATTTTGTTCCTATTACATTAGCCTAGGTCTTACTTCTGGAATATATCTGCAACTAGAGTGAGGAAACCAATATTGACTCACTTATGCAAAGTACTTTGGGGATATGGCAATACCATTGGAATCATTTGTCGGTTTTCTTTGGGTGGCTAGAGGACACCATTTACACATTGGTTAACAACCTTCATTGGACTCAAAGACAACTTTGCAAATCTTTCTTTTGTGAGCTGCTAAGCTGCTGATCTGGTTGTGTGTGAACAGCCTGACAACTCCTAACACATCCATTTTAGGTAGGCTTTGCTTAAATCAGGGTGTACACCGATGTAGCTTATTCCTATGTCTATGTAATCTTACAGTTTATGTTGTTAAGACAAAATACTTTACCAATAAGCCACCCTTCGGGCATTTGTCCACTTTCAAACACCTCGTACAGAGTACTTGTTCTTAACATACTGGAATCATGGCACGACCCTGGGTGACCAGTGTTGACACTCATGATGCGCTGTTTGGCGTCACACACTAATTGGACGTTCACGGAGTGGTACTGCTTGCGGTTCCGGTATTCACTTTCGTGGCTCCTTGGGGGCCTAATGGCTATGTGGGTGCCATCGATTGCCCCTAGGATTTGCGGCATGTGTGCCCGCCGGTAGAAACCCAACTTGACTTCATTCCACTCATTTTCATTCTGTGGCCAGTGGATAAAATTGGGCACTATATCCACTATGGCATTAATGACCAACATGAACACCCTTGAAACTGTGGGCTGGCTAATGCCCATGATACTTCCCGAAGTGGCTTGGAAGCTGCCACGCCCTAAAATATACAAAGTGGCCAGCAATCTGGCCATGCCGGGCACCGCATGGCCGCGCTGTGTGTCCGGGTCAATTTTCTCTGCTATGAGCTGGTAGAGGTGTAGAATAGTTCCTCGCTCGAGCCGGAACTTCCTCCTGACATCAGAATCCCGCAGCTTGTCCAAATAGATCCTTGGAGCAAAAATGCGTGGCTGGCGAGGTAAGGGCACACGGACTGGAGGTGCTGCTGCTGGAGGTGCTGCTGCTGCTGCTGCTGCAGCTTCCCCACCTTCTGCTGCCTCCTGTGCCAGGGCCTCCTCAAACAAGGCACCAATAAATGCCAGCATTGCACCATCTAATGCGTCTGGGATATCGTCCTCCATTTTGAACGCGCAAATTCGCGAATGCGCAGATATATATAGAAACGGCCGCTAATTATCACACCTGTGAGCCAGCTATAAAAGGAGCACATGGCCAATATGGCTGCTGGATGTTATAGATCGATGTTTCTTATGTGCTAGCAAGACCCTGTGACCCACAACCTACATTATCTGGAGGTAAGACAATTGTATCTCTCTCTCCCAAAAAAAAGGAAGGAGACAATTTGTACTTATCTTGGGTGTGCTTAAGTTGTCTATGGTGAATCCCCTCCAACCCACAATAGCTTGGGAACCCCTCAAGTGTCTTTTAATCATTGGCAGTTGGCCCCATGTGCATGTGGTTTGGACATGTGTTTTCTCATGTTTGTTAAAGGTGTGCAGTCTAGATTTGGCATCTAAACCTGCCCCCTTACCTTCCCAGCTTCCAAAGACACCATTTTTGCTTTCCTGATAACTGTAATTTATTATGTGCACGTATGTAGGTCATGCGATTTCTCATGTATGTTTAATGTTTGCAGCCTCCTTTTGCCTATAAAGGATTACACCACCACCACCACCACCACTGTGTTTGTGCCATTAGGTAAGTGTTTGGAGGGCCTCGTGTGATTTGTACCCCTATGAGTTTTCTTATGTGTTTTTTTTTTCCATTTCTTTGCAGCCTCTTCTGCTCTTTGCCACCACCACCACCACCACTGTGTTTGTGCCATTAGGTAAGTGTTTGGAGGGCCTCGTGTGATTTGTACCCCTATGAGTTTTCTTATGTGTTTTTTTTTTCCATTTCTTTGCAGCCTCTTCTGCTCTTTGCCACCACCACCACCACCACCACCACCACCACCACTGTGTTTGTGCCATTAGGTAAGTGTTTGGAGGGCCTCGTGTGATTTGTACCCCTATGCGTTTTCTTATATGTTTTTTTTTTCCATTTCTTTGCAGCCTCTTCTGCTCTTTGCCACCACCACCACCACCACCACCACCACTGTGTTTGTGCCATTAGGTAAGTGTTTGGAGGGCCTCGTGTGATTTGTACCCCTATGCGTTTTCTTATGTGTTTTTTTTTTCCATTTCTTTGCAGCCTCTTCTGCTCTTTGCCACCACCACCACCACCACCACCACCACCACTGTGTTTGTGCCATTAGGTAAGTGTTTGGAGGGCCTCGTGTGATTTGTACCCCTATGCGTTTTCTTATGTGTTTTTTTTTTACATTTCTTTGCAGCCTCTTCTGCTCTTTGCCACCACCACCACCACCACCACCACCACTGTGTTTGTGCCATTAGGTAAGTGTTTGGAGGGCCTCGTGTGATTTGTACCCCTATGCGTTTTCTTATGTTTTTTTTTTTCCATTTCTTTGCAGCCTCTTCTGCTCTTTGCCACCACCACCACCACCACCACCACCACTGTGTTTGTGCCATTAGGTAAGTGTTTGGAGGGCCTCGTGTGATTTGTACCCCTATGAGTTTTCTTATGTGTTTTTTTTTTCCATTTCTTTGCAGCCTCTTCTGCTCTTTGCCACCACCACCACCACCACCACTGTGTTTGTGCCATTAGGTAAGTGTTTGGAGGGCCTCGTGTGATTTGTACCCCTATGCGTTTTCTTATGTGTTTTTTTTTTCCATTTCTTTGCAGCCTCTTCTGCTCTTTGCCACCACCACCACCACCACCACCACCACCACCACTGTGTTTGTGCCATTAGGTAAGTGTTTGGAGGGCCTCGTGTGATTTGTACCCCTATGCGTTTTCTTATGTGTTTTTTTTTTACATTTCTTTGCAGCCTCTTCTGCTCTTTGCCACCACCACCACCACCACCACCACTGTGTTTGTGCCATTAGGTAAGTGTTTGGAGGGCCTCGTGTGATTTGTACCCCTATGCGTTTTCTTATGTGTTTTTTTTTTCCATTTCTTTGCAGCCTCTTCTGCTCTTTGCCACCACCACCACCACCACCACCACCACCACTGTGTTTGTGCCATTAGGTAAGTGTTTGGAGGGCCTCGTGTGATTTGTACCCCTATGCGTTTTCTTATGTGTTTTTTTTTTCCATTTCTTTGCAGCCTCTTCTGCTCTTTGCCACCACCACCACCACCACCACCACCACCACCACCACTGTGTTTGTGCCATTAGGTAAGTGTTTGGAGGGCCTCGTGTGATTTGTACCCCTATGCGTTTTCTTATGTTTTTTTTTTTTTCATTTCTTTGCAGCCTCTTCTGCTCTTTGCCACCACCACCACCACCACCACCACCACCACTGTGTTTGTGCCATTAGGTAAGTGTTTGGAGGGCCTCGTGTGATTTGTACCCCTATGAGTTTTCTTATGTGTTTTTTTTTTCCATTTCTTTGCAGCCTCTTCTGCTCTTTGCCACCACCACCACTGTGTTTGTGCCATTAGGTAAGTGTTTGGAGGGCCTCGTGTGATTTGTACCCCTATGCGTTTTCTTATGTGTTTTTTTTTTCCATTTCTTTGCAGCCTCTTCTGCTCTTTGCCACCACCACCACCACCACCACCACCACCACCACCACTGTGTTTGTGCCATTAGGTAAGTGTTTGGAGGGCCTCGTGTGATTTGTACCCCTATGCGTTTTCTTATGTGTTTTTTTTTTACATTTCTTTGCAACCTCTTCTGCTTTTTTTGCCACCACCACCACCACCACCGTGTTTGTGCCATTAGGTAAGTGTTTGGAGGGCCTCGTGTGATTTGTACCCATATGCGTTTTCTTATGTGTTTTTTTTTTCCTTTTCTTTGCAGCCTCTTCTGCTCTTTGCCCACTACTACCACCACCACCACCACCAAGTCTGTTTGTGCCATTAGGTAAGTGTGTTCTGTAACTGTTCACTAATTATACTGTATATGAAGAGCAATCTGCAAATCCTGTTTTTTCTGTTTTCTCTTTTGTCATTTCAGATTTAGGAGTTTGGGGCTCTTTGCTGCTGCTGGACAGCCAGATTCTCTGCCCACCTCGTGCTCCCATGGCCCCACCCACTGGAAGGATGAGAAGGGGCAGGGTGGCCAGGGGGGCCAGGGGGGCCAGGGGGGGCAGGGGGGGCAGGGGGGGCAGGGTGGGCAGATCGTCTGGCTCTGGTGTGAGGGAGGCTCCAGCTGTATCCATGAGGGAGTCCACCATCCCCATCCCGGAGGAGGAAGCCGGGGGAGGTGTTAACACACCAAGTGGACAAGCTGGCTCTTCTGACAGTAGTCCTGGAGCGGGTCCGTCCACCAGAGTCAGCTTGTCCACATTACCCCGGCTTCCCCGTTTCACCCACAATCAGTGCTGTGCCCTGGTCCACGCCTATATGGCCAGATATCAGGCGATACATGGGACCAGGGCCGCGTCTTACTCAGTAACAGAGAAGAACAGATTGTGGGATGAAATCCGGGATGCTGTAAATGCACTGGGTGAAGCACCTCGCCACCGTGACAGTGTGCGGAAGAAGGTCAACGACATCTGTGGGTCCGTTCGGAAGAAGCTAATTGCATGGGCTGCGGAGGGTCTTTATGACCGTCAAGGTCGGCTGGATGAACGTGCACGAAGTTCTCTCTGGGATTATCAATTACCTTTCTTGAACATCATAGGACCCGATACCATCTTTCCCAGAGAGGACTTAGATTCGGATGCTTTGCACCGAGGTAGGATATTATCTTGGATGTCAATTGTGTGAGTTGTTTGGAAAAGATTAACTACTATCCTATGTGTGACATTAAGAGAATGTGATACTTGCCCTTCCAATTGTCCTTTTTTTGTTTTCCCCAACCTGCAATTTGTTCATCTGTAGCACGGATCTCAGCCCCTCCACAGCCCATGCAGCTTGGCGAACCAGATGGACTCACAGGTGTTGACATCAGTGCTGACCCTCCTCCTGGTAGGTCCAATATCATACTGTGCCAAACAATGTAGATGTTTTTTTTTTTCCAAGATAGCTCATATTGCTATGTCCTTTACAGAAGATCCGCAGCAGGGAACACACCCAGTGCAGCTAGGCCTGGAGGAAGGTGTTGGTATGTCTAGTCAAATAATGTTTTTTTGAATCTTATTAACCCCATTAACACACATGTTTTTTCTTAGGAAAGAGTGTTGCCTTTTAGATGTTTACCCTGCAAAACACAGTTGACAGCATTAATGGGTGCCGTCATTAGTAGGCAGACCAAGCCTTCTTAACCTTTGGGAGGGTTTAGCAAGTGTCCTATGAGCCCAGGAAAGCACTTTTGAATGTTTGGCCTCAATGCTTCATTCATGAAGCTAGGAGGGCAATCTGGCCATAATCATTACTGACTAAGGTTATGTACTAAACATGTTTTTTTTTTTTTGTTTTTAAAAGAACATCAGGCCCCTCTTGACGTTGCAGCTGGAGTTGGATCAGGAGCTGGCGACGATTCTGCATCCAGTGCTGTGGTATGTGATATAAGGGAACAAGGTGCACATGTAACATTTCAATGGTAGCATTGATTTTGGACTAGATGTGGCTTACATTGTGTGTGTTAAATTAGTGCTATGACATTCTGACGATGCACCAGCACAACAAGAGTTCTATCTTGAACATCAGGGAATTATGTTATAATTTGGTGTGCCACTAATGTTCCAAAAACATCCAGGATCTTTAAAGTCCGGCCCGTCTTTGATTTTCCAGGTCCAAATTCATGGGTATCGTTTGGTTGGGTTGTCCTGTAGCCGATTGATGGCAAGATTTTAGACAACATACGTAGATGTATAAAGTCATTGGTGTAGTAACAGATTTACCAAAAGCATAAACAACCTACCACACCAGGGTTAATTGGGAACACCTTCATGTTGAATCTTTTTTGCCTTTGTCATATTAGTCACACCAATATAATATGTACCCATTATCAGAAGTGTTGCTAGCTTGGATAATCTTACAATGAACAAGTACTCATTAGAAGCACATCAAACTTTTCAACGTTCTGCTTGGGGTGTTAAGTTGTCAAACTAATCTGAAATATTTAGTCATGATGTTTGATAATGATTTGGTCTATTTCTTCTGCTTTCAGGTAGCCTTAGATGCAGAGGGATTGTCACCTACCCAACTTCGTCCATCTATGCTGGATGTAGCCGAGAGGCTGCTTGATGAGTATCAGGTCCAAAATGAGTTAAGGAGGCGTACTCAGCAATCTACTGAGGCAGTACGTCTGCTCGGGCTCATACAGGAATCTGTAGCAACAATGGTACAGGTTCACCAGGATATGTTACAGGTTCAACAGGATATGCGTAACAGCTTGGTAAGTTTAGCAGACCAGCATCAACGGGATCGGCAAAGTGTTGACACTCAGGTGCTGGCCACACGCCAATGCCTGTTTGGATCTGAAGATGCCCCATTGGCAGAGCCCTCCCAAACATCTCACTCACCTGCCACTGCAGGTTGTGGTAGTGGGAGGGTAATGCCAGTGTTGGCCACTTGTCAGGCAGCTGGGGATGGGACAATTCCTCCTGTAGCCACTCCTAGCACTTCACACTCCGTTCGGACTCCCACACCCCTCAATGAGCAATCCTCCTGCACAACCTCAATGCGCACTGGTTCCACAGTACCCCTTCCACCTGACTACATTCCCTCCACACCTTTATCACTTCACTCCTCCCCAGGCCGTTCTTCTTTTTTGTCACCAATGCGACATGTCGTTTGCCCCCGCACCGTGGACCACAACAAACAATCAACCACCACTCCCCACACATCTTCACAACCCTTGCACCACCAGCAGCATCAAATAGCCTTGGAGCAGCAACGATCCCATCTCATGGTAATGGCACACGTTGCCCAAATGCTTAGGCTGACCCCAGAGCAGATGACACTATTGGCCGAACATCTTCTGTCTGGGACATTTCCAACGTTCAACACCCTGCATCATCAGCAGCCTCAGACAGAAGATATGATCCTAATGGGCCACTTGAGCACAACTCTACAGTTAACCCCAGACCAGATGGAACTCTTGGCACACCATTTGATGGCAGGAAACTTAACAGTGCTCACCACACTGCTTCAGGCACGACCACCAACTTGATTTTTTGTTTTTTTGTTTAATTTGGTTTAGTTTTGTTAATGATTTACATTGGCCAATTTTTTGGGCCATTTTTTTTTTAATTTGAGGGTGGCACAATATGATTTATTATAGTGCTTCTTTTGGGGATGAAATAAAATTTTATGCAAAATGATTAGTTTGTGTTTGCTCTTTGGTTTTTTAGGAGTGTTGGTGGCCAAGTAATGGCCCTGGTTAATGTAGGCATTTATACACACGTGCTTCTCTATCTCCAAACATATGATTTCATGTAAATTTAGATAACTCAATGTTCACATAACGACCCAAGAAAAGGTCTCCCTTCAAATGTAGCTTCAAAACAAGTCTCAAGGCTAACATAAACCAAAGCCAACATACTAACAATTACAGACCACACCACTCAAGTAAACAAATACAACACAAAAGACATTCGATGTGTACACCAAAAAGAAAACTTGGGTAATAAAATAAATGTTTTAATAACACATGTGGGTGTCTACCAACTGTAGCGTACAAAAAATATATTACAATATATAATAGAATGAACTAAATTGCCAATGTAACATTTGTGTTGCAAAGAGCAACATACTTAAATTTAATTTAGATAAACATTTTAAACATTTTTTATGTTTTGACATCATTTTTTGGAAGGTTTTCACAAAAACAATTCTTTTTTGTAAACATTTGTGGTTTTTTCCGTTGCCATAAAAACAACAAGGCTTATTTGTAAACATTTGTGGTTTTGTCGGTTGCCATAAAAACAACAAGGCTTTTTTGTAAACATTTTTGGTTTAGTTTGTTACCAAAAACAACAAGGCTTTTTTGTAAACATTTGTGGTTTTGTCGGTTGCCATAAAAACAACAAGGCTTTTTTGTAAACATTTTTGGTTTAGTTTGTTACCAAAAACAACAAGGCTTTTTTGTAAACATTTGTGGTTTTGTCGGTTGCCATAAAAACAACAAGGCTTTTTTGTAAACATTTTTGGTTTAGTTTGTTACCAAAAACAACAAGGCTTTTTTGTAAACATTTGTGGTTTTGTCGGTTGCCATAAAAACAACAAGGCTTTTTTGTAAACATTTTTGGTTTAGTTTGTTACCAAAAACAACAAGGCTTATTTGTAAACATTTGTGGTTTTGTCGGTTGCCATAAAAACAACAAGGCTTTTTTGTAAACATTTTTGGTTTAGTTTGTTACCAAAAACAACAAGGCTTTTTTGTAAACATTTTTGGTTTAGTTTGTTACCAAAAACAACAAGGCTTATTTGTAAACATTTGTGGTTTTGTCGGTTGCCATAAAAACAACAAGGCTTTTTTGTAAACATTTTTGGTTTAGTTTGTTACCAAAAACAACAAGGCTTTTTTGTAAACATTTGTGGTTTTGTCGGTTGCCATAAAAACAACAAGGCTTTTTTGTAAACATTTTTGGTTTAGTTTGTTACCAAAAACAACAAGGCTTTTTTGTAAACATTTGTGGTTTTGTCGGTTGCCATAAAAACAACAAGGCTTTTTTGTAAACATTTTTGGTTTAGTTTGTTACCAAAAACAACAAGGCTTTTTTGTAAACATTTGTGGTTTTGTCGGTTGCCATAAAAACAACAAGGCTTTTTTGTAAACATTTTTGGTTTAGTTTGTTACCAAAAACAACAAGGCTTTTTTGTAAACATTTTTTTTTTTGGTTGCCAAAAACAAGGCTTTTTTGTTATTTTTTTTTTTTTTGGGTCCCAAAAAAAGGGTTTTTTTTAAATTTTTATATTTTTTTTGGTTGCCAAAAACAAGGCTTTTTTGTTATTTTTTTTTTTTTTTTTGGTGCCCAAAAAAAGGGTTTTTTTTAAATTTTTATATTTTTTTTGGTTGCCAAAAACAAGGCTTTTTTGTTATTTTTTTTTTTGGGTCCCAAAAAAAGGGTTTTTTTTAAATTTTTATATTTTTTTTGGTTGCCAAAAACAAGGCTTTTTTGTTATTTTTTTTTTTTTTTTGGGTCCCAAAAAAAGGGTTTTTTTTAAATTTTTATATTTTTTTTGGTTGCCAAAAACAAGGCTTTTTTGTTATTTTTTTTTTTTTTGGGTCCCAAAAAAAGGTTTTTTTTTAAATTTTTATATTTTTTTTGGTTGCCAAAAACAAGGCTTTTTGGTTATTTTTTTTTTTTTTTGGTCCCAAAAAAAGGGTTTTTTTTAAATTTTTATATTTTTTTTGGTTGCCAAAAACAAGGCTTTTTTGTTATTTTTTTTTTTTTTTGGGTCCCAAAAAAAGGGTTTTTTTTAAATTTTTATATTTTTTTTGGTTGCCAAAAACAAGGCTTTTTTGTTTTTTTTTGTTTTTTTTTGGTGCCCAAAAAAAGGGTTTTTTTTAAATTTTTATATTTTTTTTGGTTGCCAAAAACGATGGTTTTTTTAATTTTTTTTTTTTTTTGGTCCCAAAAAAAAGGGTTTTTAATTTTTTAATTTTTTTGTTTCCCAAAAACGAGGGTTTTTTAATTTTTTTTTTTTTTTTTGGTCCCAAAAAAAAGGGTTTTTAATTTTTTAATTTTTTTTTTTCCCAAAAACGAGGGTTTTTTTATTTTTTTTTTTTTTTTGGTCCCAAAAAAAAGGGTTTTTAATTTTTAAATTTTTTTGTTATATTTTTTTTTCGAATGTCGAAATGTGACAGTTAAAAAACATTGTAAAATTAACCAAACAAATTAAAAAATAAAAACTATAATCTTTTTAAGGGGGAAACATTCCTGACAAATGGCTCCTGAGGGGCTGGATCGGCCCCATAAGTTTCTTCCAAAACCAAGATTCTGTCGATGCACCATGTTATGTATTCCAAAAGGACCTCATAGGTGAGGTGCGTGTGTCCTGGGTAGAAAAAGACATGACAATTAGTTTTATGCAAAATGATCCAAACAACGATTGTAATTAATGTGCCTCAACAAATATGCTTAGGAGTCTATTGGTTGGCTTTTATCAACACTCTGAAGCAAATATGCTAAATTGCTGGTGTAAACCTTAAACTCAAACTTTCACAGCAAATTGTTCAAAAGGTTACATAAGATGGCTTGGAATGTTAGTAGCAGTTTCACCAAAGCTAAGTAAAAGGCTTTTCTTCATGTCAACACAAGCAATCATTTAGAAGAATGTAAGGTGTTTTGGGTTCAATTGGTCAACACGATACATGTGCACACATTTATCTCTATCACCATTGGAGTTTGTGTAGCGTTCTCTCTCCCTCTTACTGTCTATAGATTGAACCTGACACATAGTAGAGACTTACCCTTTGGAATTCGGAGGGCCAGTTGTGGACGGAGCAGATGTGTCTGCTCCCCTGATCTCCTTTCCGCCATCCCAGCTGTGTTAAGAGAG
Organism: Pelophylax lessonae; assembly: GCF_965119305.1. Classification (NCBI taxonomy): domain Eukaryota; kingdom Metazoa; phylum Chordata; class Amphibia; order Anura; family Ranidae; genus Pelophylax; species Pelophylax lessonae. The sequence goes on from NC_138769.1 coordinate 39,804,632, forward strand.
AAGAAAAAGTTTATCAACAAATGGACTCACGCTAACTGTAGGTTAGGCAGTCATGAAAACGCTCTAACACCCACTCATTACCCCTCCACATTTCCCTGAAAGTTTTATTTAGACTTTGATATGGTGGTGATGCAGATTTGTACAGTGCAAGCGTCATTCTACTGGGTGAAGCTTGTAGCGTTAAGGATACGTACTCCCTGCTTTTGTGCTGATTGTGTTTTTCGGATGTTTTTGGTGCCTCAGCCCTGCCTGTTCTAAGTGTTGGAAACATATTTTGGGAGGGCTGTGGAAAACTAATCAGGTTAGACTTACACTCTCTAGGTTTTTGGGGACAAGATAAATAACAATCCTCCTTTTTACATGGCCCCTGTACACACCTCTAGGCACCTCCCTCCTGTTGGTTGACCCCACAGCAGGCAGCTTGCTATGGAGGCACATGAGATGAAGCCAAGCACCCTGTGCCTGTTCAGGCACCTAACTGTGAGCCAGCCTTGCCCCCCTCCCTTCCGATGGTCTCAATGATTAGGAGTGACAGCATCAGGAGGCAATATTGGCATGCTGTCACCTCAGTTAAGGAGGAGGGGGAGTCTGTTCCAGACAAGTATTAGTGCAAAAATGTGGACAGTAAAAAATGGTCCCAGTAAGTCTGAGGGGGAATATGCACACCTATCACTTGGAATACTAATGCATAGAATGCATTCACATAAAGAACCTGCTGCCTTTAGAGGAACTTGAAGCCTGAGCGGGGACATACACAGTTAGCATTTCTCCACTTACTAAGTAGACACATTCCTGGAAAAGCACACAACTTACCATCATCAGTTTTTTTTTGGGCCCCCGAAGTTGATGGCGTGGCTGGCTCGGGAGAAACTGCACAAAAAGAACACAAATTGTGAACTGGAATGTGGTACATTACCGAGGAAGAGTATTTATGAAAGATTGACAAACACACATTTTCAGTGTTGACTAAATCAGGACATGATTAAATTACAATGTCCACAAAAAATTGACAAGTACAAAGCACACCATTTCCAATGTAGAGAAACTAACACCAATTTAGAATAGGGTGGCTTGAGATAACTTACAAAAGATAACATGTCCTGTAAAGCTCCCCAAAACCACCTTGCAAACATGAAGGTTAAGCAAGAGTGTTTCATGACCAACCTTCCTGTCACATATAGCAAAACTACACTTGCTTAGACTCCAACTTAGATTATCCTAGATACACATCATCCTAGCACACACAATTCATGTGAGAATCTAATTTTAGGTACTTACAGACTAGTTCAGGGGAGCCTGGAGTGGGGGAGGATGGGGGAGACCCTACATGGGGGGATGGTGTCCCTTCATGGGGGGATGGCGTCGTATCTCCTAGAAACACAAAGACACAAATACAATCCTTTAACCAAAGCTATTTGATAAAGGCACACAGAAAGTAGTTGGGAAACATTGAAGGTAGTAGTTACTTTGGACTGGGTAAGCAGCAGCCCCTCTTCCCCAGTCCTCCACAACTAACATCCTCAATGTCAGCTGCTACATAACCCCAATGGCAAAATATAGATATTACAGCCCTTAGATTTCCCAGGACACATTGAACACACAAACACATGTAGAATACTTACTTCCCATTTGAGGAGAGCCCAGGTCCTCATCCGCTTGAGACCAATTGGCCTCTTCTTGGGCACCAATGTGTTCCTGGCCCGGATCCAGGCGACTTGGCCCTGCCTGAGGCTCCTCTCTTGCTGAAGTTACATCAACCACAAAAGAAAACAAAACAAACAATCATTCCTCCAAGTTCGACCTAATACACAACACACCAGCACATCCACATTACTTACAGGGGGCCTGAGAAGGCTGAGCCGCAACATCCTGATCACTGGTTTCTAAAATAAAAGAAAAACATTATATATTATTTATGGACACAAATAGGCAGTAACCTCTCATCATGCTAGCACCATACTCAATGCCCCTACAATTCAGAACATAGAAGTGCACTTACACCAATGAGATGCATTGACCATGTTTTAAAACAGGAGGGCACCATGCAAATTAAGCGGGCGCCTAAGGCCTCGCACCTACAGGGGCCTTGCGGCCAGTGGCGGAGCACCAACATTTCGAAGGGCGCAGTCAGGGAAATCTCCCAAGTAAAAGATTGCTTTCAATCCTCGGATCAAAAAGTTGCAGCAGTGTGCTGCAGTCCCTTCACTGCGTCTGCCAGGTGTCTGTTGTCCGCTGACACTTACTCCTCCTTCTCTGCCTGGGGATTGGCCGTCTGATCATGTTATCCTAAGATGTGGAGGAATCGGTAGGTGTGTACCTGCACCAGTAGGAAGTGACTGGCCGGTCAACTCACTCTGCTATCATCATTTGTTGCTCTGGGAGGAGAGCTCCGCCCTGGACCCGGAACATACAGGTAACCAGGCCCAGACTTGATATTTTGCAGGCTGGTCATAGATTTGTTGTGTCCACTATGCAAAGGGGTTGAGTTGCCCAAGGGAAGTTGGAAGAGTCTGAAAATGGTTGGTGGAGGAGGAGGAGAAGAAGGCCCTGGGTGGCTGGGGGACAAGGAGAGGGCCCCTGGGTGTTTTCTAGAGGAGGAAAGATCCACAATGACGCCAGAGTCAATTGCCAAGGAAGAGAGTGGAGCTGAGCAAGTCCTGCCTATCTGACCTGAAAGCCAAACATGGTGTAGATGGAGCCCTTTGCCCTACACAATGACAGCACCAGAGGTGGAAGGTGAGTGGTAGCGGGTCTTTGACATTATAGAGCATATGGACTCTGTCCATTATTGGTAGTTTTGTTTGGAGTTGTCCTTTAGATGTTTAACTGTGTTGCTTTTGACCCGAGCTGTGAGGGACTGAGGTATGACAGCCCACTATGCTGAGACTTATAGTGCCCTAGAATGTTGAGGACTGAGGAATCCTTAGTCCCTAACAGAGGGCACTACAAGTCTTAGCATAGCAGGCAGTATTTCCTCATTCCCCTACAGAGAGGATTACAAGTCCAAGCAGGTAGCCTTCTGCAGTGGGACTTGTTGTGCCCTTGACTGTGGTGGACTGAGGAAGGGAAGTGTAAGAGGGTCTCTGTAAGCTCAGATGTATGGGGGAGCTTTGGGGAACACAGAGTTCCCTTTTACACCAGAGTCCCCAGCTTCCCCCCTCAAATAATGGTTCCCAAACTCTCCTTATATCAGAGTCTTCACACTTCCCTCTTACAGTGTAGTAAGTCTGGAGACTCCGATGTAAAGGGGGCTCTGTAAAATGTGATTAGAGATTAGAAATTTCTAACATTTTTATTTTCTACTTACGATCCACAATTTTCAGCTGCTCAAATGGCTCGCTGCCTCTGATTGCGTATTGGAGTGTGGCCGTCCTCCTCCTCCCCTTCTTCACCAAAAGCACAAGAGGGTGCTGTCCGTCCGCTTTGGCTAGAAGCAGAAGAAAAAAAAAAAACATAAAAAATACGAATGTACATAGTAGTATTAAAGGTTGTGAAGAGACACTTGATGGAGGTAGGAAAGGTAGGAGCGAGAGGGAGGGGGGGGGGTGTTGGTATTAGTGTTGTTGCATAGCTAAACACATGTCCACCTACCCAAAAAATTGTAACCTATCTGGTCACATGTAATGTATATTTTTACTTACCGGAGATTTGCTCCACAGCCTTTAGCAGGAGCCTGGGTGAGCGCCTTTTGGCATCACTCCAGGCCCGCTGCAGATCCACTATCTCAGGCAGAAACTGAAATCTCCGCTGCAGCCTCATCCGGAGACGACACATCATCTTGTGCTTTTGGTGAAGATGCGTATAAACTTTATCATACCCCCAGAGGAGGAGGAGCTGTGGAAAGAGCAGTGTATGTTTGAGTCCAAGTATGTCCAAAATAGTACAGTCTTCAAATAACATGCTAGGTCGTCTTTGAGATATTGTAGAACAAAGAATTCCATTTCTGGTGATACATATACATCGATGTCCAAATCTACCTCCATGACATAGGTTGCCCCACACTGGTGATTTCCTCTACATGATATAGCCATTTTCTCAATTGGCCTTTCATGACACACCCAGGGCCGCCATCAGGGGGGGACAGGCAGTCACTGTATTTACAACCTTATTGCTGTCCATTTAGCAGGGTGCAAGTAACTTTACACACATGTAGCATAGGTATCAACTTTTGTCACCATGTTAAAAGGACAGCAGTATGGGTAGCATTACAGTGACTGTTATTAGTCCAGGCTCACTAAACTAGCCAATGCTTGGAAAAGCAAGCCATGCAGATTGCTTTTCAGGTCCCTTTTAACACGAGCTGTCTGATTGGGTGTGGCTGTTAATTTTTGACGCAGACCTGATAAGCCCCTCAATTCTCCTTTATGGAGTGTTATATGTAAATGGGATTGCTTCATTTGAGATGCAGATTTAAACTGTGTATGGCCAGGCTGAAGGTACCCAAGTTGATTGGTCGATCACCTGGAGGACAACGTACAACCAGTCTGTCAGATTTTACACACACTTATCGCTAGCATCTCTTGTAGCCACTAGCAATAATCACTGTGTTTTCCTGGCAGGGGCAGCACCAGGAGAACACAATGGCTCCGCAGGAGGGTTTCCCCTGTCTGTGTTGATGGTGGAATCAAGGCAAAATTTTTTCCTGCAAGCCACGGGACAAACAAAGATAGTTTTTTAATGAATCCATGATTTTGCCAAAATGGAAAAAAAAAGATGTTTGCTTTGTATATTCTTAAGTTTGCTACATAACTAGAACATGTAACAGTGTTATATCATTGCAGGAGATTTCCCTTCACTTCCTGTCTTGGTGTCACCAGGACAGGAAGTGAGGGAATCTCCCGTGGGGATACAGCCAGCAATTCTTTCCTTTTATATATACTATGGACATTATAAGGCAACAATTGCAAGCTATTTCCCCACAGTGATATTCCCCTCACTTCCTGTCTTGGTGACACTAAGACAGGAAGTGAGGGAAAATCTCATGCAATGATATCACCCTACTAGAAATTGTAGTTCCGTCTAAAAAGTATACATAAAGTAAGCACTTGGTTTCCAAAGTGGCAAAATTATGGAGGAGTTAAAACCCCATAGTGTGATCGGGTAATCTGACGGTGTGTTCCTACACTCCTCAATGTGTCTGTTCATTAAGCTGTGCTGAATTATCCTTGATTCACAATTCCTGCAAGAGTTGCACATGGTATGTGGGAGATGCAAATTTAAGGTGGCATAATTATCCACACAATCACACATAATCCTTTTTAAAGGTCCCCAGCAGAATTTGATGGCATAGTGGTTCACAGCAGTGCCATCAGATTCCAGTTAGATCTGTAAATTAACAAAGCAATGTGATCTGGGGGTGTATTTAACTTGCAATGGACACCCCCATTCATTATCATATGGCAGTGTGAGATGGGTGTGTTGGGAATGTGATCCATTGAGACAAGTGATTATACACTCATGTGTTTCTTTTAGAGGTGATTTGTTCAAGGCAATCCTTTGAAGACATGACCATTCCAGATTTTTGTGATCACTGATTCCATCTCAGGTGAACCAATTAGCTGCTGTGTGCAGATCCAGCTTATGATGGTAAGAGTGTCAGACAAGACAAACGGGGCCGAGCTTGCAGTGTGTATGGATGTATGTAAGGCAATAATTTTTGGCATTATGCATTTAGGGAATATAATGTTTCTAATCTTGCATATATGAAAAGGGTCAATACATTTGTCTTTATCTAGATAGATTCCAAAGCGTCAGAGCAATCTGTCACAGATAATTGGGTTTCATTTTGTGTAAAAGTTGAAACGAATCAAATCTATCTATATACAGGCATAGCCCACTTTAAGTACACAATGGGACCAGGGCATGTATGGAAACTGAAAATGTACTTAAAGTGAAGCAATCCCTTTTTTCTTTTCTCGATGCATGAAAATACACCAGCTCCATTGTAAATTTTGGCCACATTGACATAGCCTTACTCCCAAACCATGTGGGAGCATGTTAAGGGGATCCAGGACTATGACATGATAGATTACCTAGGCAAGCTGGCCAGCCACAAAATGGATATGGTGTAGTCCTGGGTACCTGGGTACCCTGTCGTTGCTCCCTAAGTTTGTTATCCCTGTCACTTATGGTTTGTGAGCAGTGTCATGGCAAGCTGAACAAGCTGTGTCCTTACTCACGATTGTATATAAAGTGAGTGTACTTAAAGCAGGGTATGCCTATCTATATCTATATAGAAAGTTCAGAGATGTGAACCTGTTCCCTATTATATACACTAATATATGGTATATAACATATTCTATAATGTATCTAATGTATATATATTGTATATAATATATACATAGTATATATATTGTCTAATATATATATTTTGTATAATATATATTTTTTAGATACACATACATACATACATATATATATATATATACATACATACATATATATATATATACATATAATATATATATATACATATAATATATATATATACATATATATATATACATATAATATATATATATATATACATATATACACATATATATATATATATATATATATATACACACACATACACATACACATATACATATACATATACATATACATATATATATATATATATATATATATATATATAGGGAACAGGTTCACATCTAGGAAGTTTCTATAACAGGAAGCTTCTAGATCACGTCTAATAGGCAGAAAGTGCATGCGCAGATCAGCAGACCAAAAGTTTCTTGCACACCCGCTAGATAAGCGACCCACCCAGCCACCATCCCCCATCCCCCATCCCGCACCCTGCACATTCACACCCCCTCCTTACCTTACACACAAATGCCACTATTTCGGCTGTAAACAGTGCAGGAGCCATGATGCACACTTACGACAGGGCCTGGACAATTTCCGGAAACGTGTGCACGCACCAAAAGTTTTGTTTCCGGTTTCATGTATAAATGTGAGAACGCGGTTTTGTATATTCGCGAATTCGCGAATAGTGAACATACACAACCATTAAGCAGATTTAACTTAGAAAAAGAAATACAAATACATACATTTGTGGACACCAGAAAACTTTATTTAGACACATGAAGACATTTTAAAAAAAAAATTGGAAACATGCTGTTTATTACATTTGTATTTTTCAAACCAAAACAACCTTTGTACAACATTTAGACCATATACATCGACAAAGAGCCCATAATCAACAGATGCATGTGCAGATTGACAGAATTATGTTAACAGCAATAAATACTTACAGAGAGTCAACACACAACACAGCCAAATCTCACCTCCATAAATAACAAAGGGCCAAAAATGTTACCCATAAAGCATGTGACACACAAATATATTGGACCTCTTCGTAGGTCAAATCTTTCCTGATGTCTGAGTGAGCTATATATAATCCAAGCAAACACACCCAGAATGGTAACGCCCAGTCCAAAAATTAACTGTGTGTATCCTGTGTGTTTTGGAGCATGCTCAGTTGCCAAAACAAGGGAAATAGAAATGAGGAATAGAAATGTATGTAGGTGTGTATAGTATATGTGAATTGAAAAAATTCTCTCTTGAAGTTTGCTAGTCATTATTTAGAATGTTTAGATACAGGAATACATACATATATATACAATTACGTGAGAGAGAGAGAAATATATATTTAGGGAAACAATTGAAACACACCTTTTGGGATTTGAGAAGTGAGATTGTGACGATTGAACAGATATGTAAGCCAACAATCTGACTCATCACTCATGAACATCCCTAAATTTGGCGTGGCAATTATATCAGGCGTTCTTATGTGCATTTTGGCTGGCGTTTTCACAGGCGTTTTGACATGCATTTTTTGGGCAGGCATTGTTATATGAAATCACCTACAAAAGCCCCAAAAACAGACCACAAACACGTACATGTGAACGTAGCCCGTTTGGGGGCGTTTGAGGGGGATTTGTCCAGCTCAAGGATCAGCTCCCAAAACAGGCAAAAAATCCAATCCTATTCAGTTCAATGGCCCCTGTTCCCATGTGAGCATTTTGACGGCATGAGGAAAACACCCAACGCTCACTGAGAAATAGCACAATGATTAGGGAGTCTGCCTTCCTGCTGTAGGTTTGTAAGTTCGAATCCGGAAGGTGCCCTCTGTATGGGCAACACTTGGATATCTCCAATCCTCCAAATGTTGACATCATTAATTTTGTTCATGTTTGAAAAAGGCATGTGTATCAGCAAACTTTTAATCTAAAGACATGAACAAAATACAAAAGATGCCCCATAAAGTCAATATGTAGCAATATTGTGAGCTAAAGCTCTATTTGTTTGTTGGGCATACTTTGCTAATTAGCCAAGTATAAGGGATATATATATATATACCTTCAGTTAAATGTGTAGTAAAATGGTAACACTTGGCCATACCCATATGGAAGAAAAGGTAGTATTTGCAATATATTTCTAAAAACATTCTTTGGAAACACATAAAATATTGTCAAAATTGTGACATTTCCTTGATATGTGTGAAATGCTAATAATCTTTCTTTGAAATATGTTTTACATCTATTTTTTTTCTATCTGACGACCAATTCCCCAATGTAATATTTTGTGGGTTTTTTCAGAGAATGTGGAGGTTCTATATAAACACTGTAGATTTGACTGCTATGATTTCGGAGTTAGCAGGAAAGGTGTATGGAATGTGATGGTGTTTACTAAAGGATCCCTTGTTGGAAGTGTGCATGTTTTTCCAATTCCGCCGGTTTTTGCCATTTTCTATGGGCGAGACAGCGGATTTGCAAGCGGTATTCAAAAAAAAATTGACCCAAAATCGCGCTGGCGAAATTTTTTGAGCCAATTTGGCGTTGCGCATGCGCACATTCGCGAGTTCGCAGCTCGCGGCTGGAGGAGCTGTTTAACCTTTCCACACTTTCGCAGATATCTCTCTTTCTAAGTCAGTTTTTGAGATTTTTTAAACGCAAGTCATCTCCAAATTGACTTCCACACCTTCCACAGTGATTTGGGATTTTTGGGGGTACAGGGGAAAATTTGGCTAAACTTTAGTCGAGCTTTTAGCTGGCGTGGTTTTAAGTCGCGCTCTGACCATATTGCATCTTAATGAATCTCACACTAGGCGCTATTTTCCGCCCGCCGTTCTTTGAATGCCAATTTCAGACTTAAATAATCACCGCTTCGCAAAATCACGCCGAAACGCCAATTCGCCGTACTATGAATCAGGCCCTTAGTGTCTAGGGGGTCTAAAAAGTGTACTTGTGAAGTTTCAGCTCTGTAGCATGTCCAGAACCAGAAAAAAAAGATAATTTTTCAGTAGAGCAGGGATGGTGGGAACCCCTTTTACACCTATATGATCTTTTTTTCCTAGTTCTGGACATGCTGCAGAGCTGAAACTTCACAGGTACACTTTTTAGACCCCCCAAACAATAAATCCAAAGAAATTTTTTTTTAAGTTTTTTTTTTTCCAATAATTGGCTCTCTATCAAAAATGACAATTTTTAAGAACTTTTTTTGTGTGATTTAGTGTCTAGGGGGTCTAAAAAGTGTACCTGTGAAGTTTCAGCTCTGTAGCATGTCCAGAACCAGAAAAAAAAGATAATTTTTCAGTAGAGCAGGGATGGTGGGAACCCCTTTTACACCTATATGATCTTTTTTTTCTGGTTCTGGACATGCTACATATATATATATATATATTAAAAAAATACTCAAATACCATCCCTCAAAGGGGCTTTTGGGGACAATATATATATATATATATATATATATATATATATATATATATATATATATATATATATATATCACAGAACAAAAAAAATACACAAATACCAGCCCTCAAAAGGGCTTTTGGGGACAATATATATATATATATATATATGTATATATATATATATATATATATATATATCACAGAACAAAAAAAATTACACAAATACCAGCCCTAGGAAGGGCTTTTTGGGGTGCTGTCCTTACAGCAGGAGTGTACCAAGAACACTGGCTAACAAGACCGGGAACTGTCCCCAGCTATAACAGCAGCAGCAGCACCAGCACTTTCCCTGCTCTCAGTAACACAGAAATGATCTAAAATGGATGCTGCCCTTGCTTATTTATAGGAGGTGGGAGGAAGGTATGCTGATTGGCCTGGAATGTGTCTGCTGACTGTGATGTTCAGGGTCAAAGTTTGCCTCAATGATGATGTATAGGAGGCGGACCGAACATCACATATGTTCGCCCGCAGCGGCGAACGCGAACATGCGAAGTTCGCCGGGAACTGTTCGCCGGCGAACAGTTCTGTACATCTCTATTTCTCAAATAGATTTTTATTTGTCTATTTTTGTTTTTGAATATTCATTCGATAAAGTTCTGTTATTCATCCAATGTTGCATATTGTGCATTATGGGGTTAAATTTTTCTTTTGTTTCTTCAGCATTGTCTGGCTATAACAGGATCTTTGTTCTCAGGGTGATCATTCTCACATGGTTTTAATTATACACCTTTCAGGATTTTAATTGGTCAGTCCACCCCAGTCCATGGGAGTGGCTGAATTTGGAAACATATATATATGTTGTTTTCATTATTTTTCATGCATGCTATGAGGAAGGCTGAGGCCGAAATGCGTTAGAATCTATGGACATTGTATTTGCTGTTTGTGCATCAATAAAGGATCTTTTAAGAAGAAGCACGAGTTGCAGGCTTTTTGTTGGATTTAGAGTACAGGAGATGGTCAGAGACTGCAGACATAGTACAGGAGATGATCAGAGACTGCAGACATAGTACAGGAAATGGTCAGAGACTGCAGACATAGTACAGGAGATGGTCAGAGACTGCAGACATAGTACAGGAGATGGTCAGAGACTGTAGACATACTACAGGAGATGGTCAGAGACTGCAGACATAGTACAGCAGATGGTCAGAGACTGCAGACATAGTACAGGAGATGGTCAGAGACTGCAGACACACTACAGGAGATGGTCAGAAACTGCAGACATACTACAGGAGATGGTCAGAGACTGCAGACATACGGGAAGAGAGGGTCAGAGACTGCAGTCGTACTGCAGGAGATGGTCAGGGACTGCAGATATACTACAGGAGATGGTCAGAGACTGCAGACATACTACAGGAGATGGTCAGAGACTTCAGACATATGGGTGGGAAGAGAGGGTCAGAGACTGCAGACGTACTACAGGAGATGGTCAGAGATGGCAGACATACTACAGGAGATGGTCAGAGACTGCAGACATATGGGTGGGAAGAGAGGGTCAGAGACTGCAGACGTACTACAGGAGATGGTCAGAGATGGCAGACATACTACAGGAGATGGTCAGAGACTGCAGACATACGGGAAGAGAGGGTCAGAGACTGCAGATATACTACAGAAGATGGTCAGAGACTGCAGACATAGTACAGGAGATGGTCAGAGACTGCAGACATAGTACAGGAGATGGTCAGGGACTGCACTGCTTCATGTACTGTCTGATCTCCTACCCCTGTACATTTTCTGTTGAACACTCTCAATGATCCTTCCTGATCACCATAAAAGGTGCTGTCAGTGTCCCCACACCACACGTCATTTACTTACTGTGTGACACGGACAATGAGGACAGGTCCCAGACTTTCAGCATAGGCTGTACAGAAGAGGGAGGAGCGGTCCCTCCCTCTCCTCCCCACTGATCACAGCTGTGGTTGTTAGGGGGCGGATTGATCGTTTGTTAGGCGGATAAGGAGAACATGTCAGGCAGTGGTTGGGACTTGGGAGAGATGACGGAGCACCAAGCCGGGAGTTTTAAGATGAGGTTAGAGAGAGCCAGGCACGCATCCTCCCAGGCCTGCCCTGCTGCCAGACAGCTCAAGTCCAACTCTGCCCCATTAGCATTTGGTCGTCATCTTTTTTACAGGCAGTGCAGTTCAAAGGGCAGCTGCTTTGCGCCCCACAACAAGGACTGGGGCTGAGTCCAGGGCAGCTGCCCCTTTTGCCCAGCGTTAAAGGCAGCCTTGTGCAGGACACACATTGCAGGTTTTCTGCACCACATCCTAGTGTGAACCAGGGCTTATTATTGCCTTTATAACACAATCAAAAAAGGGCCAGGGCACCGAGGTTAGCAAACAGTCCAGCCTGGCTCTGGCAGCCATGTTGTTGTGCCTGGTAACCCCCTTAGCCCTCTGGCTCTGCAATCAGCACCACAACATGGCTGACAGAGCCAGGCTGGACTGTCAGTACCAAAGTAGCAGTGGTGGAAAATGGTAACCCACTATCCCAGTGTTTAGTAAAAAGCGTTGTCAGTTGCCACAGTCTTGCTTACCCCTATGGCAGCACAGCAGTATCGGCCAGTTCCAGGGCCGATACCGATATATCGGGGAAAGTGCATATCGGCCAACGATATATCTGCCTTGCAGATAATCAGTCTATCCCTACTCCTAACCCCCTGTACTGTGTCCTCCTATCCCCCTGTACTGTGTCCTCCTAACCCCCTGTACTGTGTCCTCCTAACCCCCTGTACTGTGTCCTCCTAACCCCCTATACTGGGCCCTCCTAATCCCCTGTACTGGGCCCTCCTAACCCCCTGTACTGGGCCCTCCTGACCCCCTGTACTGTGCCCTCGTAACCCCCTGTATTGTGCCGTCCTACCCCCCTGCACTGTGCTCTCTCAAGCCCATGTACTGTGCTCTCGTAACCCCCTGTACTGTGCCTTCCCTGTGTTGTGTCCTCCTGCCCTCCCTGTGTTATGTCCTCCTCCCAATGACCCTCCTATCCCCACCCTCTTCCCCCCAGTGATCACATTCTTTTCCATCCCAAATCTCCCACACCACAAGCCCTATTTCACCCCACCCTCAACTCCCCTGCCATAATTTCCCCTCTACTCCCATCCTGGCCCCCGGAACCCATTCTAAAATGTACCACTGAAGAAACCTTAAGGCACCCTTAGGGCACCCCAGAGTGTCTGGGCACCCTGGTTGAAAAAGGCTGCTCTAGCATGTCCGCACACTCTCTGACCATCTTCTGTAGCATGTCCACACCCTCTCTGACCATTTCCCTTATCCACTCCGCTCACCATACCGACTGCTGTGCTGCCTGTTGTAGCGCTATAAGAGGCAGCAGGGCAGAGATGCTTTTCATTTTTGACAGGATGCTCTGGGGGGGGGGGGGGTTAAACACCCCAAACCCCCCTTATCTACCTCCCTGCTACCATGAAATTTCACAGGTCGGAACTGCAACCAGTAGCTAGCAATATACTGTGCACATTGTAGCTTTAAGGGAATGGGATATCAGCTCTAGTGTGTACTTTGTGGGGGGCAGGAGCTCTCCCTGTGTTCAGTCTGTGTACAATGCAGGGATGGAAGACAGAGCTCTGCCCAGTGACACCTGTACTGTGTCCTCCTATGCCCCTGTACTTTGCCTCCCTAACCCCCTGTACTGTGCCCTCCTGCCCCCCCTGTACTCTGCCCTCCTAACCCCCTGCACTGTGCCCTCTGAACCCCCTATACTGTGCCCTCCTAACCCCTTGTACTGTGCCCTCCTAACTCCTTGCACTGTGTCCTCCTAACCCCCTGTACTGTGCTCTCCCTGTACTGTGCCCTCCTAGCCCCATGTACTGTTCCCTCCTAGCCCCATGTACTGTGCCTTCGTAACTGTAACGCTCCTGCGTTTTTATTATAGGCTGGATTTGCAGCTGCAAAATCTCCACTCAGTAGTCATGTAGAGATGTGTTGAATACCAGATCCAACTCTCCAGGACTCATCACCGTGGGCCTGTCAGCTTCAACATACAGATATATACACACTCAATGAGATGTTCCTGGAGTGATAGGATGTATATGATAGTATGAAGGTGATGTGCTGAAGGGACAGGTGTGAACAGTGACAAGGATGGTAATCACTTGATAGGTTTTGTATAGGAGAGTTCAAGATGGTATTTAGGAATGCAGATAGGTTAGTATCGAGTATGCTAACAGGTGGTGAGGACAGCAGATGACAAATACAGGATAGACTAACCCAGTGCAAGGATAGATAGTAGTAGACAGAAGAGCTAGCAATCTATGCAGCAGTGCAGATGATAGATGGTAGTAGGCTGAAGAGCTAGCAATCTATGTAACAGTGCAGATGATAGGATAGTATAGATAGGTAGTAACAGTCCTTAATGTGCATAGGTAGATAGTGCAATAAGGTTATGGAGGGTTCCCCTGCGGGGTACTTATCACTTGTAATGTTAGTAGTTTAGAGAGGTCCAGTAGATAAGGAATTATCCGGTAGCGAGATACAGGGATCAGTAGCGAGGTTCCGGTCTGCTCCAGGTAAAGGGAATGGCTGGAGGTTCCGATCGAGAGACAGGCTTGAAAGCATGTGGATAGCAAGGCAGGTTGAACGAACAATGTGAGTGAGACCGCCGGCGGTTGAAATAGCCGCTCTGCGGCGCTCAGCAGTGACATCATCGTTCTTAAAGGTATATGCGTACCACCTGAAGAGAAAGGTGGGACGCATTACAGAGAAAAGTGGTGATTAAGGGTACCGGAGGTACCGGAATCTTACAGTACCCCCCCTTAAGGCCGGCTCCGGAAGGCCTATAGGACAGGTTTCTCTGGGTGTTTCGAGTGAAAGTTCCGTATAAGTCTAGGCGCATGAATATCAGAGGTATCTAGCCAGGTGTCGTCTTGGGGTCCATAGTTCTTCCATCTTATGAGATACTGGAGTCTTCCTCTATGGATGCGAGAATCCAAAATTTCCTTGATCTCATACTCTTCTCCGCCTTCAACTTGTATTGGAGGTGGAGGCAAGATGGTAGGCCTTATTCCTTGGTTAGGAACATGGGGCTTCAGTAGCGACACATGGAAGATGGGATGGATCTTGAGATCTGCTGGTAGGGTGAGCTGTATTGCAGCTTTTCCGATAAGTTTTTTAATTGGGAAGGGTCCCAAAAATAAAGGTCCAAGCTTCTTGCTAGGGATTTTTAATCTTAAGTTCTTTGTCGATAGCCAAACAAGGTCCCCAATAGCATACTGAGGAGAAGTTCTTCTACGAAGGTCGTAGTACTTTTTTTGTTGACTGTGAGCGTGTGATATAGTGGTATTGAGTAAGCCCAAAGAGTCTTTTATTTGGGTAAGGTAATCCGAGGCTACTGGGTTACTCGATGGCAGGATGCGTGGTGGAAGAAGAGTGGGATGAAACCCATAGTTCAAGTAGAACGGACTTTGCTTCGTGGTACTGTGGGTTGCGTTGTTGTAAGCAAATTCTGCTAGAGGAAGGAGATCCACCCAATCATCCTGCAAGTATGACGTGTAGCAACGTAGATATTGCTCAATGCACTGGTTGACTCTTTCAGTCTGTCCGTTGGTCTGAGGATGGTAGGGAGAAGTGAGCTTTCGCTCAATGCGTAAAATTTGACAAAGTGCTTGCCAAAATTTAGAGATGAATTGTGAACCACGGTCGGACAAAAGAGTTTTTGGAATTCCATGCAACTTAAACACATGTTTCATCAGTAGTTCTGCTGTTTGTTTAGATCAGTGGTTCTCAACTCCGGTCCTCGGGACCCACCAACAGGCCAGGTTTGCAAGATAACTAAATTACATCACAGGTGATCTCATTTGCTGCTCAGTGATTGTGGTATTCTAGTCTGCATCCCCCAAGGTAATACTTAAAATCTGGCCTGTTAGTGGGTCCCGAGGACCGGAATTGAGAACCACTGGTTTAGATGAAGGTAGTCTACGGATAACAATGAAATGTGCCATCTTTGTCAAGTGGTCCACTGACACTAGGATGGTATTAAATCCTTTAGAGGGTGGTAGTTCTACTATGAAATCTAAGGATACAACTTCCCATGGAACCTGGGGTATTGGTAGATTACAAAGTAGTCCAGATGGTTTTGTAGTGTCAATTTTGGACCTTGCACAGATGTCACATGAAGAAACAAATTTTTGTACAGACGTCTTCATATCAGGCCACCAAAACTGCCTGGTGAGCAAATTAAAGGTTTTCGTTATACCCATATGTCCTGCCATGGGCACATCATGCGATAACTCCAAAATCTTGGTGCGCATAGTAGGGGGTATGTAGAATTTGTCATTGTAATAGAGGAAGCCTTCTGCATCAGTACTTAGTTGTGGTGGAGGTGAATCCATTCTTATACTGTGCAAAATCTCTTCCTTCAAGGAACGGACAACACCAATAATGCGTTCATAGGGTATTATGGGAATGGAAGGGATTTCGGCGCAGTTATCTTCGGTTAATCGTGATAGCGCATCCGCTTTTTTATTTTTGTCTACAGGCGTGTAGGTCACTAGGAAATTAAATCTTAAAAAGAATAATGACCATCGTACCTGCCGGTGGGAGAGAGTCTTGTTAGTCTGGAGGTATTGAGGGTTTTTATGATCTGTATATATGAGTATTGGTAACTGGGTACCTTCGAGCAGATGTCGCCAATTCTCCAGTGCCAGTTTTATGGCAAGCAACTCCTTTTCACCCACTGGGTAATTCACCTCTGGGCTGCTTAGTGATTTTGAAAAGAAAGCAACTGGGTGGAGTGATGAAGTGTTTGTTGGTCGTTGGGAGAGAACTGCTCCTACTGCCATATTTGACGCATCTACCTCTAGAATATATTGGAGGGATGGGTCTGGATGGCGTAGTATGGGAGCAGAAGTAAAGCTTGATTTTAACAAGCAGAAAGCTTTATTTGCTTCTTCTGACCATTTGAATGTTTTTTTTATACTTGTCAGTTGTGTGAGAGGTCTCACAATAGCGGAAAAGTTCTTGATGAACTTCCTATAGAAGTTCGAGAATCCAAGGAATCGCTGTAGGGCCTTACGAGTTGTTGGTATAGGCCAGTCTAGAATACAGGATATCTTACTCATATCCATCTTAATTCCAGTTTTGGATATGAAGTATCCTAGAAATAATATTTCTTCTTTATGAAATAGACATTTTTTTAATTTCACATATAGTCCGTGTGAGAGCAGTCTGGACAACACAAGTCTTACATGTTTTATGTGTTCAGGCATAGATAGAGAATAAATAAGTATATCGTCTAGGTATACTACAACACAGACATCAAGTAAGTCTCTAAAGATGTCGTTTATGAATCTTTGGAAAGCTGCGGGAGCATTACATAGCCCGAATGGCATCACAAGGTATTCGAATAGTCCGTATCTGGTTCTGAATGCTGTTTTCCACTCATCCCCGTCACGGATTCGGATTAGGTTGTATGCCCCTTTCAGGTCTAATTTGGTGAAATAAGTAGCCCCACGCACCTGTTCAATAAGTTCAGGGATGAGCGGTAAAGGATAGCGATCCTTTATCGTAATCGTGTTTAATTGCCTATAATCGATAATAGGCCTGAGACTGGAATCCTTATTGCGGACAAAAAAAAGTCCTGCAGCAGTGGAAGAAGTAGAGGGTCTAATGAACCCTTTTGTCAAATTCTCATCCAAGTATTCCTTGAGATGAGAAAGTTCATCCTGTGAAAGGGGATAAACATGACCGAAAGGCAATTTGCTGTTAGGGAGTAGATCGATATTGCAATCGTAATCCCTATGGGGAGGCAACACTTGAGCATTTTTCTCAAGGAACACTTCGGACAGATCCTGATAGCATAGTGGTGCAGTTTCATCTGACACCACAGACAGAATCTTCCCATAAGATGGGAGGTTACACGTATTCTCACAATAGTGAGAAGGGAAAACCAAAGTCCGTTTTTTCCAATCTATGATTGGTTGGTGTGTGTGTAACCAGGGAAGTCCCAAAATAATAGGAAAATGGGGTGAGGATAGTATGTCAAAGGTGATGGTCTCCACATGTGATTCGTTGGTAGTGGCAAGGAGTGCCTGTGTCTGGTTGGTGATTGGACCAGAAGACAGTGGAATACCATTAATGAAACTAACAGAAACAGGCTTAGATTTTGAAATAACAGGTATTTTATTTAAGGTAACAAAGCGTGTATCAATATAGTTTCCACAAGATCCAGTGTCGACCATAGCCTTGGTGGTGATCCTAGTTTGGTCCCACTGTAATATTAAATGAACAAAGAGATAGGGGTTAGAGAAGGAAGTCGTTAATCCTCCCAGCAAGACATGTGAACACTCACCCTCTTTTTTGCGGACAAGGGGACAGGTGTTTATCAAATGATCCGAGGATGCGCAGTACATGCAAAGATTTCTGGATGTTCTTCTAACTCGTTCAGTAGTCGTTAAAGGTGGGCGTATGGTTCCTACATCCATGGGAGTAGGGTCAACGGCCGAAATCTGAGAAGGACTAGACAATGGCATTCCCATCTTTTCAGCCCTTCTTTCTCGCAGTCGTCTGTCGATGTTGATACTAAGTTGTATCAAGGCCTCCAAGGAGCCAGGTAAATCCGCTCGGGCGAGCTCGTCTTTAACAGCTTCCGATAACCCGAGTCTGAATTGAGTTCGCAAAGATGTGTCATTCCACCCTGAATCAAGGGTCCATCTTTTGAACTCAGATACAAAGTCTTCTACAGGTCTCCTTCCTTGTTTTAAGGCCCTCAACTGAATATCAGCAGTACTCTGCCTATTGGGGTCATCGTATAAACTAGCGAGTTCCGCTAGGAATAAGGAATAGGTGTTGAGAATCTGATCATTACTCTCAAAGAGAGAGTCTGCCCAGGCCCGTGGATCACCCATCAGGTATGAAATAACGGTACAGACTTTTATTTGATCAGTGGGGTATGTACGAGGTTTTAACAAAAAAAGCAATTGACATGCGTTTTTGAATTCACAAATTTTTTTCCGATCACCTGTAAACACTAGAGGAGGGTTTATTTTAGGTTCAGGAGGCTGAATAGCAGTAAGCCGTGAGAGCTGGGTTACCTGCTGTGTCAGAGTCTGATTCCTTTCTTGTACGTCAGTCAGAGCAAGTATTAACGCTTTTACTTGTTGTGTTAATTGTGTCACTTGAGTGGGTAATTCTGCTGAATCCATTTTTAAGGTTCGTTCAATCTGTAACGCTCCTGCGTTTTTATTATAGGCTGGATTTGCAGCTGCAAAATCTCCACTCAGTAGTCATGTAGAGATGTGTTGAATACCAGATCCAACTCTCCAGGACTCATCACCGTGGGCCTGTCAGCTTCAACATACAGATATATACACACTCAATGAGATGTTCCTGGAGTGATAGGATGTATATGATAGTATGAAGGTGATGTGCTGAAGGGACAGGTGTGAACAGTGACAAGGATGGTAATCACTTGATAGGTTTTGTATAGGAGAGTTCAAGATGGTATTTAGGAATGCAGATAGGTTAGTATCGAGTATGCTAACAGGTGGTGAGGACAGCAGATGACAAATACAGGATAGACTAACCCAGTGCAAGGATAGATAGTAGTAGACAGGAGAGCTAGCAATCTATGCAACAGTGCAGATGATAGATGGTAGTAGGCTGAAGAGCTAGCAATCTATGTAACAGTGCAGATGATAGGATAGTATAGATAGGTAGTAACAGTCCTTAATGTGCATAGGTAGATAGTGCAATAAGGTTATGGAGGGTTCCCCTGCGGGGTACTTATCACTTGTAATGTTTGTAGTTTAGAGAGGTCCAGTAGATAAGGAATGATCCGGTAGCGAGATACAGGGATCAGTAGCGAGGTTCCGGTCTGCTCCAGGTAAAGGGAATGGCTGGAGGTTCCGATCGAGAGACAGGCTTGAAAGCATGTGGATAGCAAGGCAGGTTGAACGAACAATGTGAGTGAGACCGCCGGCGGTTGAAATAGCCGCTCTGCGGCGCTCAGCAGTGACATCATCGTTCTTAAAGGTATATGCGTACCACCTGAAGAGAAAGGTGGGACGCATTACAGAGAAAAGTGGTGATTAAGGGTACCGGAGGTACCGGAATCTTACAGTAACCCCCTGTACTGTGCCCTCCTAACTCCCTGTACTGGGTCCTCCTAATCCCCTGTACTGTGTGCTCCTAACCCCATGTACAAGGTCCTCCTAACCCCCTGTATTGTGCCCTCCCACCCCCCTCTACTGTGCTCTCCTAAGCCCATGTACTGTGCTCTCCTAGCCCCATTAACTGTGCCTTCGTAACCCCCTGTACTGTGCCCTCCTAACTCCCTGTATTGGGTCCTCCTAATCCCCTGTACTGTGTGCTCCTAACCCCATGTATAAGGTCCTCCTAATCCCCTGTATTGTGCCCTCCCATCCCCCTCTACTGTGCTCTCCTAAGCCCATGTACTGTGCCCTCGTAACCCCCTGTACTGTGCCCTCCCTGTGTTGTGTCCTCCTGCCCTCCCTGTGTTGTGTCCCCTCCCAATGACCCTCCTATCCCCTTCCTCTTCCCCCCAGAAATCACATTCTTTTCCATCCCAACTCTCCCACCCCACAAGCCCTATTTCACCCCACCCTCAACTACCCTGCCCTCAATTCCCCTCTACTCCCATCCTGCCCCCCGGCACCCATTCTAAAATGTTAAAAACGATTCTCATAGCTTTACATAATGCAGCAACATCCTCACATAGAACACTCAATGTTAGAGGTGATTTATTCTTCCAAACTAAATACACTTTTGCACACTGGTACTGACTAGTATTCCTATGTTTCTCTTCGCCCTCAATTCATCAGTCAGCTAATGTCACCCCAGTGCTGAGGGAGAGGAGAACAGGAAGGTAAAACAAGGATGCTGTGGAGGCAACAAACATCCTGCTTTTTAATTGATGATGTCATTGGTTGTTAGGATGGCAGCGTCTAAAAATGTCATAATGGTGCATAATGAAAACCTGTGGCTTTGTTTGACTAAAAGGAAGGCTTGATCAACCTGCTGGCTTGTATACAATGTTTGATCAATTTTTAGGCACTTTGCCAAGGCACCCCTGAAGAAACCTTAAGGCACCCCAGAGTGTCTGGACACCCTGGTTGAAAAAGGCTGCTCTAGCATGTCCGCACACTGTCTATCTTCTGTAGCATGTCCGCACACTCTCTGACTATCTCCTGTAGAATGTCCGCACACTCTCTGACTATCTCCTGTATCATGTCCGCACACTATCTGACCATCTCCTGTATCATGTCTGCACACTCTCTGACCATCTCCTGTATCATGTCTGCACACTCTCTGACCATCTCCTGTATCATGTCTGCACACTCTCTGACCATCTCCTGTACCATGTCCGCACACTCTCTGACCATCTCCTGTATCTTGTCTGCACACTCTCTGGCCTTCTCCCACACACTACAGCTAGTTGTCCTGACGATTGTGCATAGTTCATAGTTGGAGTATCCCACTCATCCCTTCTATCCCAGTTCCAAATAAAAACACAAAAAACCAACATCCCCTGGATTGATTATTGACTGAGCAAAGGACTTTCAATGCTAATTATCTGCTATAAGTTGCTAGGGGGAAACCCAGGGGAATCCAGAAAATGTAATTCTCAGCAAGTCCTCTAGGGGGCAGTGCTACACACATTGCTATTGTGGTTCTCTTTCTTTCTTTTTCTTCCTTTTCTTCCTTTCTTTCTTTCTCACTTTCTCTCTTTCTTTCTTTCCTTTCTTTCTTTTCCTTCTCCCCCCCCCCAATCATCCATCTTTCATCTCAGACTCTATTTAACCACACCCCTTTAAGCCAATATATAGCATAGTTTAACCACTTAACGACCAGCCACGTAGATCTACGTCGGCTGACTTTGAGTGGTTATACCGGGATGATGCCTCTAGCTAGAGGCATCATCCCGGTACCGTTGTTTGAAGCCGGCGGTCGGCTTTCCGTCGGTAACGATCGATGCGGCTCGGGAGCCGCTCAATCGTTACCCGGGGGGGCGGGAGGGGACGTCCCCCCCCCTCCCGCCGCCTTCCGCGGCTTTGCTCGGGGCTCCCGTCCCACCGGGAGCCCCGAGCACCCAGCCGGCACGTCCGCCGGCTGGATGGAGTCCCGATGAATGCCGGAAACGGCATTGATCGGGTCTCCGATGACGTAACCCGGAGGCGGCGTCCATGACGTCACATCCGGGTTACTGTGCCGCAAAAGGCAGCAGATTTAAAAAACGGCTGTATGCAAAAATGCCGTTTTCGGCGTTTTGCATACAGGGAAGTGTAGTGGAGGGGTCTAGGGTCTTTTAGACCCTCGATCCCTCCATAAAGTGTACCTGTCACACATATTGCTGTCACAAGGGATGTTTACATTGCTTGTGACAGCAATAAAAGTGATCAGATTTTTTTATTTTAAAAAACCTGTAATAAAGTTAAAAAAAAAGAAAAAATAAATAGGAAAAAAAAAAAAAATTTAGCCGCCCCCGTCACCGTTAGCTCGCGCACAAAAAAAAACGTATACGCAAGTCGAGCCGCAAATGAAATCGCTGTTCAAACCACACATGTGAGGTATCGCCGCGATCGCCAGAGCGTGGGCAATAATTTAAAAAAAAAGAGCTACACTCTAACTCAAAACTGGTAACCGTTAAATAAATTTAAAGCGTCGCAGATTGAGATCTCTATTGACCGTAGTTTGTCGCCATCCCACGGGGGGGCGCAATTTTAAACCGTAACATGTTTGGTATCTATTTACTCGGCGTGACATGTTCTTTCACAATATACAAAAAAAATGGGCTAACTTTACTGTTTAGTATTTTTTAAAATTAGTGAAATGTGATTTTTCAAATTTTTTCCAAAAAAATGGCGTTTTAAAGACCGCTGCGCAAATACCGCGTGACAAAAAAATTTGCAATGACCGACATTTTATTCTCCAGAGTCTTTGCTAAAAAATATATATAATGTTTGGGGGTTCTAAGTAGTTTTCTAGGAAAAAATACTGGTTTTAACTTGTGAACAAAAAGTGTCCGAAATAGGGCTGGGGGTAAAGTGGTTAAACCACGCCCATTTTTCTGCCATGGCACCACACGTTTCACTCTGACTAGACCACGCCCACAAATCAATGCCCCCACCCCTAATTAAAACACGACTCC
The DNA here is from genome assembly GCF_965119305.1 of Pelophylax lessonae. NCBI lineage: Eukaryota > Metazoa > Chordata > Amphibia > Anura > Ranidae > Pelophylax > Pelophylax lessonae. The sequence continues at coordinate 39,827,514 of NC_138769.1, forward strand.
ACCTACTGACAAAAAGTGCCCCTAAAAAATTTTGGAGAATGTTGGCAACTATGCATTGAACACTGTACTTCATTGAAATTAAGTTAGCTTTCTAAACTTTTAGGGGAAAAAAACATTTTTTTTAGCTAAACTTTAGCTTTAAAAACTCATGAATGTCTAATTTTTTTTTTTTTTTTTGGTTTTGTTTTGATCATTTAGCAATTATTAACACATAATTTGTATTGCACAGCATCTGTGCACTCTAGTCTTGTATTGTAATGGCGCAATTTCAGATATGCATCCTGTTATCTCCCTGGAGAAGCTGACCTTTGGTCTAAGAAATGTGTAGAGTAATTATATATAGACTTCCCGCTCTTTTAACTGCTTTTGGACCGGAAGGTTTTATCCCCTTAATGACCATTTATAGTGATACGGCACTGCGTTATTTTAACTGACAATTGCGCGGTAATGATTTACTCAAATAACATTGATGTTCTTTTTTTTCCCACAAACAGAGCTTTCTTTTCCTAGTATTTGATCACCTCTGCGATTTTTTTATTTTTTGCGTTAGAAACAAAAAACAGAGGATTTTGAAAAATACTTTCTCTAGCGCTCATCGACAGACGTAGTCCTCGGTGATACACCACCTTCGGGTTATGTTACCTCCGCAGGAGCAGGACTAGACAGGAAATTAAAAAGCTCTGGCCACACCCTAGGGGCAGTCCCAGAGGGTATATCCTCTCTCTCTCTGCCTCAGCAAATCAGTTATTTTCTGTCTAGTTAGGAGTAAGGACCTAGATACCTTGCTGGGATCTTAGGTCCTGGCAAGAATTTTTTTCTAAAAGGATTTTTAGACAGCTTTTTTTTTTTTTCTCCAGTGTTCCTGTGAGATCTTCAAGCAAGAAAGCTGAACTGGGCGACGGGCTGGATGTTGAGATCCGGTGGTCACCCCAGTTCAGCCTACGAGCGCGTGCAGGCCATAGCTCCACGCTGAGTCGGCCGCGACAAAGTCCCATTAAAAGGACTGAACCCGCGAGTTAAACGTCTCGCTGAAACGCCAAAGACCATGAGTCACGGCGTCCGTATCGGTCGACAGCCCTCCCGCCCCGGTGGAGAGGGGCACTGTCAGGAGTTGGTGCCCTCCTGGTTCCGGTATGGTGAGTAGTATGTTCCCCCTTTTTCCCTGACGGGGTTTGTGGTGAATGCGGGCCCCTCTCTGTATGGTAAGAAAGAGTCCTTTCTATCCTATAACATGTCACAAATCCTCCTACTTTGAGTGTGATTTTATGTGTGCAAAAAGCCAGGAGGCTTGGTTTGGGAGCTAACAATCTATTGTATACATGTTTTAAAGATGTAATCTGTGGCATTCTGGGAATCTTATGGGTTAAGTATAAGCTACCTACCAGTCAGAAGCCACGGACATGTAGACTGCCTTCCAAATCAGATCTCCAGCTATTAGCAGGCCTCCCGAACGGCCATGCGGTCCGCCAGGGCCGGTACCGCCAACCACGCCATATCCCCATGCAGAGAGAGTGTTGTGTGCCCTGCAGCACACCGCTATTCAGTACAGGCCGCCGCCATTTTTTTTGCTGGATCGCACGAGCCGCCATTTTGGCGTAGCCTCGTGTCTCCAGCATGGGGGCGGCCATGTTTGAGGTGATCCTACACCTCGTGGAGCTTGGGGGAGGCGCCGGAAGGCGTGCAGAGGGGCGGAGCCGCCTCCCTTCTTCCTGGGCAGCCAGCCAAAAGACTTCCTGTTTGTCAGGACAGCGCTGTAAGCTGTTGCAGTTTAACTCTGAGCATCAAGTGGTGAGCCTGGGGGTCTATCTCTCTCTCGATCGATAGGGATCCCTAGCAGGTAACACTAAGGGGCTTTTTGTGGCGCTGGGGGTCAGAAAAAAAAAAAAAAAAAAGTTTTTTTCTTTTGATTTATATTATCCAGGAAGTAACTGGAGTTATCATGGACCCTGCCACACATATTCCCCCACCTGTTTCCCTCGAGGGGGCCTCGGGACCCGCCGGTGCACAGAGTATAGAATCATTTACAGCAATTTTGGAGTCTATGGTGGCTCGGGTGGAGGCGGCCTGTCAGGGACGGGGGTCAAGGAAGCGACCCCCGCCTACCCCTATACCATCTGACACCTCTGACTCAGATTCAGAGATGGTCACGGCAGTTGCAGGTTCCTCTGCAAGGGCTGTTATCCCAGGTAAAGCCCCCTCAGACAGTGAGGAGGACGCTTCTTCTCCTGCTATAATTCAGGAAGAAGCATTGGTGGACGCACTAGTTGTGGCAGTGCAGGAAACCTTAAAACTTGAGGCTTTACCGGCAGAGGCAACTGAAACAGAGAGGCCTTTCGGTACTAATAAGCCCATCAAGATGGCGAAGGCTTTTCCGGTACCTAAATGTTTTGGTAATCAGATTAAAGAAGAATGGGAGCATTCTAAACGTACCTTTACTATTTCCAAGCGTATTGCTAGACGCTATCCGTTTGAGGTATCCATCATTAAGAAATGGACGGTACCACCAGTCGTGGATCCGCCTATTTCCAGGCTGAATAAAGCCACGGTTATTCCAGTGGAGGACACTTCGTCCTTTAAGGATCCGGTGGATCGAAAGATAGAAGCAGAGTCCCGCACTATCTTTTCTCTGATAGGGTCAGCTTTTAGACCAGTAATTGTTATTGGTCTAGTTTCCCAGACACTTACGGAATGGGCGGAAATGGTACGCCAAGACCTTAGGGGAAAAGATATTCCCCAGGAGACATCTGATTTGATGGAACAGATCATACAAGGGCTACGGTTTATCTGTGACGCAGCCTTGGACACAACTCCCTTATTAGGGCATGCATCTAAGTTAGCAGTAATCCTCAGACGTGTGCTGTGGTTAAAATGCTGGTCAGCTGACCTAGGTTCCAAGAAGACCTTGACCAATCTCCCTTTTCAGGGGAATCGTCTATTTGGGGCCAACCTAGATGAAATCATTAAGGATGCCACTGGGGGCAAGAGCACTTTCTTGCCACAGGCTGCAAAAGCTAAGGGACCTCGCAACAAGCGAGGACCTTTCTTTACCGCCCATAAAGGGCGCCCGGCTGGTACTAGCGGGAAAGGCAAGACTCCTCCAGGAGGGTTCAAGAAGGGCTGGTCGGACAAGCAGAGGACCAACCCAGCCAAACCCGAAGCAAAGGAGTACACAGCCTGAGGGTGCGCCCCCACCCGGTTTCAGGGTGGGGGGACGTTTTCACCGGTATTCAGGACATCAGATCGAGCATCAACCACTACTACCGGTGCGATTCTTCCCTTCCAACATTTAAGTACCACAGGAAGCGGTAGTTACCGTTCCCTGAATAGATCTTTTCCTTTACCCTTTCCTAAGATTAGTCCCGATACCTCACAGGAATCGGATCTGGTTGACCAGATAGGCCAAGTAGCCTCTAGTCGGGTGACTTCGGTCCCTGAGGTTCAACCAGAAAAGATCACCTTTCCTGATAACTATCAGGTATCTGATAAATGTGTGGGAACAGAAAACGACCAGACTTTCTCGGATGGTCGGGGCCAGATAGCTCTAGGGACGCCTGGTTCAGATCCAATCAGCGCCAGTGGTCCTAGAAATTCTAGGCTGGCCTCCTCAAGCCGGCCTGGCCGACTTGGACATGCTAGTCGCAGACGTTCCGTGGGAACTTCGTCTCAGGGAGTGTCTGTGGTCTCTAGGACCAAGTTACCTTCGTGCTTTACAGTCGCTGGTTTTAATGGCCTGGCCATTGAGACCCAAGTACTGAAGGACAGAGGTTTGTCTACTTCTGTCATTCCTACCCTTATTAAAGCAAGGAAAGCGACTTCCAGCAAAGTCTATTATCACACATGGAAGACTTATATTGCGTGGTGCGAATCTTTAGGATTTCCTCCACGTACCTATTCGGTGTCTCGAATATTGGCCTTTTTGCAACAAGGGGTTGAGCAGAAGCTAGCCTTGAGCACCATCAAGGGTCAAGTTTCAGCATTAGCAATCTTCTTTCAGAAGCCGTTAGCTACCAAATCCTTGGTGCGGAATTTCATCCAGGGGGTGCGGCACCTGGCTCCTCCAGTCCGCGCGCCCTTACCGCCTTGGGATCTTAATTTGGTTTTGTCGGTTCTACAGAAACCTCCTTTTGAAAACATCAGGGAGATTCCCTTGCTTACTTTATCCCAGAAGGTGGCCTTCTTGGTGGCTATTACTTCTGCTCGCAGGGTGTCAGAACTGGCTGCATTATCATGCCAGTCACCATACCTAGTGATTCATAGGGATAAGGTAGTACTTCATCCTAAGCCATCTTTTCTTCCTAAGGTGGTTTCAGATTTTCATCTGAATGAAGATATTGTACTACCTTCCTTGTGTCCTCAGCCCAAGCATCATCGGGAACATGCGTTGCATTCCTTAGATGTGGTTCGGGCAATCAGGGTATACCTGAAGGCTACGGAATCGTTCCGTAAGACGGATTCACTTTTTGTGATCACGGATGGCCCCAGAAAGGGTTTGCCTGCATCTGCCGCAACCATTGCCAAATGGATTAGACAAACGGTGGTACAGGCTTATTCTATTAAGGGTCAGAGTCCTCCGTTCCCTGTTAGGGCGCACTCCACTCGAGCGCTCAGTACTTCCTGGGCCTTTCGCCATCAGGCGTCAGTGGTCCAGGTATGTAAGGCGGCCACCTGGTCGTCGGTACATACCTTTACAAAATTCTATAAAATTGATGTGACGGCATCGGCGGATGCCTCATTTGGCCGCAAGGTTTTGCAGGCCGCAATTTGAGGAGACCGGTGGTCTACCTCGAGGGTTTTTTTCTGTTTGAAAATTTTTTTGTTGAGTCTCATCATTAAGGATGAGCATTGTAAACTTCTAGTTGGCACCGGTTGGGCCTTCTAGATTGGGATTTGATTTCCATTTTCCCACCCCTCAGTTGTGATACTGCTCTGGGACGTCCCGAAGGTGGTGTATCACCGAGGACTACGTCTGTCGATGAGCGCTAGAGAAAAATGGATTTTTGTAAAATCTTACCGTAAAATCCTTTTCTCTTAGCTCATCGACAGACGTAGTCCCCGCCCCTCTGTTTTGGAGTTGGGTTGGGTTAAATTCTCTAAGCACTGCTTTTTCACATAACTGATTTGCTGAGGCAGAGAGAGAGAGGATATACCCTCTGGGACTGCCCCTAGGGTGTGGCCAGAGCTTTTTAATTTCCTGTCTAGTCCTGCTCCTGCGGAGGTAACATAACCCGAAGGTGGTGTATCACCGAGGACTACGTCTGTCGATGAGCTAAGAGAAAAGGATTTTACGGTAAGATTTTACAAAAATCCATTTTTCTGCTATAAAACATATCCAATGAAAAAATGTAAAAAAAATCTAATTTCTTCATCAATTTAGGCCAATATGTATTCTGCAACATATTTTTGGTAAAAAAAATCCCAATAAGCGTATATTGATTTGTTTGAGCAAAAGTTATCACATCTACAAACTAGGGGAAAGATTTATGTCATTTTTATTTATTTTATAATTTTACTAGTAATGGCGGCAATCAGCGATTTTTAGTGGGACTGTGGTGACATTGCGGCGGACAGATCGGACCCCTGACTGACATTTTTGACACTTTTGGGGGGACCAGTGACATTACTACAGTAATCAGTGCTAAAAATTAACACTGTCACTGTACTAATGACACTGGCAGGGAAGGAGTTTACACCAGGGGTGATGAAACGTCTGGCCATACTTCTGCGTTATAATGGGAACCAGTTTTTAATTGTATTGTTTCTTATGGATATCATGTTTGTATGCTTTTCTATATATTTATACAAATAAAACGAGTCTTTTTACAATTGTGGTCTGTCTTCATAGTCCAAGAGGGGTGTAGTGCAGTTTCTTGCACACATTTTTTGTTTTGTCAAGGGGCAATGAAAGGGTTAAATGTGTCCCTAGGGAGTGCTTTCTAACTGTGTGGGGAATGGACTTAATAGATGAACATAGAGATCCCTGTTCCTAAATAGCATAAACACAAGATCACTGTGTTCATCTCTGACAGAACAAGGCAGACCACCATTCTGTCTCTCTGGGGAGCGATCGCGGGTGGCCGGCAGACATCGTGTTCGCCGGACCTGCTGATTGGCTCCCCCTCTGGCCAATCAGTGTGCTGGCTATTGCACGAAACAAAGTACAGATACATAGTTTCATGTAATAGAGCCAACTGGCTGCAGTATTTGTAATGTTGGCTGTCGGCAAGTGGTTAAACAAACAGAAATTTATGCTTTGCTGTTTTTCTTGGCTAAAGCTTTGATATACACTCACTGGCCACTTTATTAGGTACACCTTGCTAGTACCGGGTTGGACCCCCTTTTGCCTTCAGAACTGCCTTCATTCTTGGTGGAATAGATTCTACAAGCTATTGGAAACATTCCTCAGATTTTGGACCATATTGACATGATAGCATCACACAGTTGCTGCAGATTTGTCAGATGCACATCCATGATGCAAATCTCCTGTTCCACCACATCCCATAGATGTTCTATTGGATGAGATGTGGTGAGTGTAGAGGTCATTGGAGTACAGTGACCTCATTGTCCTGGTGAAAAAAAAACAGTGGGGAGATGATTTGAGCTTTGTGACATGGTGCATTATCCTGCTGGAAGGAGCCATCAGAAGATGAGGACACTGCAGTCATAAAGGGATGGACATGGTCAGCAACAATACTCAGGTAGGCCGTTGAGTTTAAACAATGCTCAATTGGTACTAAGGGGTCCAAAAGTGTGCCAAGAAAATATTCCTCACACCATTATACCACCACTAGCCTGAACCATTGGTACAAGGCAGGATGAATCCATGCTTTCATGTTTACGTCAAATCCTGACCCTACCTTCTGAATGTTGCAGCTGAAATTGAGACTCCTAAGACCAGGCAACATTTTTTCAATCTTCTATTGTCCATTTTTTGTGTGTCTGTGCCAATTGTAGCCTCAGTTTCCAGTTCTTAGCTGACAGGAGTGGTATCCGGTGTGGTCTTCTGCTGCTGTAGCCCATCTGCCTTAAGGTTTGACGTGTTGTGCATTCAGAGATGATATTCCACATACCTTTGTTGTAACGAGTAATTATTTAAGTTACTGTTGTCTTTCTATCATCTCAAATCAGTCTGCCCATTCTCCTCTGTCCTCTGACATCAACCAGGCATTTTCCTCCACACAATTGCCACTCACTGGATATTTTCTCTTTCGGACCATTCTCTGTAATCCCGAGAGATGGTTGTGTGTCAAAATCACGGTAGACTAGTCATTTTTTAAATACTCAGACCAGCTTTTCTAGCACCAACAACCATTCTAATGCTTAGTTTGAGTGTATCCCTCCTAAACCCAAGTTTGTACATAAAAATGCACCAAATATCAAGAACAAAATTACCCCCAGCAAACTTTCCATGCCCCCCAGGCCCACCTTATATCCGATGACTTTCTTTTTCAACATGACAGGAATATACAGATGTAAGAAAAGTCTTTGCAAAATGTGCCCTTCCGTGCATCACCGGCAAAAATCCTTCTTTGATTTTAATGGCAAGAAAAACACAATTGACGGGTTTTTCACTTGCTCCACTACTTTTGTCATTTATTGTTTATCTTACCCTTGTGGTCTATTATACCTACGACCCGCCACGCCAGATTTGGAGAACATAGGAGATTTATCTAAACTGGTGATGTGGAACACAGTGTGCCCAGACACTTCACTCTGAAATATAATAAATCCACCAAAGATCTTAGAGTATGGGTTAGAGAATCTATTCCTCCTCTCTTCCTTTAAGTACTTGCCGACCGCCCACTGCACATATACCTAAAAATTAAATATATACCGATATAAGGTGCATTGTGTCTCCCTTTGTAACTGTTCTATGAAAAATGCCTTATTTACAGCGCCGCTGACCCGCCGGAGGTCTTCTCCTTTCCTCCCAGGTGGACATCTGCAGCCCCTCCCTCTGCAGTACTCAGAGCAGGCTGACATCAGTGGGGATTCTCGGCTCTTCCCTCTTCTCCTGGTTGACCTCTGCAGCCCCTCCTTTGCAGTGCTCAGAGTGGACTGACGTCAGGAGGGATCAGGGAGCGGACAAGAAGAGCTCAGGCAGCTCATGTGAACGCCCAGGGGTGCAGTTACAATACAGTTACAAAGGGAGACACACTGCACCTTATTCCGGTATGATCTTTTTATAAAAAGGATTACACAATTTTAAAAGGACTTAAACCAAGATTTTTTGGGGGGGTTAAAATTATGACAAAATATTGGCTCCTAATGTAGGATTTTGTACGTACCATAAATTGATAATACATTACCTGAAAAAAAGCCCTAGTGTGTTTTTTGAAGCCAAAATTAATATAAGACCGAGTCTTATTTTGGGGGAAACACGGTATGTATGGGACTGTTATGCATCTATCCCCCCCCACAAGCTCATTGGTCATTTTAAACTTGTCAAAGTTAATTTCATTTCCCACCTGCCATATTGGCTTGTAGTTGTAAGTATAAAAGAAAATCTTGCTTCACTATTAGGCATACATGATAAAGGAGGCAGGGCCTCTGAAACGCGTTGTATACACCCCTCTACTTTCCCATGCCTGCTGTCTTGGTCCTAGGAGCCTGTAGACGCTGCTGTCTTCACATCCCTTTGGTGGGTGTCAAGGTCTTACCCTGCCTTCCTGTTTGGCAGTCATCTTTGACATGTGTAGACTGCTGTCTCTTATAAACTCTGATTGCATCATCACTTGCCTGCTGCCTGGGTGTCACTCAGTGATGATGCTGCACACCTGACTATATCAATCACCTGATGGGTTGCAGTCCTTGCCCTTGCGCTCCAAGGTGCATCTCTGCTAGCAGTCGCCTGTTCTCCGTATTCCTCCGTGACCAGGCTTGGCTCACGACTCTCCTGGCTCTCCACCCCGCATCGGCAGAGTACCCGCTTCTGGACTCGACCCCGGCTTGGATAACTACCCGCTTCTGGACTCAACCCCGGCTTGGATGACTACCCGCTTCTGGACTCGACCCCGGCTTGGATGACTACCCGCTTCTGGACTCGACCCCGGCTTGGATGACTACCCGCTTCTGGACTCGACCCCGGCTTGGATGACTATCCGCTTCTGGACTCGACCCATCGGCTTGGATGACTACCCGCTTTTGGACTCTACCCCGGCTTGAATGACTATCCGCTTCTGGACTCGACCCCGGCTTGGATGACTATCCGCTTCTGGACTTGACCATTGTTCCTGATCTCACGTCCTCTCTCTTGCTGTTTGTTTATTGTTGTTTGCTCCAATAAACAGCTTTATTTTACCTGCATCCCCGTGTGGTCTGGTTTCCTGGGACCCCTGACAGCGGGTCCAGGAATCTTTTGCATGACGGCCGCATGCCAGTTCACTGGCTCTGCTGGACTCAGCTCTCTTCTGTTCTGTTCTAAGCTCAAGCAGAACTTGGTTTATTTGGTTTATTTGAATGTAAGTGTTTACTTATGTTGTGCAATAAATGGATACATGTTTTTATTAACATGTGCGATGTGGCCACTTTCATGTTTTCTGATTCTCAGTTTGAACTTCAGCAAATTGTCTTCACCCCATCTAGATGCCTAAATGCATTGAGTTGCTGCCATGTGATTGGCTGATTAGCAATTTGTGTTACCCAGCAATTAAACAGGTGTACCTAATAAAGTGGCCAGTGAGTGTATACTTTTTGGATACAGACTTGATGTTTTTTTTTTTTTAAATAACAAACATGTCATACTTACCTCCTCTGTGCCATTGGATTTGCACAGAGCAGCCCGAAAACTCCTCTTCTCAGGTCCCTCTTCAGCTCTCCTGGCACTTCCCCCTGCCGAGTGCCCCCACAGCAATCAGCTTGCTATGGGGGCACCAAAGCCAAGTCACAGCTCCGTGTGTCCAATCAGACACTGAGCTGCCTTCCGGCCCCGCCCCTCTCTCTTCTGATCGGCTAACTGACTTTGATTGACAGCAGCGGGAGTAAATGGTGCTGCTGCTGTGTCTCATCCAATCAGGAGGCAGAGTTCCGGATGGCAGAGGGACTCGTGGACATTGCTGGAGCTCAGGTAAGTATTAGGGGTGGGGGGGGGGGGAGACTGCTACACCCAGAAGGCTTTTTATCTTAATGCATAGAATGCATTAGGGTAAAAAACTCCTTTAATGCATTTATGCATTAGCATAAAGGTTAAAACTCCTTTAATGCATTAGCACCCCTGGGCACTGCCCAGGGGCCTGAGGTGCTTGGGGGCCCTATGATAATTTTACATTACACCCTACTTGCCTACTGTCCCGGATTTCCCAGGACAATCACGCTTTTTACTAAGCTGTGCTGGAATGGCCTTGTTCCAAAACCTGTACTGTGCCCTCCTGATCCCTGTACTGTACCCTCCTGATCCTTGTAAATGTGCCCTCCTAAACCTTGTACCGTGCCCTCCTGATCCCTGTACTGTGCCCTGCAGATCCCTGTACTGTGCTCTTTGTGTTTGATTAGTCTTTAATTTATGGCATGTTTTCTTATTGTTTAAAATCGATTTAATAAAGTACTTATATACTGTACAGTATATTTAATTCTATCAACTATTTATTCTTTAATTCTTGAGAGTAGGTGTGTAAATTGGGGAAGGCTGGCCCGGGGCCCATGATGCTATTAAGATGGCCCTGAATACAGGTTAAGGCGAGAAGGTGTCAAATCTAAGGTCTAAGAGTATCTACAGTATGTTATCTTTATACTATTGTGTGATGTCTTTACATATTTATGTGGCTGACGTCACAGAGGTTCTCCAGGCTGAGGCAAGATCGCGACAATGAAGTTGAGATCCGCTCACATGCCTGGACCGGCACCTGGCTCAACCTCTCAGCGAGCCGCTGAGAGCCTGAGCTGGCCACTCCCGCCCTCTCCACAGCCCAGCTCTCCAGTGAGCAAAGGGATGGGGAGCAGAGCAGACAGCCCTGACTGATAATCACCAGCTCTCTGCTTGGGGAGCCATGAGAACCGAGTGATCTGCAGGGTTTGATCATTCGGTTCTCAGAGCTGGCGGGGGACAGATGCAGCATCAGACTGATGCTGCATCCACCTAGGTAAGTATGATTCTGCGAAAAAACAAAAACTCATACTTCTCTTTTAAAAGGCATTGCCTTTAAAAATAGTTTCATGCTTGGTGAGGTACTTTCATATTGTATTTTAAGGCTCCATTCACATCTAAGTGCACTGGAATCACGAGCGGAATTGCGTGTTTCTGCCTGCGATTCTGGACACAGGACTCGTTTGCGTTGCCATTATTTCTTATTGGCACTACAAACGTGGTGCGATTTCTGCTGCGATTATTGAGCAACAAAATGCACTGAAATTGCCACAAAAATTTCCCCGCCAAACACTCCTAGCTTTGTGCCAAAATCTGGTACATGAGCTTCTTTGAAGCGTTTTTGGAGTGGAGGGAGGCCCATTCAAATGAATGGTGCTGCTCCAAAAACGCAAAACAAAAACACAACACACAGACTGGTCATGTGATTCTAGTGTAGCACTGACCCCTAGAGGACTGCTGAGAATTGCACTTTTTGGATTCCCCTGGGTTACCCTTAGCAACTGATAGCAGACCAATTACATTAAAGTCCTTGGCTCAGTCAATAATCAATCCATGTTGGTTTTTTGTGTTTTTATTTAGAACTTGGATAGAAGGGATGAGTGGGATATTCCAACTATGAACTATGCACAATCTTGAGGACAACTATCTGTAGTGTGCGGCAAGGCCCCTGCTTCACCTCGCCATAGAAGTGAAGATAGATAATGTGATCCTGTTTGAGTTATTCTTCAGTGTTCTAATTTGGCACTCCCTTCTCACTTGCTGTGTGCACTGACACCTGTCCACTGACTCTCCACTGGAGCGGTCCCCTTTCTTGGGCAGACCCCTGGAAAGCTTCCCGGTACTCACGGATACTGTTTTTCCCAAGGTTGCTCTGCCTCCAACTCCACTTGTCAGCTTCCTGGACCTCTTGGCTCACTAGCCCGACCCCCTGTGACTGCCTTCCACAACAGACAGGAGGAGAGACAGCCGTCACCCTTCTCCTGGGACTTGGCTTCCCGCCCAAAGATACCCTGTCACATGTGCCCTTGGCTTTTATAACATATCCCAGGATGCACAGCTGTTTGTGCCAACCCACTGGGATAGTTGCAAAGCCTGTGTGTCACTGGCTGGGTTTCCTCCACTGTCCAACACGCTCCCCTAAAAAAATTTGCAGAGTGCCGCCCACTTCTTCCTGGCGGTCACCCACAAAGTTCAGCTGATGGTCCGTTGGCCCAAGACAGTTCATCTGAAACTCTGTACAAGTTGTAATTCATGATCCTGGCCCAATGGGCCAAAGGATCTCCAGAACAGCAGACAGCAGTTCTTAGTTTCTCCTGAGAGGGTGGACCCTCTAATGTGAGTCTACTAGCCAGTGGCATCTTGTGATTTCCTCAACCCCTTCTGCAAGGATAGAAAGAGAGGGGGTAAAGGAAAGAGGGCATAAGCCCCAACAACAGAGCTTGAATTTTCAGCCTGTGTTCTTTTTTTTTCCAGTCAGCAAACATATTCTAGCCAACCTCAATTGAACTCTGCATATTCTCCTCAACAATAGAAATCTGGATGGGGAATCCGTACAATCTTCCCTTCCTTTTCCTGAATTCGTATTGACCAGGCTTGGCCAGATCCATCTGGGCGGCGGACCTCTACCCGGCCCAAGTAGATAGCCTGCCCGTGGTTCCACAGTGTTTTTACTGATAAAGTTTTCCACAAGTCCATCCTGGACTGGTTACAATATTGCTTGGGGATAAAGAGGAAGTCCATATAGCTTCATCACACCAGGACTCTCTTTTGACCTCTATCTCTAGCATGACCTCCCATGGAGCATAGGGATAGTCATACCCATACTCTGAGGCCACCTTCCTCTGTATCCACCTCTGCATCCTGAAAACCCTGGGGGGAGTCTTCTGATTACCTCTCCCAGCTGGAGAATATAGGGTCTACTCTCTTTCGATGAGGGAAGCGAAGGCCTCATTTGATCCCAAGCCCGGGCAAAGTCTCTAGGTGGGGATAGGTCTGGGACCCAATTAGCGTAGGCCTCGCAGAACCCCAGATTCCTGGCGCACTGCCTTTGCACCACGGAATCCCTAACCTCGTCATCAGGTTCAGCTGGACCAAAACTGGCTGGACTGCTCCGATCCTCGGACCCCCAGTCCCATTCAGTTTCTTTCTCGGACTTCCAGACATCCAATCCCTCCTCCAAAGATCCAAACCGATTCTGGAAGCAGGGAGACCCCCACGTCAATGACCCCGGCCAGGTTGCCGCTCCCCGACCCGCACTACCTGCATGCACCCCGGCTCGGATGCTGGGACCTCTCTCCACTTGCACCCTGGACCACTGACAGGTTGCATAGACTCCACCTGCATTAGGAACTGCAGCACTCCTCTTCCACGGCCCATGAAAGGCCCTGACTCCACAGCCGACAGGGCGTGAGTGACCCTGTCAAGACACATCCAACTTTCTGGGCCGACCTCCACTCTCTTCCGCCCGCAGCAGTAGATTGCCGCAATGCCCGCACTGGCCCCACACCTGCATATGCATGGTCACATTCAGACACTGAGGACATACTAGGCCCAAATGTTCCATGCCTCCTCCGGTGCACAATGCCAGTCTTCCGTCGGGCACCATCCACACCCCTGTATCCCATAGGGTGGATGTCTTCGGCTCTCCGGTCTGTTCAGCAGGTTCTCCGTCCACACGTGGGATAACCTCTGCGCTCCGGCTCTCTCCGGTACTCCCCATCTTGCTCCTCCGCACACGTGTCTCCCTCTCAGCCCCACCCGGAGGCGGAAGTAATATATGGACTTTCCTTCCTGCTCCAGATTGGTTGTGCGTGAGTGGTGTCTCCTTCCAGCAGGGCAACGACCCTAAGGCCTCATGTACACTGCTACTTGTAAACGGACATTTTGGAACTGTTGGGCGTTTTTTTCAGAAGCCCCTGAACCCACCTCTGTTATCTTATCTGTCCATGTACACTGGGTCATTTACAGTCATTTAGAGGCAGTTGAGTTTGGAAAGCAATTATTTGCGTTCAGGATGTTCAGAACGTGTGTTTACCGGCGTTTCAAACGCAAAACGCGACCGAACGTGATCACCCGTGTTTAGCGCTTGCATTTTTCCATTTTAAAGGGGAATGATTTTTTGACCTCTAAAAACGGATCTGAGAGCAAACGCCGGCTAAACGCGGCTGCAAATGCGACACAATGGACGTTTTAAACGTCCTTTACATAGCTGTAAAATTCCAGCGTTCAAAGGACTTTTTAAAGCGTCCCGTGTACATGTAGCCTATGATCGAACTTTTGAAAAATTCGGTTTGACCAGAACACCCGAACTTCCCGAAAGTTCGGCCCGGATTTCAGAACCCCATTGAAATCAATGGGATCCGAACTTCTGTAATCAATAAACACAATTTTGAAGCCCTAAAACCCAATAAATGCCCCTAAAAAGTGCCTAGGGTTCTGGGTCATGCCCCAGGGACTATTAATCACACAAAAAAAAGTTCTTAAAAATTGTCATTTTTGATAGAGAGCCAATTATTGAAAAAATTATTGAAAAAAAAATTAGATTTCTTTGGATTTAGTGTCTGGGGGGTCTAAAAAGTGTACCTGTGAAGTTTCAGCTCTGTAGCATGTCCAGAACCACAAAAAAAAAAAAGATTGTTTGTATTAGAATTGCAGTAGAGCAGGATAGTGGCTCCGCTATTTTCACACCCGGCCGTTTTTGTTGCAGGCGTTTATAGGGCTTTTTTGTGGACGTGTTTGGAGGCAGGCATGACATCTGAACTTCTGTCTAGGGGTATATATACACACACACATGTATGTATATATACACATACACATATATACAGTAGGTGTGAAAGTAGCAGAACCCTGTTTGGAGGCAGGCATGACATCTGAACTTCTGTCTAGGGGTATATATACACAAACACTTATATGTATTTATACACATACACACATATAGGTGTGATAGGAGCGTAGCCCTATGCCTGCTAATTATTTCATTAGCGCAGGCATAGGGTTCTGCTACTTTCACACCTATATATGTGTATGTGTATATATACATACATGTGTGTGTGTGTATATATACCCCTACACAGAAGTTCAGATGTCATGCCTGCCTCCAAAGACGCCCAAAAAATGCCCAAAAAAACGCCTGCAACAAAAACGCCCAGGTGTGTTGTTGCAGGCGTTTTTTTGGGGCTTTTTTGTGGACGTCTTTGGAGGCAGGCATAACATCTGAGCTTCTGTATGGGGGTATATATACACACATATATGTATTTATACACATACACACATATAGGTGTGATAGGAGTGAAGCTCTATGCCTGCTAATTATTTCATTAGCGCAGGCATAGGGTTCTGCTACTTTCACACCTATATATGTGTATGTGTATATATACATACATGTGTGTGTGTGTATATACCCCTACACAGAAGTTCAGATGTCATGCCTGCCTCCAAAGACGTCCACAAAAAAGCCCAATAAACGCCTGCTACAAAAACGGCCAGGTGTGAAAGGAGCGAAGCCACTATCCTGCTCTACGGCAATTCTAATAGAAACAATCTTTTTTCTATGGCGGTCACCCTGAAATGGAAGAGTTTGGTCACCCTGCCATAGCAGTCAGAGTCAGTTCACCCTACACTACAGTCACCCTGACACTTAACACTTTCCCTACAGAAACTAGATTATTAAATCTAACTATAGTGGAGAATAGTACCCTAACTACACTAGATATCCCTTTCCTCACACTAATAATTGCTAAATGACACTTTGAAGCAGGAGTAACAGAACTGCTTCCACTCTCTTCCACGTCCCTGTATTACAATGCTAGAGATTTGGCGGGGCAATCTTATATACTGGGGGGCGTATTCACTACTGATTGGCCTCTGGACCCCCTAGTCACTCCAATCACATTCCTAGCATCCTCCTGCCCCCTCAATTGGCTTTTACTGATGGTTCTGGTCCAATCACAGGCTTTTAAACCCCAGTTCCTGTCACATTGCATTTTAGTCGGTTCTGGTTGCCGAATTCTGAACTTTTTCAGCAAAAAGTTCGAAATTCGGCCGAATTTCGAACAGTCAATGTTCGGGTCGAACCGATGGTCGACCCGAACCGTTCGATCATCCCTACATACAACCAGAGCTACAATGGAATGGTTTAGATCAAAGCATATTCATGTGTTAGAATGACCTAAATCCAATTGAAAATCTGTGGCAAGACTTGAAAATTGCTGTTCACAGACGCTCTCCATCCAATCTGACTGAGCTTGGGCTATTTTGAAAAGAAGAATGGGCAAAAATGTCCCTCTCTAGATGTGCAAACCTGGTAGAGACATACCCAAAAAGACTTGCAGCTGTAATTGCAGTGAAAGGCGGTTCTACAAAGTATTGATTCAGGGGGTCTGAATAGAAATGCCCCCACACTTTTCACATATTTATTTATTTTTTTAAATTTTGAAAACTATTTATCTTTTTCCTTCCCCTTCACAATTATGTGCCACTTTGTGTTGTATATCACATAAAATCCCAATACAATAGGTTTTTGGTTGTAACATGACAAAATGTGGAAAATTTCAAGGGGTATGAATACTTTTTCCAGGCACTTAATATAGCTGATTGGTAGATAATCATTCCCCTAACTGGAGTTTTCCACTACACTAAATGAGTATGTTACCACAATCTGCCACTAGGTGTCAATGAGCGCACAGGATACATACTGTATTTCTCTAAGCAAGCACTTTTGTTGATAGACAAGTGCATGATAATTATTTGCTTAAAGGGCCAGTGCAGACAAACTGGTATTTCAGCTTTTTTGGTAAATATTGACAAGCTAAAGTAGGAGTTTTCTATATCTTAGAGACACACGTGTAGAGGCTCCAGTGCTGCAGTTTCCAAATCTGCAGATTAATAGATGTACACAGCCTATTTATTGCATTAGGATGTGCACCCCAAAGCTCAAACACACACGCCTTTCTCTGCAGCCTCAGCTGCACTAGACAGTGAATGAATGGGAAGTGCTCTGTGCTGAGTGGCTTCCTGTTCATTGACAAACTGAAGCATAGTAAACACAGTTTTCTTTCCTTCAGTTATGAATGAACACAGTGAGTGATAGACTAATAGTGTTCACTGTGATCTTTAAAAAAAAAAAAAAAAAGAGGCTGGTAAATGACATATTGACTAGCTCCAAGCCCCCCCCCCCCCCCCCCGCTTTCCATCCTGAAACATCCCAGCAGCAGCCGAGGGAAGAGGAAAGAAGAGGGGGGAAGCCAGTAGCGCTGTGGGGGGGGGGGGGGTCCAGGCAGTAGGAGAAGCCAGGATTGTACAGAGTGATTACACACTTGGCAAACCCCCTGCGTGCATCTATGAGAACGATGAATATGTTTCCTCCTCCCAGGTGTCTGCACAGTGACAATGATTCAGCATCCTCCATCTCTTACCCTGTCTGAGGAGGAGACAGTTGAGATGTTCTGTGATATAAGACATGTTGGGAAGATTACAAGTTATTACTGGCATGTGACTATATCCACCAATCCTGTTTTTATCCGAATGACAGGTCGGGTACTGGGAGAGCTCAGACTGCAAGCCGGACACCATGCTCCTCACCTCCAATTCTGTGCCTGATCCTAGAGCTCCGCCCTACGTGTTACGTCATGGCGACTTTAATAAAGGGGACAAAGCTCATTACTTGGCTTGCTTATTTAGCTGCGGTGGGGGGGGGGGGGCCTGGGGGGAAGCACG
The DNA here is from genome assembly GCF_965119305.1 of Pelophylax lessonae. Taxonomy (NCBI): domain Eukaryota; kingdom Metazoa; phylum Chordata; class Amphibia; order Anura; family Ranidae; genus Pelophylax; species Pelophylax lessonae. Next base: position 39,845,308 of record NC_138769.1, read on the forward strand.
GACAGTAGGGGAAGTCAGCACCACACAGAGAGATTAGGTTGTGCCCAGGCACACCCCCTGCACACGCCTATGTGCGGATCTATTACTGCCATTATTTGGATTCTTATTTATTTTATATTATGGAGAGTGCAAGAAGGTAAGTAGGATCACTGTTTAAAGTGTATGTTACCCCAACATTTCATATTCCTGATATGTGTCTGTTTTACCATGAACTTGTGTTAAAGTATTCTTTTGTAAGAAGCCCAAGGCTATGTAGTGCTCTAAAAATAAAGAAACCTAACAACATACCTCCCAACTTTTTGGGTTATTAACAAAATGATGTAGGCATAGGATACACCCCCTGGCACGCCCCCTTAAAGGAGAATTAGTTAAAAATGATTAGTTAAGTCCACAAGTTCTTTTTTTTTTTTTTTTACCATTACTATTCCTTTATATTGGCTTTTGAAATTTCCAAATGCAACAATTTAGGAATTGGATGAAAGGTTTAGCACCCAGAAATACTTTTTGAAAGATAAAAAAGTGCATTTTATATACAACTATATAGATCGGACCAAAATGAGGGACAAATGAGGAGGAAAGATGGACAGAGGGACTTTGTTCCACTTCAGTGGAGAGTTGGAAGCTATGCAACAAGAGACACACACTATATTACCAAACGTATTGGGACACCTGCCTTTACAGGCACATTAACATTAATGGCATCCCCGTCTTAGTCTGTGGGGTTCAATATTGAAATGGCCCACCTTTCAACTCTTCTGGGAAGGCTGTCCACAAGGTTTAGGACTGTGTCTATGGGGATGTTTGACCATTCTTCCAAAAGTGCATTTGTGAGGTCAGGCACTGATGTTGGACAAGAAGGCCTTGTCCTCAACCAAACTGATTGGCTGAAATGGCTGGTGTCGTAACTGATTACAACGTGCAGCATCATGGCAATTGCAGATCAAACAGAAGCTTCCATGGCTGTTAAGGTTAGTAGGGAAAATTCCACTTTAGGAGATCGGCCTCTACAGACTCGGCAGTACCTAAAAATAGAGAGCAACTGAGCATGTGCCGGGCAGGGTGAGACAGTGTATTACTGGATTTTAACCACTTGCCTTCTGGGCACTTTCATCCCCTTCCTATCCAGGCCAATTTTCAGCTTTCAGCACTGTCACACTTTGAATGACAATTGCACGGCCATGCAATGCTACCCAATTTATCATTTTTTTCCCCCCACAAATAGAGCTTTCTTTTGGTGATATTTAATCACCACTGGGTTTCTTTTATTTTTTGCTAAAAAAAAATGAAAGAAGACTGAAAATTTGGAAACAAAAAATGTTTTTCTTAGTTTCTGTCAGAAAATTTTGTAAATAAGGAATTTTTCTCCTTCACTGATGAGGTGGCACTGAAGGGCACTGATGAGGAGGCACTAATACACAGCACTGATGAGCACTAATAGGTGGCACTAATGAGCACTAATAGGTGGCACAGGCGGCACTGAAAGGCAGCACTGACTTGCATCACTAAAGGGCACAGATTGGTTTCACTGATGGGGCTGCACTGATAATCAGCACCCTGGAGGAGGAGTGCCAATTACGGGCACTTCCGTGTTTACATGTAATCGGCAGTGATTGTGCCAATCACATGGGTAAAGACCTGTGTCATCAGCTCTTTACCGAGATCAGGGACACGGCGCACCTGCAAATGCCGCTCTGCATGCCCCTGCGGGCACCCGCGGACACGCGATCGTGATGAGACTGGGCAACGTCATATAACATCGGCTCAGAACAAGAGGGGATCCGGACTGCCATCATTTCTCTATATGGAGTGCGGGAGGCGGTTAAACAATATAGACACTTTTATTTTTAAGGTGTTGCAAAGCTATACCTGCAAAAGGGGACGGTCTGAACTGATCTATTAGGACACAATTTTGGATTTTATCATTGGGAAAACATGGGGAATGACTTGATGTCCAAAGTTGCATGACAAGTCGCACAAGTCTGAATGGAGCCACAATAGACACTTGCCGCTAAAGCAGTGTATTGCAACCCTTTTTCAGCCAAGGCACCCTTTAAAATTGTGGACAGTCTTGAGGTGCTCCATTCTAAAATGTAAAATGTATTCTAATAGTTTTACAAAATGCAGCAACACCATTACAAAAAGAAAACCCAGCGTTAGACGTGATTTATTCTTCCAAAGCAAACTGGGTACTGACTAGTATTCCAATGTTTCTCGTCACCATCACTTAGCTAATGAGACCCCTAGGCTGATGTAGAGAGGCAAGGAAGGGTCAAACAAGGATAATATGCAGGCAACTGACATCCTCTTGTCCAGTGGCGGCCGGTGCATTGGGGGCGCAGGGGCGCCCCCCCCCCCCCATCCATGCGTCCGGCCCCCTAATCTGCATGCGGGGCGCCGGACGTATGGAGTTCAATGGGGTTTTTTTTTCTTCTGAAGCACGTGATTAGAGCCAAAGGCTCTAATAGGCTTCAGAAAAGGGTGGACCCGGGGCGCAGAGCAGTGCTCCCCGGGCCCACCCATTGTGTGACAATAGCGAATGAATATTCGCTATTGTCACACAGATCCTCCTCCTGGCCAATCAGGAAGCGGGTCCGAGACCCGTTTCCTGATTGGCCGAAAAGCAAACTTTTGCGATTGGCCAAGGAGGAGGAGGAGGACTCGGGAGACATGGAGGACTGAGGAGAAGTCGCCGCTGCATCAGGTAAATGCACGCTGGTGTCTCTGCAGGCTGTCTCAGGCTAGCTCTGCATTGAATGGGGGCACGCTGTGCTAACTCTGCATTGAATGGGGGCACGCTGTGCTAACTCTGCATTGAATGGGGGCACGCTGTGCTAACTCTGCATTGAATGGGGGCACGCTGTGCTAACTCTGCATTGAATGGGGGTACGCTGTGCTAACTCTGCATTGAATGGGGGCACGCTGTGCCAACTCTGCATTGAAAGGGGGCACACTATACTTTGATTACTGAAGGCCCCTTTCACACTTTTGTGACCTCAAAATCATGCAATTTTTTGCCACGTTTTTTGCCGCAAAGCAATGCCTATTAGATTTTTCTGTTTGCCCCCCCCCCCCCCCCCCAAAAAAAAATCTTTGAGCACCAGCCGCCACTGCTCTTGTCCACTGATGATGTCATTGGTGGTTAGCAGGGCTTTTTTTCAGCAGTAACGTGGGGGAACGCAGTTCCGGCACCTCCAGCACTGAATGTATGTAATAGCAAGGGCGTCACAGGAGGGTCTATTGATGATTGCTGACTGCTGAGGGATCTATTGTCAATGGTGGGGATATATTTTTGTGTGGGGGTATATTGTTGCTAGGGGTCTTATTTTGCTGTTAGAGATCTACTATTGAGGGAGAGGTCTATTATTGCTGTTTAGATGCTACTGTTGTTGCTGCTGGGGGTCTAATGTTGCTGGGGTGGATCTTTTGTTACGGGGTGGTATTTTGTTGTGGGTGGTCCATTGTTGCTGTGTGTGTGTGGGGGTCTATTGTTGTGTGGGAGAACTATTGTTTCTGGGGTGGGATCTATTGTTGCATGGGGAGTCTATTGTTGTGTGAGGGATCCATTGTTTGCGTTTGCGTTTGCGTAGGATCTTTGTTGCTGGGTGACTATTGTTGCTGGGGGGGTCTATTGTTGTGTAAGGGATCTATTGTTGCTGTGTGGTTTATATTGTTGCTGGGGAGGAGATTTATTGTTGCTGGGGGGGTCTTATTATGCTGGTAGAGATCTATTATTGACAGAGAGGTCTATTGTCTATTGTTTTTGGCTACTGGATCGTCTATTGATGCTGGCTACTGGGAAATATGTTGTTTCTGCTGGGGGCCTAATGTTGTTGGGGTGGATCTTTTGTTGCTGTGGGGGTGTATTTTGTTGTGGGTGGTCCATTGTTGCCTGGGGAGTCTAGTCGTGTGAGGGATGTATTGTTGCATAGGGTCTTTTGTTGCTGAGGTATCTATTGTTGCTGGGGAAGTAAATTGTTGTGTGAGGGATCTGTTGTTGTAGTTAGTTTAGTTAAATTCGGTTGATATGTCAATTCGTATTCGGGATTCGTATTCGGAATTTGATTTATGTCTTCTTCAAATTTTCTTCAAATTTACAGTTTTTTTTTCCGATTTGAAATGTTCAAATCGATCAATTTTGTGTCGGTCGATTGTCGATTTGAATGTGGCAAAGTGAACAACCAAAAGAAAAATCTTCATCAAATGATTACGATTTTGGCTTAACAAAAACAGCATTATTTTAAAGTGGTACCCTACTAACACACACAGTCTTTGATTTTAGAAATACGTTTACAGTTTGAATTTGACTGAAATTTGATGTAAAATTTTATTCGGATTTCAATTCAATTTTTTTAAATTCTGACAAATTTTGTTTAGTTATTCGGAGCATCCGGTAGACTTAATTTATACTATAAGCCAGGTATTCGGATATATCTGAATAACCGAATAACAAAAAATTTGTCCGAATATTTATTCGGAACGAAACAAACTGCACATGTCTAGCACAGAATGCCTAGGGACCCAGCCCAGAGTCATGCAGGGAGGAGCCAAGGGCCCTTGGAGAGAGAACAAGCACAGAGGTTGGAGAGAGATGTCCTGTATCTTATAGCAACCATGAGATGTGTCACTGGGAGAGAGGCGATATGAACTGCTGGATTGGTGGAGCCCAATACAGGCTCAGCGGTACCGGCCTTAAAATGCTGCACACCTGGGAAGTGGCATCCTCTAAGTATGAGTTTCTGAAGCAATGGCGGCTGGTGCATATGGGGCGCTGCTCCCCCTATCCATGTGTCCAGCCCCCTAATCTACATGCGGGGTGCAGGACGCATGGACTTCAATGGGGCTTTTTTTTTTACCCATGTGATTAGAGCCAGAGGCTCTAATAGGCTAAAAAAAAAGGGTGGGCTCGGGGCGCAGAGCACTGCGCCCCGAACCCACCCAGTTGTGTGACAATAGCGAATGAAAATTAGCTATTGTCAGACGGATCCTCCTCCTGGCCTATCAGGAAGCGGGATCTGAGACCCGTTTCCGGATTGGCTGAAAGGAGAAGCCAAGCCATTGGGCATGGAGGAGGAGGGAGGAGGAAATGCAGAAGACGGGGAAGAAGCCGCCGCCATCGACGTTCACCTACTGCAGATGGGTGCATGAGCTGGGGGGGGGGGTCCTCTACTGTACTGTGATGTCATGCTATGCTGTGCGTCCTGTACTGTAATGCTGTGTGTACTGTGTGTGGCCTGGTGTGGCCGGGGGGGGGATAAATGGTGCGGTCTGTCTGCCGCCCCCCCCCCCGGCCCATGGAGCACCAGCCGCACAAGAGTGCAGTTCTACTTGTTCCCACAAGGGCGCCTAAGCCCCACCCACATCTTTGAGGGTAGGGACTGATGAGCATGCACAGTATGTAAAGTGTTCCATAAGGGTCATGCCTAAATATACCGATGAGCGCCATTATTCTCCAGCATATTTTTCAGCTGGTTTATCATCTCCTAGTAGTCAGCCCTGTTGTCCTCCTGCTTCCCGCCTGACATCCTTTGATTGCAAAATCATCGGCCAGACAGCAGCTGCATTTACATAGGCGGAGCTCAGGTCTGTGTGTTTTCCCAATGGTCGGGAAAAATAAAAACCAGAAGCGGCACGCATGCCCCCCCCCAACCGGAAATGCAGAGTCATATGTGTGTGTGTGTATATATATATATATATATATATATATATATATATATATATATATGTGTGTGTGTGTGTGTGGGATTCTGTGCAGTGTGGCCACTCTGTAGCAGAAGATCTGCTATGGGGCGGTTGGCAAGTGGTTAATAAAATAAAAATATCTAAATATCTGTTTTCTAATCGGTATACAGCTGTCTCATGACCTAGCTCTCTCCCAGCCTGTCTGCAGGGAAACATAGGTAGGAGCTTCTAGTACGCAGCTGGTCACATGTTCAAAAAAAAAAAAAACAGCCTTTAGAATACAGAGTAAAAATAAATAAATAATATCAATAAACTGTTTTAAATTGTCATACAAATATATATTTGAAAACAAATCTTTATTATTTTTTGGTAATAACATAGTGTTGGCAGATTTCTGCCAGTCACAGGCTGTGTCACGCCCCTCCAGCCTGTGTCTTAGAATAAGAGGGAGATACGCCGGATGGTGTACATCCGAGAGTACTCAAGGAACTCAGTAAAGTTATATCGAGACCACTGTTCCTGATCTTTGCTGACAGTATTAGGACAGGAGATGTACCAGGGGATTGGAAGAAAGCTAACGTGATTCCAATATTCAAAAAGGGCCAGAGGCATGTACCGGGAAATTATAGGCCTGTCAGTTTGACATCAGTAGTATGTAAACTTCTGGAGGGTATGATAAGGGACTATATCGTAGAGTTTGCTAAAGACAACAACATCATCAGCAGTAATCAGCACGGGTTTACAAATGGGCGTTCTTGTCAAACCAATCTCCTAACATTCTACGAGGAGGTGAGCTGTGAGCTAGATAGGGGGAGACCAGTGGATGTGGTGTACTTGGATTTCGCTAAGGCGTTTGATACAGTTCCCCACAAGCGCTTAATTTATAAAATAAGGTCTGCAGGTATCGATAGCAGGGTTTGCTCTTGGATACGGAACTGGCTAAAAAGGCGTGTCCAAAGGGTAGTAATAAACAGCGCATACTCAGACTGGTCTGAGGTGGTAAGCGGGGTCCCCCAAGGCTCAGTCTTGGGACCAACCTTGTTCAATTTATTCATAAACAACATTGAGGTCGGGATCAGTAGTTCGATATCAGTTTTTGCAGATGACACAAAATTGGGCAGGGCAATAACTTCACAACATGAAGCAGATATCCTACAGAATGACCTGGACAAAATAACGGAGTGGGCAACGACATGGCAAATGAGGTTTAACGTGGAGAAGTGTAAGGTTTTGCACTTGGGGACTAAAAACATAAAAACACAATACACGTTAGGAGGGGAGCTCTTGGGGGAATCAAAAATGGAGAAAGATCTGGGAGTCTTGGTTGATGATAGATTAGGAAACAGCATGCAATGTCAAGCGGCAGCTGCCAAAGCCAGCAGAACATTAGCATGCATAAAGAAAGGGATGTATTCCAGAGATAAGACTATAATCCTTCCACTTTATAAAACTCTGGTCCGACCGCATCTGGAGTATTCTGTCCAGTTCTGGTCGCCAGTCCTCAGGAGGGATGTGTTGGAGCTGGAGAGAGTCCAGAGAAGGGCAACTAAACTAATTAGGGGATTGGAGAACCTTGACTATGAAGAGCGTCTACAATCGCTCGATTTATTCTCCCTGGAGAAGAGACGTCTGAGGGGGGACATGATAGCAATTTATAAATATCTTAATGGGGATCCCAGCTTAGAAAAAAAGCTGTTCATTCGAAGGGATTGCATGAGGACTCGAGGGCATACAATGCGATTAGAGGAGAAGCGTTTTAACCTCAGGCAACGCGGGGGGTTCTTTACTGTTAGGGCAACAAGATTGTGGAATTCTCTACCACAAGAGGTGGTTTCTGCGGGTAGTATGGTGGCTTTCAAAATACTCTTAGACTTACATCTCAAGGATCAGAACATTCAGGGGTATGTGAGATGATTACAGCCACACACACCTACACAGGTTGAACTAGATGGACTATTGTCTTTATTCAACCTCACCTACTATGTAACTATGTAACTATAAAGCCTCTATGAACCTACATGTAATATCCCACCCCCATTGTGTTTAGCTGGTTACTGGGCATGGAGAACAAGGGAGGGAGTGGGCTGTCATTTACCACTGTGTATGCGCCCACATGTGTGACTCTGTCACATGGGCTGTTCAGATGTGATGGGCCGGAGAGCTTAGCATAGAAACTTACTACAAACTGAGCATGTGCAGATTTGCCACCACAGCTGCAAAATCTCTAGCTGAATTGGGGACATAAACAAAAGGTAGAGACAGGGTAGCCATCAGAAATTTTTGGGCCCCTTACACAGCTTTAGGCCTTGGCCCCTCTGGGTCTGACAACCAATATTCCCCAGGGCCTGCCCTCTGGCTGTCCCACCAAATCTGCCCACTGACCATCCCACCGAGTCCTTCAGTTTTATTTTAACACTCTTACAACCGAATATATGAAAATTAATCCAATCCAGCAAAGATACAGCCCAAAATATGTCCCAAAATGTCCTTGCTACATGCGCCACTGCGCCGTTGTGACCTCTCAGTCCTCCCTGGTTGCCTGTCCCTGTTGATATAGACAGCCACTGTTCTGCACTTCTTTCATGTCATTTTTCGGTGTTGTATTGCATTAGGTTGATATTTTGTAGTGTGCTGACATCTAGTGGTACTTTTGGGCCACTACAACTTGCTTACTTTTGTGATTTTGGTATCTTCCTCTGTCCTCCGTTTCTGTTTAGTGCTGATTGGTTTAGTCCTGTCTACACCCTCCCCACTCCTTCCATGTTCCCTCAGTCAGTGTTATGCTGGTCATAGATGGTTCGAATCTCAGCCAGTTCATCAGGGACTGATCAAGATTCGATCCATGTATGAGCAAGCTGATTGTACCCAAGTCAATACATCAATCGATGTGGGTAAATCCAGCATGTCCAATTTCTAGCATGGCATGGGATTTTTGCTAGCGGCCTATAGCCACTAGCAATAATCCCTGTGTTACATACATAGTTACTGTATATAGTTAGATATAGTCAGTAAGGTTGAAAAAGTCACCAGTCCATCCAGTACAACGTGTGTGGATGTGTTTGTGTATGTGTCAAAAGTAACTTGTATATCCCTGTATGTTGTGATCGTTGAGATGCCCATCTAATAGTTTTTTTTAAACTATCGACACTCCCTGCTGATACCACTGCTTGTGGAAGAGAATTCCACATCCTTACTGCTCTGACCATAAAGGACCCTCTACGCAATTAAAGATTAAACTGCTTCTCTTCCAATCTCAGTGAATGGCCATGTGTCTTTTTAAACTCCCTGTTACTGAAAAGTTTTTCTCTAGGCTAGGGTCACCAGTACAGTTGGGCGAACAGCTCGTCTCGAGCATGAGTTTGGGTCGAACATTGGCTGTTCGCTTGTTCAACGAACACCCAAATTATCGGGGCGTTTGACCGTTTGTTGGGTCTGCTGAATGACCACAATGCACTGCGCACAGTGCATTGGAAGCCCTGATTGGCTGAAGCAATGAACGCTTTGCCCAATCAGGGCACATAGCACTATAAGAGCCATGACTGGACACTGTGAGGATGATTCTATCCAGTCATGGCTCATTGCTCTTAGTCCCACCCTACACTATAAAAATATTCTTCCCGTTGCTGGCATTTGCAGTGTAATATTGGCATGGAGAGAGATAGAACAGAGCTTTGTTCAGTACTACTGTCAAGTTAGTGCGCTATAGTGATTCTATCTCTATAGTGATTCAACTCACATTCTTGTGAGTGTCAGTTTAGTGTGAATCTAGTCATAGTGCAGTGTGAGAGTAGTTACATAGTTATATAGTAGTTGAGGTTGAATAAAGACAATAGTCCATCCAGTTCAATCTGTGTAGGTGTGTGTGGCCGTAATCATCTCTCATACCCCTGAATGTTCTGATCCTTGAGATGTACGTCCAAGAGTCTTTTGAAAGCCACCATACTTCCCGCAGAAACCACCTCTTGTGGTAGAGAATTCCACAATCTTGTAGCCCTAACAGTAAAGAACCCCCCGCGTTGCCTGAGGTTAAAACGCTTCTCCTCTAATCGCATTGTATGTCCTCGCATCCTCATGCAATCCTTGCGACTGAATAGTTTTTTTTCTATGCTGAGATCACCATTGAGATATTTGTAAATCCCTATCATGTTCCCTCTCAGGCATCTCTTCTCCAGGGAGAATAAATCAAGCAATTGTAAACATTCTTCATAATTAAGGTCCTCCAATCCCCTAATTAGTTTAGTTGCCCTTCTCTGGACTCTCTCCAGCTCCAACACATCCCTTCTGAGGACTGACGACCAGAACTGGACAGAATACGCCAGATGTGGTCGGACCAGAGTTTTATATAGTGGAAGGATTATAGTTTTATGTCTGGAATATATCCCCTTCCTTATGCATGCTAATATTCTGCTGGCTTTGGCAACTGCTGCTTGACATTGCATGCTATTACTAAGTCTATCCTCTACTAAGACTCCCAGGTTTTTCTCCATTTTTGACTACCCCAAAGGTTCCCCCCCCCAAAGTGTATTATGCTTTTATGTTTTTAGTCCCCAAGTGCAATACCTTACACTTCTCCACATTAAACCGCATTTGCCATGTAGTTGCCCACTCCGTTATTTTGTTCGGGTCATTCTGTAAGAAATCTGCCTATGATGTGAAGTTAATGCCTTGCCCACTTTTGTGTCATGTGCAAAAACTGATATCGAGCTAGTGATCCCAATGCTGTTTATGAATAAATTGAACAAGGTTGGTCCCAGGACTGAGCCTTGGGGGACCCCACTTACCACCCCAGACCAGTCTGAGTATGCACTATTTATTACCACCCTTTGGACACGCCCTTTTAGCCAGTTCCGTATCCAAGAGCAAACCTTGTAGTCGAAGCCTGCAGACCGTAGTACGTAGTAGTACAACCATTCATTTTACCTTAGTGTCATTTTATTTTGTCAGGGCAGGTTTCCTGCAGTATATTTCAGTGCGTTATTGCACGTTTAGCGCAGTATATTTCAGTGTGTTACTGCACATCTAACGCAGTATATTTTAGTGCGTTATTGCAGGTTTACTGCAGTATATTGCACATTTACCGTACTGTATTTCAGTGCTTTATTGCAGGTTTACCTAAGTGCAGTATATTGCAGTGCATTAGTGTGCGTTTAATGCAGTATATTGCAATGCGTTACTGCATGTTTAACGCAGTATATTAAAGTGCATTATATTACAGTGTGTTAGGGCACATTTAACGCAGTATATTGCAGTGCGTTAGTGGAGTGTGTCTGTGTAAGACTCAAGTTAAGTCCCGTACACACGATATACAAAATCAGTAGTAAAATTTTGTCCGACGAATGATCTGCCGATTTTCGGATTGTTGGTATGGTGCTTTCGACAGCCAATTACGAATTTTCGGACGACAAAATCTGGATGTGCAGGCTGTAAATGTTTTATCGTACGTCAACACAACATCCGATTTTCGTTTAATTAGTACAATTTTCGTCCGAAAAAAATCGTAAGAGCAAGACTAGGCATGCTCAGAAACGAAAGAACACATACAAAACAATCCAACACATGACATCACTTCTGAAGTTAAATTCTGTTTTATGGGACAGCCTCATAGAGTGGGCAAAATTGTGTGAATGCCAGGATGACAAAATGGAGCTGATTAGGTATGGAGCCAGAAGCCAGTCAGCAATGAACAAATAACACAATTTATACTTTTTTGCACTTTTTTTTTACACAGTGATGTGGTTTATAATGTTGGATATTTTTTTTTTTGATGGTATCTCTGTTAATACTTTGTACATTTTTTTCCAACCACATTTCCTGCCCAATAATTTTAAAATAGAAGTTTGGTTAGTGAGCCTGTCATACTGAGTTTCCTGCTCAACAGGTTTTCTATGTATTGATGAAGGAATGGACACAAGTGAAATTTCATCATGCTGAAAAATACATGATTTAATCCAACATCTTGAGAAACCGAATTCCACACAGTCATTGCTTTATCTCCAGGTACATTATATAACAGGGTGGATAAAAATAGATTTTTTTTTTTAAAGACAAAAAAAAAAAAAAAGTCATTTTTTTTCATTAAGGAAAAAAATGGACTCTTTAAATCCGTTGCTAGGAAGTGACATATGACGTCGCTCCGGTCCTCCAAGGCCATAGAGTGGAGTGGGGGCCATCTTGCCCTTACTCGACTTCCTGCCTCAGGGGACCGGATTGTTTTTCCCGCTACAGACGGGTCCGGTAAGCGAAAACAAACCGACAGGGAAATCGACCGGGAAGCGGTAGGGGTGAAGGCAACTCTCCCGCCGCCCATAAAGATGATCCTGCGGAGAATCCGCGCTAGGACCACTTTTATGCTAAATACCCAGTATTTAACATCAAAGTACCGACGTAAAACTGCGTTGGGTGGTCCGTAAGTGGATAAAAATCATGATTTAAATCAAATCCACCCTGCTATTTTACCAAAAGTATTGGGACGCCTGCCTTTACACGCACATCAACTTTAACGGCATCCCAGTCTTAGTCCGTAGGGTTCAATATTGAGTTGGCCCACCCTTTGCAGCTATAACAGCTTCAACTCTTCTGGGAAGGCTGTCCACAAGGTTTAGGAGTTTGTCATGCCAGCTCATCTAACACCAGCCTGTTCTGCTGCCACATCCACCTGCTGACTGCTGCCACCCCCCGCAGGCTACTGGACTGATCGCAGGCACTCATACCTCGCCGTGCTCCTGTGGCTGCTGTCCCACTACCAGTGGCCCCCGAGCTGGAGCTGTACGAGGGGCCTTTCTCTTCACGTCAGGCTCACTAACCAGGTACGTGACAGGTGACATCACTACTGTGCTGTACATTGCCTGTGCAGAGAGCAGGCTGTGGGAGGACCCACCAGGCCCCACCTACTACAGGCTGCCTGCAGAAAACTACAGGAGGGGGCGGAGACCAGACCAGTCACCCTGCACAAGAAGAGAGAGCAGCAGTGACCGCCAGTCCTAATTACAGGAGGTTCTGGCACAGAGGAGTTGTTTCATGATGGAATACTCACAGATTTTAAAAAGAAAATGTAAACAAAATACCAAATATAACTTTATAAATTTTGATGGCCTTTTTCATGATCAAAGTGCAAGTTTTTGATAGAAGAGCACTGGGGACATGTATTGTAATGCAAAATTATTTTTCTCTGTCGCTCATTGACAGACGTAGTCTTCTTGATTCACAAGAACTGGGTTATGTTGTCTCCGCAGGAGCAGGACTAGGCAGAAAGAAAAAACGTTCTGGCTCCACCTTAGGGGCAGTCCCTGAGGGTATATCCTCCCTCTCTCTGCTACAAAGCATCAGTTTTTTTTCTGTCTAGTCAGGAGTAAGGACCTAAGTTCCTTGCTGGGATCTTTTTGGTCCTGGCAAGATTTTTTCTTTAGAAAAAATATTTTTTAGGTAGTTTTCTCCAGTGTTTTTTTCCTGTGAGATCTTCAAGCAAATACGCTGGACTGGGCGACACTAGTGGTCACCCCAGCCGGCCTACGAGCGCGCAGACCATTGCATTGCGCTTGGTCGGCCGCGACACATTCAAGTAAGTATGCGGGGCCGGGCGACGGGCTGGATGTTGAGATCCAGTGGTCACCCCGGTTTCTGCCTACGAGCGCGTGCAGACCAGAGCTCCGCGCTGGGTCGGCCGCGACGGAGTCCCATTGGAGGGACTGACCTTGCGAGTTAAAAGTCTCGCTTGGACACCAGGAACCAGAGAGTCGAGGCGTCCGGAGTGGTCCACAACCCCCCACCCCGGTGGAGAGGGTATTGTGAAGAGAGGGTGCCTGTCGGTTCGGTATGGTGAGTAAACGTTCCCTTTTTTTCCTCGTTATGAGGCAGTATGAATTATGGGCCCCTCCATACATGGCCAGTATATATATAAATAATAGTGTAGCGCAGTCCAGTGTAACAATAAATTATGACAAATTAAAGTAAATCCTTAAAAAGCCACAAAAAAACATTAAAAACATATAGTAGTAAAAAAGTTCATAGGTGAAGATGTAGATGGTAAGAAAAACACACAGTCCACTGGTGATCCGGTGAAATATAAAATATGTGTGACTTGAGTGCTCATAAAATCCCATCACCCGGCATTCTCTGCCTCTCACCTCCAGAACTTGACCCCACAGGGTCTAAAAGCATGAATCAATCTCCACGATGATCAGCCAAAACGATATCAATAGGACCAGACAATTGCCTCCAGCATGACGATATCCCAAAATCACAGAGGATACTCTTTCCCAATAAGCTCCAAAACATATGGATAAAAGAGGAAACAATCTAGTGCTCTCTGTTTGCAGGAATCACATTTTATTGCTCAAAAAATGGTATTGCACTTACATTATGTCCCGGTTCAATGGGCATGTACATAGCAGAGCATGCAGCGTGCTGTGAGGTGTCTGGCTTCCGTGTTGTGTGGCCGACGGACCGAGTGACCAATCCCCCGTACGCGTTACGTCTGGTGGGCGTAGACTTCTTCAGCGGGGAAGTCTACGCCCACCAGACGTAACGCGTACGGGGGATTGGTCACTCGGTCCGTCGGCCACACAACACGGAAGCCAGACACCTCACAGCACGCTGCATGCTCTGCTATGTACATGCCCATTGAACCGGGACATAATGTAAGTGCAATACCATTTTTTGAGCAATAAAATGTGATTCCTGCAAACAGAGAGCACTAGATTGTTTCCTCTTTTATCCATATGTTTTGGAGCTTATTGGGAAAGAGTATCCTCTGTGATTTTGGGATATCGTCATGCTGGAGGCAATTGTCTGGTCCTATTGATATCGTTTTGGCTGATCATCGTGGAGATTGATTCATGCTTTTAGACCCTGTGGGGTCAAGTTCTGGAGGTGAGAGGCAGAGAATGCCGGGTGATGGGATTTTATGAGCACTCAAGTCACACATATTTTATATTTCACCGGATCACCAGTGGACTGTGTGTTTTTCTTACCATCTACATCTTCACCTATGAACTTTTTTACTACTATATGTTTTTAATGTTTTTTTGTGGCTTTTTAAGGATTTACTTTAATTTGTCATAATTTATTGTTACACTGGACTGCGCTACACTATTATTTATATATGTACTGAGGGTGTTGGATTACACTTGAGTGTTAGCTGCTGGTCTAAGTTTATATTTATTCAGCGCTGAATCTTCTATTATTTTTGTTATACATGGCCAGTATATATCTGACACTAAAAGTCCCCCTTGTAAATACAGTATGTGTTTGGTGGGAAGTGGACTTGGTTTGAGAGCTAACACTCTACCCAGCAGATTGTAGTATTACAGCAGACATAGGAGGTATAATCCTACCTTAATTGTAGTGTACCTCCTGCAGATCGATAAACCGCCACTTAGCAGAGATGCAGGTGGATGTGCTGGGAAAAACGATTTCGGCAGTCCGCCGCCATTTTGCCGTAGACCGGGTGCATGAATGTCCTCAGGTCACGCCGGCCGCCATGTTTTTGGAGTCTATTGTCTCCCGTATGGGGGCGGCCATGTTTGATGAGCCCAGCTACCTCGTGGAGAGCTGGGAACGCCGGAAGGCGTACACAGGGGGCGGAGCCACGTCCTTCTACCCGGGAAAACTAACACAGCTCTTTCCAGTCTGTAAAAGACAGACGCTGACTGCAGTTGGTTGGAAACTTCTCTGCTTCGGTTGGTGAGCCTTGGGGGTCCCTCTCTCTCTCTGTGGGGATCGAGAAGCAGGTACTCTGAGGGGCGCTATTGCGCTAGGGGGAGACACATAAAAAAAAAAAAAGAGGTATTTTTTTATTTAAAAAAAAAAAAAAAAAGTTTTTTGTTTTTTCTGGCAGAGGTGTCCTGAATTAACATGGACCCTGCCACTCATGTATCTCCACCGGATCCCCTTGAGGTGTCTGCAGGATCCTCCAGCACCCCACTGACGGTTGAATCATTGTCAGCTATTATGGAAACTTTTGTGTCCCGGGTGGAAGTGGCTTGTCAGGGACAGGGCGCAAGAAAGCGACCCCCGCCTAACCCCTTATTATCTGAAACTTCGGATTCAGAATCTGAGCCTATTTCTGCAGTTGCAGGTACTTCATCTGGGATTGGTGTCTCGGGTACTGTCTCTTCAGACAGTGAGGAGGATGTTTCGGCATCAGCCATAGCCCGAGAGGAAGCGTTGGTAAACGCACTCATTGTATCTGTTCAAGAAACCTTAAGATTACAGGGTATTCCGTCGGAAATAGCTGAAACTGAAATCCCTTTTGGGACTAAAAAACGCATCAAAGTGGCGAAGGTTTTTCCATTGCCCAAATGTTTTGGCAATCCAATCATGGAGAATGGAGTCTGCCAAAACGCACTTCTGCTATTTCTAAACGCATTAACAGGCGTTATCCGTTTGAGGAAACCCTCATTAAGAAATGGACAGAACCACCTGTGGTGGATTCACCAATTGCTAGATTGAATAAAGCCACGGTTATTCCTTTAGAAGACGCTCCGTCTTTTAAAGATCCAGTGGATCGCAAGATAGAAGCTATGTCTCGCACCATGTTTTCCTTGATTGGATCAGCTTTCAGACCAATAATTGCTATTGGTCTGGTTTCGCAGACTGTAACTGAATGGACCAAGTGGTTACGCCGGGACTTAGAAGAGGTCCCTCAGGCGGTATCAGATTTGTTGGAACAAATGATACAGGGGTTACAGTTTGTGTGTGATGCGGCGTTAGACGCCACTCCATTATTGGCGCGAGCATCAGTTTCAGCAGTGGTTCTCAGGCGTACACTGTGGCTAAAAGGTTGGTTAGCCGACCAAGGTTCCAAAAAAGCATTGGCTAATATCCCTTTTTTAGGAGAGCGTCTATTTGGAGCCAACTTAGATGAGATCATTAAGGATCTCACGGGTGGAAAGAGCACCTTTTTACCGCAAAATGTTAAGGGTAAAGGAACTCGTCAAAGACGAGGGCCTTCTTTCTCTGCTCACAAAAAGTTTTTTCGTCCCGCGGGTGAAAAAATTAAGTCCTCCAAAGCTCCTTCAGGAGGCTTCAGGGGACGTTGGTCGGGCAAGCAAAAGCCCGCCCCCTCCAGACCTGAAGATAAATCGTCCAAAGCCTGAAGGTGCGCCCCCACCCATAACTGGGGTGGGGGGACGTCTTCGCTGGTTCCCGGATCCATGGCTTTCCAGAATCCCGGACAAGTGGGTTTGCGAAGTCATAAGGTCAGGGTACAAGATCGAGTTTCGATCTCTCCCACCGGCGCGATTCTTCCCTTCCAATATCCGACTATCCCCGGATCGTTTAGAAGATCTGCGGAGAGCAGTCACGGATTTACTACAACAAGGAGTGATAGTCCACGTTCCTTGGACAGAACGTTTTCAAGGGTTTTATTCAAACCTATTTACAATACCCAGGAAAGAGGGCAAAGTGCGTCCAATTCTGGACTTAAGGGCACTCAATTCCTTTCTCAACATAAGGAAATTCAAGATGGAATCCATTCGCACAGTAGCAGCCTTCCTGCATCCAGGGGATGTCCTAGCGTCCATAGACATCAAGGACGCCTATCTTCACATTCCCATTTTCGCAGGACATCAGCGGTTTCTACGCTTTTCCGTAGAAGAGAACCACTATCAGTTTGTGGCGTTACCTTTCGGTCTCGCCACGGCTCCTCGGGTCTTCACAAAGGTGTTGGCCCCAATGTTGGCACTACTGCGCCAAAGAGTCATATCGATTCTAGGTTACCTAGACGATCTCCTGCTTCATGCAGAGTCTCCTCAGACCCTGCTACAAAACATAGAAATTACTATAATTTCTTTACAGGAATTCGGGCGGCTGGTGAACCAGCAAAAGTCATTTCTGGTTCCCACCCAGAGGCTCGAATATCTGGGTCTAATTCTAGACACAGTCAGGTCAAGAGTTTGTTACAGTCCAGTTGTTACTATCCAACAGCTGGTCTTCTCTTCGAACTTGCATGAGGGTTCTGGGGTTGATGGTGGCTTCCTTCGAAGCAGTCCCATTTGCCCAGTCCCATACCCGAATTCTTCAGCAAGAGATTCTTCTCAGATGGAATCGGAATCCGGAATCCCTGGACAATCGGATCCGATTGAGCAAACAGACCAGAGAGTCTCTGGTCTGGTGGCTTCAGTCCCCGATGCTCAGCCAGGGAAAGTCATTTCTGCCAATATATTGGACGATAGTGACTACGGATGCCAGTCTATCCGGATGGGGAGGAATTCTCGGTCAGTTATCTGTCCAGGGACTTTGGTCCCTGGAAGAATCCAGGTTGCCGATAAATATATTGGAACTGAGAGCGATCAGACTTTGTCTGATTCACTGGACCGAGCAGCTCCAGGGCAGCCCGGTTCGGATCCAGTCGGACAACGCCACGGCCGTGGCTTATGTCAATCACCAGGGGGGCACCAAGAGTGTCCGAGCGGCCAAAGAAGTGGCTTGCATTCTTCGCTGGGCGGAACGATTTGTTCCCGCTATCTCTGCGGTGTTCATTCCGGGCGTGGAGAATTGGCAGGCAGATTATCTCAGCCGTCAGACTCTGGATCAGGGGGAATGGTCCCTCCATCCAGAAGTTTTCCACCAGTTGTGCCTACGGTGGGGCACGCCGGATGTGGATCTGTTGGCATCACGATTCAACAGGAAAGTACAGAGATTCGTGGCTCGCTCCCGCGATCCTCTAGCAGAGACCGCAGACGCACTGATCGCCCCGTGGGGGCAATACCAGCTAATGTATGCCTTCCCTCCTCTCGGGTTACTGCCAAGACTTCTTTGCAGGATAGAGGAGGAAGGAATTCCAGTAATCCTGGTAGCTCCGGACTGGCCTCGCCGAGCTTGGTACGCCGACGTGGTCAGACTGATGGCGGACGTCCCATGGAGACTTCCTTTTTAGGGAGGACCTACTGTCTCAGGGACCGATCTTCCATCCTGCTTTACGATCGCTGGCTTTAACGGCCTGGCTATTGAGACCCAGGTGCTGAAGGACAAGGGATTGTCAGCTTCAGTTATTCCTACTCTAGTTAAAGCAAGGAAAGCGACTTCCAGAAATATTTATCATCGTACATGGAAGTCCTACATTGCATGGTGTGAACCTCTGGGGTTCCGTCCACGGTCTTATTCGGTTAGTCGAATATTAGCTTTTCTGCAACAAGGGGTTGAGCAGAAACTGGCCTTGAGTACTATCAAGGGTCAGGTCTCAGCATTAGCTATCTTCTTTCAGAAGCCTTTGGCTACTCATTCCTTGGTGCGGAATTTCATCCAGGGGGTGAGACATCTGGCTCCGCCAGTGCGCGCGCCGTTACCACCCTGGGATCTTAATTTAGTATTGTCAGTTCTTCAGAAACCTCCCTTTGAAGATATTAGGGAGATTCCTCTACCTACGTTGTCCCAGAAGGTGGCCTTCTTGGTGGCTATTACTTCTGCACGCAGGGTGTCAGAACTGGCCGCTTTATCTTGTCGTTCCCCATATCTGGTGGTTCATAGAGATAAGGTGGTTCTTCGTCCAAATCCATCCTTCCTACCAAAAGTGGTTTCAGAATTTCATCTGAATGAGGAAATTGTATTACCTTCCCTGTGTCCTAAGCCCAGCCATCATCGGGAGTTTGCTTTACACTCCTTGGATGTGGTTCTGGCGATCAGGGTATACTTGAAAACGACAGACTCGATTCGCAAGACGGATTCACTTTTTGTGATCCCGGATGGACCCAAAAAGGGGTTGCCTGCATCTGCCGCGACTATTTCCAAATGGATCAGACAGACGGTGGTACAGGCTTATTCTATTAAGGGTCGGGAGCCCCCGTTCCCTGTTACGGCGCACTCCACTCGGGCACTTAGTGCGTCATGGGCCTTTCGCCATCAGGCGTCAGTGGTCCAGGTGTGCAAGGCGGCTACCTGGTCGTCGGTGCATACCTTTACAAAACATTATAAAGTTGATGTAATGGCATCGTCTGATGCCTCGTTTGGCCGCAAGGTTTTGCAGGCCGCCATTTGAGGAGACCAGTGGTCTGCCTCGAGGGTTTTTTTTCTGTTGGAAATTTTCATTTGAGTCTCATTCTTTGTTTATAATGAGCCTTTAAAACTTCTAGTTTGGCACCGGTTGGGCCTTCTAGATTGAATTTTGATTTCGGTCAATCCCACCCCTCATTTGTGGCACTGCTTCTGGATGTCCCAGTTCTTGTGAATCAAGAAGACTACGTCTGTCAATGAGCGACAGAGAAAATTTTTGTAAGATCTTACCGTAAAATCCTTTTCTCTTAGCTCATTGACAGACGTAGTACCCGCCCCTCTATCATTGAGTTGGGTTGGGTTAAATTCTCTGTTGCTGCTTTGTGACAGAACTGATGCCTTGTAGCAGAGAGAGGGAGGATATACCCTCAGGGACTGCCCCTAAGGTGGAGCCAGAACGTTTTTTCTTTCTGCCTAGTCCTGCTCCTGCGGAGACAACATAACCCAGTTCTTGTGAATCAAGAAGACTACGTCTGTCAATGAGCTAAGAGAAAAGGATTTTACGGTAAGATCTTACAAAAATCAGATTATTTTTAAATACTGTTCATCGGGTAGCTGATCTTTTAACCACTTGCCCTACGGAAGATTTACTGCCCTTCATGACCAGGCCATTTTTTGTGATACGGCACTGTGTTATTTTAACTGACAATTGCGCGGTCATGCCACACTGTACCCAAATAACATTTATGTCCTTTTTTCCTACAAATCGAGCTTTCTTATGGTGGTATTTGATCACCTCTGCGGTTTACATTTTTTGTGCTATAAAAAAAAAAAAAAGACTGTCAATTTCGAAAAAAAAAACTATTTTTGTACTCAATTTAGACCAATATATATTTTGCTACATATTTTTGGTAAAAAAAAATACCAATAATCGTATATTGATTGGTTTGCAGAAAAGTTATAGTATCTACAAACTATGGGATATTTTTATTTATTTTTTACTAATAATGGTGGCGATCAGTGACATATAGTGGGACTGCGATATTTTGGTGGACAAATCGGACACTGACTGTACTAATGGCACTGACTGGGAAGGGGTTAGCATCAGGGACGATCAAAGGGTTAGCTGTGTGCCTAGCTGGTGTTTTCTTACTGTGGGGGAGATGCTTGTACTAGGGGAAGGCATGGATCCATGTCCCTGCTTCGCAGGAACACAGGATCAATGCCTTCTGTACTGACAGAATGGCGATCTGCCTTGTTTACATAGGCAGACTGCCGTTTGCCGTTCTCCCTCTGTACAGAAGGATCGGCGGGTGCCGGCAGACATCGAGTCCACAGTACCTGGTGATGTTGATGGGGACAAGGGCCTCTTCTCCGCAACCCTGGGGGTTGGTTGTGTGTGGGGGTCTGTGGGAGGGGGCTTATAGGAGTTCGGAGGCTCCTTTAACAACAGGGAGGGGCCCTAGATCCTAGGTCCCCTCATGTGAATGCGTATGGGGTACATATATGTACCTCTTCTTATTCACCAAAAAAGTCAAAGTGAGTAAAAACACAAACCCTGTTTTTGACAAGTCTTTTACTTTAAAAAACAAAAGGCCGACCCGAACAAAAAAATAAAACGCCCAACACCACTGGTCCCATCCAGAGACACAGCCTTCTGACAGGTAAATATAGGGGCAGAGGTTGCCTAGTGACATCACCGGGTGACCTCGCCCCCATGTCTAACTCTCATTGAGCAAGTGTCATAGGGGCGGGGTCACCCAGTGACGTCACCGGTTAGCCACACCGCTACGGTTTATCTGTCATTCAGGAATTACACTCGCCTAACAACAAGTAGACATGGGGCGTGGTCATCACCGGGTAACCTCCGCCCCTATGTTTGCCTGTCAGATGGCTGTGTCCTTGAATGGGACCAGTCATGTTCAGCGGGTCGGCTTTTTTGTTTTTTTAATAACGGACCTGTCAAAACTGTGTGTGTTTTTATTAACTATTTCAACACTTTTTGGTGAATGCGTAGGGGAAATACAGTATGCACGCCATACTCATTCACATAGGGGGAACCCGGGAGTACCCCATTCTCATTAACATGGGGGGAACCCGGGAGTACCCCATACTCATTCACATAAGGGGAACTAAGGATCTGGGGGCCTCCTTGTTTAGGGGAGGGCTTACAGATTCTGATAAGCTACCACCCGCAGACCCCCACAACCACCGGGCAAGAGGCTCCATCAACATGGGAACAAGGTGCTTTGGGCAGGGGGGCCTCCTGCTCCAAAGCACCTCCCATGTTAATGTGTGTCCTGCTATGGTTCAGGAGGGGGCCTACTGGGCTGCATGCTCGGATAAGGGTCTGGTATGAATTTTAAGGGGTGAACTCCAATCTATGTTTTTTTTTTTTTTTTGCGTGAAATTCCACTTAAAAACTATTCCAGTTTTGAAGGACCTGGTACGGATTGGGGGGGAGGGACCCCCTGTGTTTTTTTTTTGTTAACGTTCTGCTGTCAGCAGGAAATCTGGCTCTCTCATTCACATAGTGGGGCTGGGATCTGGGGGCACAATCTGTTAAAGGGTGCTTCCAGATTCTGATAACCCGCCCCCAGACCCCCACAAGCCCCCCCCCCCCCCCCATGTTGAGGGCATGTGGCACTGTATGATTCAGGAGGCCAGGCAGCATGCTTGAATAAGGGTCTGGTATCGATTTTTTTTTTTTTTTTGGGGGGGGGGGGGTTCTACTTAAAATCTTTACCAGACCTGAAGGGCCTGAAACGGATTGGGTGGGACCCTCACACTGTTTATTTTGGGTTTTTTTTTAACTGGCCTTAGTTTTTTTTTTACACTCTGCTGACAGCGGGGAATCCTGCTGACAGCAGATGAGTCATCTGTTTTTAAGAACAGGATGACCGACTTGCCGACCCACTCCTTAACAACCAGCAATGCTTTACACAGAATTCAGATTGGTCAATCAATTTTCAATGGATTTGAGTTGTAATTATTCCGAAAATGTGGTTTTCTTTCAAAAATGAATAAACAAAGTTAGTAGCATAATGAATCTATCTGAAATAAAACTAAACACATTTTTACATTCTGCACATCTCTAATGGGGATAGGGTATCCTCTTCATGTTGTGAACACGTGACCTGGTATAATTCAGGAAGGAGGCACACTCTCACGGTCCCTTCCTTTCCTAGATAGCCAGGCTGCATGCTCAAATTAGGTCCTGGAAATTGATTTTGAAGGGGTCCTTTTACCTTTTTCTTTTTTTTTGCACGGGATTCCCCCTCAGAATCCATACCATGCAATGCTGTACCCAATCAAATTTTTTATTATTTTCTTCACACAAACTTTCTTTTGGTAGTATTTAATCACCACTGGATTTTTTATTTTTTGCGATATAAGTGAAAAAAGAGCGAAAATTTTGAAAAAATTTTGTTTTAGTTTCTATTATAAAATTTTGAAAATAAGTCTTTTTTTTCATAAATTTTGGGCCACAATTTATACTGCTACATATCTTTGATAAAAAATAACCCAAATTAGTGGTTATTATTTAGTCTGTGTGAAAGTAATGACCCGTACACACGCGTCGATAGTTGGCCGTGAATTTTCGGCCAACGTCCTATCAGCCGATTTTCGGCTTGTTAGTATGATGCTTTCGACAACCGACTCCGACTTTTCGGCCGAATAAAATCTGGTGTGCAGGCTATAAAATTTTTGTTGGCCGTCAACAAAACAGCCAATTTTCCGTCAGTCAGTACAGCTTTCGGCAGACAAAAATCTGATGAGCAAGGCTGGGCATGTTTAGAGAAGAAAAAACACACGGAAAGTAAACCAGCACATGGCATCACTTCTGAAGTTGATTTTTGTAGGCCGAGAAAATTTGTGTGCAGTCTAGGCACATTCCAACCAACAAAACACAACTCTGGACAAAAGTCAGACGATCGGTCGGCCGATAATCGTTGCGTGTGTACGAGGCATTAGACTCTACAAGCTATGGTGCCAATCATTGAAAATTGATCACACCTGATGTACCGATGGCCTATCTCATTTCTTGAGGCCCTGAAATGTCAGGACAGTACAAATACCCCCCAAATGACCCCTTTTTGGAAAGTAGACATTCCAAGGTATTTAGTAGGAGGCATGGTGAGTTTTTTCCCACAATTCTTTGGAAAATTAGGAATTTTTTTTTTTTTTAACACAAAAGTGTCATAATAACAAGTTATTTCTCACACACAGTATATTCATACTTGCAATTACACCCCAAAATACATTCAGCTACTCCTGAGTATGGCAATACCACATGTGTGAGACTTTTTCACAACCTGGCCACACACAGAGGCCCAACATGCAAGGAGCACCATCAGGTGTTCTAGGAGCATAAATTACACATATAATTTCCTAGTGACCTATCACACTTTTGAAGGCCCTGGAGCACCAGAACAATGGAATTACCCACAAAATGACCCCATTTTGGAAAGCAAACACCCCAACGTATATTCTATGAGGCATAATTAGTCTTTTGAACATGTCATTTTTTTCCACAAGTTTTTGGAAAATGTATATTTCTAACATATACTGTAACATGTACATAGCAAGAATTATACCCCAAAATACATTCTGCTACTCCTCCTGAGTATGGCGATACCACATACGGTATGTGAAACTTTGTCACAGCATAGCCACATACAGAGGCCCAACATGCAAGGAGCACCATCAGGTGTTCTATGAGCATAAATTACACATATAATTTCATTACAACCAATCACACTTCCAATGCCCTGGAGCACCAGGACAATGGAAACCCCCACAAAATGACAAGACAGGACAAGAACACCCCAACACATAATCTAGGAGGCATGGGCTGCAGATAGGTACTCAGGTACTCTGATGGGCTGCAGACAGGTACTCAGGTACACTGATCAGCATCAGAAAGGTACTCGGGTACTTTGATGGGCTTCAGAGAGGTACTTGGGTATTCTGATTGGCTAGAGACAGGTACTCGGGTAATCTGATGGGCTGGAGACAGGTACTCGGGCACTCTGGGCTCGAGACAGGTAGTAGGGTACTCGGATGGGATACAGAGAGGTACTCGGGTACTCGGATGGGATACAGAGAGGTATTCAGGTACTACGATGACAGGTACCCGGGTACTCTGATGACAGGTACTCAGAGTACCCAAATACCTGTCACCAGCCCATCAGAGTACCCGAGTACTTGTCACCAGCCCATCAGGGTACCAGATGGGCTGGTGACAGGTACTTTGATGGGCTAGTGACCAGGTACTTTGATGGGCTAGTGACAGGTCTTCTTTGTTTTGGGGGGGCAATCAGTGTGTTTAGGTGCGGACTGTAATCGGTAACTAGCTGTTACCGCAATCTCCTCCTCACACAGGATCGGTGTGTGAGGAGGAGAACACGGTAACAGCTAGTTACCTTGGTTTCTGTTTACCTTCTGTGACCAGCTTTGATTGGACACAGCTGGTCACGTGGTAAAGAGCCTATTTCATTGGCTCTTTACCCTGATCGGGGATGGATTCTGTTAGAGTGACACTCCCCATCCCCGATTGCTGCTCTGCACGCCCCTGGGGGCGCGCACGAGCGGCGTGCACAAGGACAGTGCATGTGGCCGGCTGTAATTGGAAGAGCCATTTTTTTTAATAGTTCTTTACACCGATCAGGGATGGGCTGTGTCCCGACGGACATGCCGAATCCCCGATCGCCGCTCTGCGAGACCCTGGGGGGGGGGGGGAGCAGCGGAAATGGGCGGATGTCATATGACGCCCATCCGGATCTAGGGAGTGTTCCTGCTGGTCTCATTTTACAATACGACGGTAGGCAAGTGGTAATTTTGTTAGGTATGTTGCTATTTATAGATCTGCTACTATTTGTACAGTATTTTATCTTACCTATGACTGTGTTTACTTACAGTCAGACTTGTATAAAGTACTCAAAATTTCTACTTGAGTAAAAGTACAAGTGCTCGATCAAAAAATTACTTGAGTAGAAGTGGAAGTGCTCGCAGAAAAAGTTACTTAAGTAGAAGTACTAAAGTATTCAACATTTTTTTTACTTAAGTATTGCAAGTAGTTTTTTCAAAAAATTTGCTACTTAAGTACTAAAAGTAAAAAGTACCAGTAGTTTTGAAAAAAAATTTCTACTCAAGTACTGAAAGTAGAAGTACAAGTACTGTGTTAAAGAAAGAAGTCAAAAGTATGAACATCATATTGTTTTTATTATTTCAAATGATTTATTCAAATGATTAACCTGTGTTTGTTAGTAGTTTCTTGATGCACTTTAAGCGCTGTAGCACCATTTATTTGTTTGTTTCATATTTTCTTTTTATTGGAAAGATTTGGTATAGCAGCTTTTATTATACACAGCCTTTATTTTCGTATGCGCTGATTTACAAATGACATTATACACATTTTTTTGAGCTTTATGCAACCTGCCATCTACTGTTCTGGCAGTGGTAATTTTTTTAAAAGTAACGAGTAACTATGCAGCACAAAAAAAAAATACTTGAGTAGAAGTATCGAAATCATCGAAAAAATGTAGTGAAGTAAAAGTAGAAGTAGGAGAAAAAAATTCTACTCTAGGAAAGTACAGATACCGCATTTCGGTACTTAAGTACAGTACTTAAGTAGTTCTACTTCGTTACTATACATCTCTGCTTACAGTAAAGTTTTGATA
Source organism: Pelophylax lessonae (assembly GCF_965119305.1). Classification (NCBI taxonomy): domain Eukaryota; kingdom Metazoa; phylum Chordata; class Amphibia; order Anura; family Ranidae; genus Pelophylax; species Pelophylax lessonae. Next base: position 39,871,599 of record NC_138769.1, read on the forward strand.
CCTAGGTATTTTTCGTCCTGGTTATTAATGGAAGGGAATTACTGCTGTCTTGAACTTCCTCATTGTCCTTAATGCGCAAACCAACCAGAACTTCTCCTTCATGGGACTTTTACAATACCAAAAGAATGTTATTGTGTATTATTCTTTGAAGATGAAAATGCATGTAATAAATCAGCATATCTGTTACAGCTCAATATACTTTATTAACACATCATTATACAATGCTAAGCTATAGTATATACACGTTTTACATTTACTGCCACAGGAATAAAATGACCAACTTTATTTTATAAAGGATTTCTTGAAAGGTGTCTGTTTTTATTTACTAACTTTTTTAAGGGAATGATATCTGGGGGCTCCCATACTTTAAAGATGTTTTTAGATTCCAATAATAAGAACCTCTGCAGATCCCCCACATCCACCAAGCCAGGGATGTGGGGATGAGGTCCTTGTCCTCATCAACATGTGACCATGGTTCCTTCTCCATGTTGAGGTCATGTTGCCTATTATGGTTAGAGAGAGGTGATGCATGACCAAAGCCCCTCTGGGGCCCCCCTAAAATCCTTCCTAATCCCTTATCCAGGCATGCAACCTGGGTGGGCAGGAAAGGGGGGCAGTAAGCATGCAGCCTCCACCAGCATAAAAAACATACCAGGCCACATTCCCTACAGCAGAATAAAAATGTGGGGTCCCCCTCGAAATCCATATCAGACCCTTTATGTCTTCAATCAAGGGGACGTATTGTCTCAATTGACACTGTAAGCTTTTCAGATCACTGCAGAGAGACCACTGCTTCTACACAGGGAGCAAGGGTCCTTCTCTACAGAATGCTGGCAGGGGTCAGGCTTTTCTACTTAGGCTGTGGCTGTTTTTTAAAGAAAACAAGCTATAAGACTGTACGCATCTCAATTTTTTTTTTTTTTTTATATGCGTCTGGAATTTATTCAGCCGATTTAAACTGAAAGTTCAATTGGGTTTTAAAGTGGAACTGAAAGCAATAGTGTTTTTTTTTTCATGTTGGATAGAGTAAAGGAGGGTTATAACTGCTAAAGGAAATGGGGAACAGAGACCCAAAGGAATTCTATAGTGGAGGAAGGGAATCAGGCAGACTGCGGTGACCTCGTGTAAAACAATCTTTATTGTTGCAGAATATGTAAAATCTAACACAAATAATGATAAGAGCAGACTACACAGAAGGGTTAATATGACAACGTTGCTGCTAAAAAACACACAACCCGGGATCACTCATACACCAATACAGAGGCGTAACTAGAACCTTCAGGGCCCCGGTGCAAGAAACCATAAAGGGCCCCCCGGACCCCTGGCAGCACAGTAGGGGGGACCAGGGGAGCACACAGGGGCCCAGAGACAGCAGAACACAAGTGAACTGGATAGGAGGAGGGGCGGGGGCAGCATACAGAGGAACCAATCTCCTCCATTTTCCTCCTGCAGCTACAGATGGAAAAAGGAGGACAGTGATTTATCTACATGCTGCCCCACCGCTCCTCCTATTCAGGTGTACAGGGGAGCTGCATGGGCCCCCTGGAGCATTGGGCCCGGTTGCAATTGCAACCCCTGCAACCCCTGTAGTTACGCCCCTGCACCAATATGATACAACAAATAGAACAAGTAGCAAAAAACTGCACAGTGTATTGATCTGGCCACGGGGAGACGCAGGAAACCTCAGCAGTGTCAGCTAGGTATCAGCTGTACAAACCTAATAAGGACATCTGCACTCACCAATTGCCAACAATCCTTGCAGTGTAAACTTGTGTATATGTAGTAATAAAGAGTTCCCTCCGGAAACCCTGGATCAGCTGAGTGTTTCTCATAGTAGGGGCCAGCACACCAAATGCAGGAGGACTGAAGATGAGACAGGGCCAAGCTCAGACAGGGTAATAAAGAACTCACTGTTCCGTGTGTAAGAATACCGCGGATAGCAGGGTCACTCTGGCTGATGCTGCAAGCTGCAGGTAAGACTTTTTTTTATCCTTGCTAGCTGAATTCACTGAAGGGTGGTAGATTCTCCTAACCAGGAGTTGCATCAGGAGGCTCCAGAGTCTCATAAATCAGTAGAGATGCTAGTTCCACACCTGGCGTGGTTTGCACACTAACAGCCAGAGAGAGCACCTCTCTCTCTCATTAGTGGAATGCTAGGAAGGCATGGGCATCCGCAGGTAGGGGCAAATACCCCCCTCTGGAATCTCAACTTCCCCTTTCAAGTGGTTGTTAAGCCACTTTATACCATCCTGTCTGGTCTGTTTAATAATCCTGTGTGCCTGTGTATGTATTTTAAAAAAAAAATAAGCCTTTTTTTGACATTTTTTTCAGAGGGCCGAGCGCTGCTCACGTGACCCATCAGGTCTTTCCTCTCCCCGTCTAACAGCTGCCTGCAGGGCCAAGGATTCCTCACTGGTGTCAGTCTGGAGGGGAGGAGGGGGAGAGGGGGAGAGGAGGAGAGAGGCGAAGAGTCACGTGAGCGGCGAGTGGCACTCTAAAAACTTGTAAAGAATGGCTTATTTTTATAAAACACAGACACGGGGTTCACTGGATTAATAAATAGACTGAAGACAGGATATGAAACTTGAAATAAAACTACAGCAGCAGGAGGGGAGGGGAGGGGGCGGATACTGACACAGGAGTAGACAGGCAGGGAGGGAGGGGGGAGAGAGGACAGAGGAGGACAGGAGGGATGCGGATGACGGAGACACGTAAACTGACCACAGTGTCAGGGCTCAGCAGCCATGGTATACTGTGGTCAGTTTACAGAAGGGAGGACATAGCCAGGCAGGGTCAGCCAGGTATTTTAGGTGATAGAAGGGGCCAAATTACACAGCAAAACACTGTGCTGTATCACAGGCTTTAAGGGAACATGATCAATATTTTTTTTTAGGTTAACAAATGCTTTAAAAATAAATGCTGCTGTTTGCTCTTCAAAAATAAATACTCATAATAAGTCTAATGACTAAGCCACTCCCCTTCATGACATTGTTGAAAAGGGGCGTAGTATGGGTGACCTTGAAATTATGCCCCCCCCCCTGAAAAAAGTTCTGCGGACGCCCATGTAGGAAGGTAGGGACCTCGGGGCAGCCAGTGGTAGCCTCAATCAACGTTACAGCATATGGAGCTTGCCGTTCACAGATGCCACTGTGTTGAATCCCATTAGGGAGATATTCCAAAGCCATTCATCCATTTAGAACAGGGTGATCTTGATTGTATAAATGAGCTTAAAGGGGCCCAAAATGACTTCCTTAGTGATAGCCCATCAAGTGCATGCGAGGGCTCTGGAGAGCAGATCCAAGGGGGGATAGCATAGAGGTGCAGGAGTGAGTCGGGAGGTGCAGTTGCACAAGCACGTTTTGTCCACTAGGTGGCGTGGACTTCCTCAGGGAATTGTGTTCACCTGTCTTGTCGGGCTTTTAAATCCTCCGGAATAATCCATGAGAGGAATAATTGATCAGTCAATTTGTAATTGATTAGGATGTTAACCCCTTCGAGGGGCACAGGTGAAGGAAGTGTGTCAGAAAAGGTAGGCCTTTGTATGGCAACATCTTGTGTACAGAAAAAAAGACTACAGTTAAACAAATGAAAACAAATATAACTGAATTGGAGTCAACTCTAAAGTTAATAAGTACACATTCATATAGTACGACACCTTTTAAAATTAAATGTACTTAGTCCAGTACCTAAAAACACTCTGGAGTATCTGATCCATTCAAATGAGCATGCATAAACTCCCTTTAAATGGACGTGAGTCGTGGGATGAGGTAGAGAAAGGCATCTGGGGGCCAAAGGAACTAGTTCTTTTCTTTTTGGAGAAGGATGGTATTGAAGTCCCCTCTTCTATTTGAGAGTTTAAGGGCATAAAAGCTCTTCACCTTCAGGCCATTTGGTCTCTTGTCGTGGTATTTTCCAAAATGCTATGCAATTGGGGTTTCTTCATCTTTATTTCCCCGGGTACTAGCTAGATGCTCCCCTATACGAATTTTCAAGGGGCGTTTGGTTTTGCCCACATATAATTTGTGGCATGGGAATTCTAGCATGTATATTACCCTGTTGGTATTGCAATTGATAAATTGCTTTATCTGATAGACCTTCTGACCATTGGGGTCCTTAAAACGAGCTGTTTTTTCTACAGATTTGCAGATTTGGCATTTCCCACAAGGGAACATTCCATGGAGTTGGGGAAGGTCAGTGAGCCAGTTATGAGGTGTAGATTTAGTGAATTTCAATCGTGCCAGTTCATCAGAGAGGTTTTTGGCTCTTCTGGCTAATAGTGGGGGTCTGGGACTCACTATATTGGCCAGTTGGGGTGAGCGGGTCAACAGGTGCCAGTGCCTGGTAAGGATATTGCGCACCTCCTCCCATTGGGTGCCATAAGTGGCAATAATTCTGACCTGGTCTGGATGATCGTGCACGGCTCTTCTCAGGGTTCTGTGAGAGTAATTTCTTTCTCTGAACCTTACATACAGCTGGGTTGCTTCAGTTTGAAAGTCTGAATCTAATGTACAGTTCCTGATGTATCCAAAGGAATTGTCCCATCAGGATGTCTTTTATTAGGGACTTGGGGGGATGGCTACTAACCCCAAGTAGGGTGTGTGCCGTTGTTCCTTTTCTGTACATTTTGGTAGTTAGTTTCCCTTGTTCAATTTGAATCAAAAGGTCAAGAAAGGAGATCTGGTAGGGGTCACGATTAAAAGTAAGACGAATATTTCTACCCATGGAATTTATTACTTCAATTAAGTTTTCCAGAGTCTTGAGACCACCTCCCCAGATCATAAGAACATCATCTATGTATCTTAACCATAGAAGGACATGTTCATGGAACAGCTCTAAACAATAGACAATCTCCCCCTCCCACCATCCTAGATGTAAGCAGGCATAGGCCGGTGCCTAGGGTGCTCCCACGGAGGCACCTTGAATTGGTCTATAGTTTGCTCCCATAAATTGGAAACAAATGTTCATCAGGGCAAATTCCAACAGTTCCAACAGGAACTCATTTTGGGCCCCCCATGGACGGAAAGTTGGAATCCAAAAAATGTGCTGTTGCGGAGTGGGGTATAGAGGTGTAAAGAGGCTCGACATCAATACTGGCTAGATTTGCACCAGGGGGCACCATCACATTTTCAATATTCTTGAGCACATGTCTGGTATCCTGTACATAGGAAGGTAATTTCTTGACCATTTCTTTGAGGAGAGCATCCAGACATCTGCCCATCCATTCCAGAGGGCCCTTTAATGCCGACACAATAGGTCTGCCGGGGGGGGGATGGGTTGCATTGTCCCTTTTGGACATTGCCCTTCACTTCCTGTCCCATATCCACAACAGGAAGTGCAAGGAAAGCCCTCCAACCTGAGGGAATACCTGGTTGTCACTAGAACTAGTGTCCCCATTTAAATATTTCCCCTCATTTTCTGTTCTGGTGACCACTGACCACCAAATTTGGAGCTTTCACTTTCAGGGATGAAAGTCACCGGGAAAAATAGAGAGGGGGAATTTCTCATTTTCTCTAACAAGGCATAGACAGCAATAAACACCTGAAAGGGTTTCTAATCCCTCCCCACTCTATCCAAAACTAAAGAGAAAATGCTGCCTTTAGTTATTCTTTAAAGTGGTTGTAAACCTCTGAAACGAAAACAATGAACAATGCATTTCCTTCCATAGTGTGTACGTGCCTCAATCCAAAGAAGGTACACACTATGAGATTTCTGGCTACTGTCTCACTTCTCTGCATGTTTCACTTATGACATACTGTGCCGACTCCAAGAGATCAGGGGGAAGGGGAAGGAAGCTTCAGCATACAGCCCATGATTGACAGCCTTGGATGTGCATGTTTCCCTATGGGACTGTGCAGAGGGGGGAGTGTCCATTCTCTCCACTCAGGTCTCAGATTACACACAGCTCCCTCTTCTATTCTGGGCAGTGTGCAAGATCAGATCCCCACCCCCTGCCTTCGTGAGGTGAAAAAAAACTGTGTAAATTCTCTTCTTTGAATGGCTGTAGAGAAGAAAGTGCTGAAGATACAACTTATGTAGGAGGATTTGTTTAATCTCTGTGTATCACCTATGAGAATTCACTTCACTGGGTATTTTTAAAGGTTTACAACCACTTTAATATTAAGATTTCATGTAGCACAAGTACTAGCCTATAATACAGAACCAAATTCTCCAGGTTGGGTGTAAACATTAAACATTTGCTCGGAAATGTTTTTTTTCTTTTGACTGATTAGCCTTAAAGTTATATTTAAATAGACCCAAGTTCTAGTTTCATTTGTGCATAATTTTTACAAGTTTGTAAGTTGCACAGGAAGTGGTAATGCAGCTTCCTGCTTTTATGGGTTGAAGGCTGACAAGGCAATTTCGATGTTACAAGTGGAGGCCACACAAAATAAAGAGCAGTGTCGTAGTCACACAGTGCATCCATTAGCTACAGATGTGAAAGAGGCTCAGGTGGCAAGTCAAAAATGGGGAACTGCGCCAGGAAATCCAGGTAAGGAAACCAACGGTGTGGTTTTCACTTTTTAGGGAAGTAAAACGAGAGCAGCGTTCTGCTTGTTCGTCGATTGCATACCACCAGAAGCTTAAGACATTTTGTCAGGTCTAGGTGGAAAGGGGAACAAATGCTCGCTATTGAAAAAAGATCTTCTAAGACAGCGGTAAATCTCTGCAAATGGTAACACGGGGTGGAGACTGATCAAGCAAAGAGGTGTAAGAGATGGTGCAACAGGACATGCCTAGCTAATAGGGGTATTCTTCCTAAGATGATGGAGATGTCTATAGTGCCTAACTGAAATGTAAAGGGCCCAACTGTGAGGAAAAAAACACTACTTACTCTGAAGAGTTTGAGTAAGACCTTGCAAGGTGAGCAGGTACGTGTTGCCATTTCCTTGGTGAATTGGTCAGCATCGGATATCAACATAAGGATATAGTATTAAAAGCTGGTTCACACCCTACATGCATGAAAACTCATGGGGAAACCACGCAGATTTCACTTGCAGAGGCATCAGTTTCACATCAGTTTTCATGCACATTTCAGTGAGTTTTTATGCATGTTAACGTCAGTTTTCATGCACGTCAGTTATGTGCTCTCTTCACACCAATGCTGATTTTATATCAGTTTTTGTTTTCTTTGCTGAAAACTGCATTCATGTTGCAAATTCCTGCGCAGAAAAAATCCAGACATTGTGGTGTGAACAGGAAACATAGAGAACCATTGTTTTCTTTGAGCACTTGCAGAACGCGTGCATAAAAACTGATGTCTCTGCATCATTGGCTAGAAATAACTGTTGTGACGGACCCCGCACTCAAGAGGAGTATGTACCGTATAAGCTTCCCTTGCCCAAGACCAGCACAATCCAAGATCCCTTAGCCCACCCAGTCACTAGCCGTAACTCAGTGGAGGGTAGTAAGAAAATATAAGGCTTTTATTGAAGAACAGACGCAAGTAAATTCTGAAGAATCATTTGATATACTTCCCAAATTCCACAAGCTATGTGCCAGAAAGAGACATCAGAATGATCAGAACCTGATGATGAATTTTCCCACCAATTGCTATCGCTCAGTTCTTCACATAACTCAGTTTCGCTGTCGCTGTTTTCCAGTTCGTCTAAAAGCGCTTTTGCGCAAAAAGAACGCTTTTTGGACGCTATGGTCGTTCTCTATTTTCCCGGCACAAAGTACTGGAAAAGCACAGGCAGGACACTGGAAAAGTCACCAGGTGAAATCCTGTGGTGAAATGGAATGATACAGTGTAATCCGTCAGGATCACAGCTTTCTATCGTGTCATTTGGTGTATTTACATTTTTGAATTTGCTGCCGATTCCATCCCCCTGCGTTGCAATGCTCGCAGGGAGGGAACCAGCAGGCAAGTGCCGGCATCTGCGGAGCACAGAGCGGGGAGAGAGTGTCAGGATGGCTGCAGGATGACAGGGGAGGACAGCGGGGGATCGCAGGGAAGGTGAGTGTGATTCTGGGGTAATCCCGAGTGTGGCTTTTGGTACTGAAAATTACCCCCGAGCCACACTCAGGAATACCACTAGAGAGGTTAAGTAGGCCCCAGAAGGTTTTAAAAATAAAAAATTAGTTTAGACTATAATACACAATTTCAATTTAGATCTGTCCCCTGCAGTTCTTTATGCCCAATATATGTCCCCGGCCTTCCTAGTTGAATGAAGCCCAATGTCACTCAACCCTGGAAGACTAGGTACATACTATGAATTTAAGAACGTCAGTAGGCTCTTTACCGAGATTGGAGATGCAGGGTGTCAGGCTGACACCTCGCATCACCGATCGCCGCTCTGCGCGCCCCCGGGGGGCACACAGAGCGTATTATCCTGCCGCCGTCATATGACGTCCGGTCAGGATAATACAACCACAATCCCGCCGTCAATTTGCTATAGGGCGGGCGGGATGTGGTTAAGAAGAAACTGCACTTGAAGAGAAAATTTGACATTGTCTCAAAAAATGTTCTAAAGTGACAAAAGCGGCAACTCTACTATGAGATATTACCACAATGGGGACTCAAATTAGCAAAAAAGAGTCGCACTACAAAATAATAATAATATAACAACCATAAGGGCTCTTTTTTCCATGTGTGTAGTGAACAGCTATCACCAATGTGAATTCCAGCCTGACACCACCAACCTAATGTGGAAAGAATACAGGCTTACCAGCTTTACATAACCTTCTAAAAAGAAAGGTCTACAAAGTGTGTGGGCAAACAACCTAGCCAGAGTCTTCCTGTAGCATTCCTATAGGGTCCCTTTAGAGGCAGATGTTTGAGCAATAGCGATCGTCTCTGGATCATCCCCATAGGCTCATCTCCAAAAACATGGAGGGAATGCTCCTCCACATAGTGTAAAACCTTTTAGTATGTTTATTAAAAATATAAGATTGCACTTACATCAATATAATGCAAATATCACCTTTAAAGGAAATACTCCCTGGTCGGCATACAGCAAACAATCCACACTTTCGGGAACAGAGACACGCGATGATGTCAGCAGGTCGCTTCATCCTACACGTTTCGTCACAGGTGACATCATCGCATTTCTCTGTTCCCAGAAATGATGGTTGCCTGCTGTATGTCGGCCAGGACCCTCAGCATCTGCTCAAACATCTGCCTCTAAAGAGACCCTAAAGGAACGCTGCAGGAATACCCTGGCCGGGTTGTTTTGTTCACACAAAGGGAGGTAAATTAAAAAAGCAACCTAATATACAGCGGGGGGGGGGGGGACTTTTAGTGGGGTGAAGGGGTGATCCCCTGGTGGGGAGCTGAGCCCAGAGTAAGCCAATAAATTGAAACAAGGCAAGCTATCCCTTACTCTACTCTTTCCAGAACCCTCACTATGCCTACATGTACCAAGAAAGGCAAGAAGGATTAAAAATGTACTTTTCCTCAAACCAAACGGACACAATTTTATTTTGGCAATCAAATCTTTCATAGGAGGAAGATTGGCAATCAAATCTTCCATCATCCAAAATTGTATTTGTAATTGTATTTTCAGTTTTATTTATGCTTTTGTTTTTATCTATATGTATTACTGGTTTGTATATGGAAATAGGAAGTATGTACTATATGGAAACCATGAACCCACCCTGCTGGAGGAGGATTGGCAGTGATGCACATGGGATGGGTTCCAGCACCACTGCCACACCCCCAGAGGGAGGAGCTCTGTAGACCACATGGGTGCGGTTTGGGCCTTTACACTGGTATTGAAACCTGTGAGTAGATCATGTCACAGTGGCTCTGAGGAAGAGGCATATGCCTTGAAACGTGTCAGCCATCATCCTAATAAGACTAAGGACACCTGTATGGACTACTTCTGATACTCAAGTTTATGAGTCTGATGTGATTGATTTTCACCTGCATTTGTGAGTAGCCATTTTTATGTTTTAATAATACAAGCCTATATTGAGGATAATGCGCTAGGTCGGTGCGCCCTTCTTTTGTGTTTTTGTACGCTGCAGGAATACCCTGGCCGGGTTGTTTGGTCGCACAAAGGGAGGTAAATTTAAAAAGCAACCTAATATACAGCGGGGGGGGGGGACTTTTAGTGGGCTGAAGGGGTGATCCCCTGGTGGGGAGCTGAGCCCAGAGTAAGCTAATAAATTGAAACAAGGCAAGCTATCCCTTACTCTACTCTTTCCAGGACCCTCACTATGCCTACATGTACCAAGAAAGGCAAGAAGGGTTAAAAATGTACTTTTCCTCAAACCAAACGGACACAATTTTATTTTGGCAATCAAATCTTCCATAGGTAACAAATACCAAAACTCTGTTTATTGATTCTATAACCAGATATCCCCATTGTGCTGGGGATGTAACTCTGACATTGATACCAATGCCCACATATTCAGGTCTTTCACAATACCACTCTGTATACTCCTCCTTCTCTGTGGGAGTTAGTAGACTGATCTAATCTCAGCTACAACTTTCCTTCACACTTGTACATGTAGATCTGAGTGTAAGATATACTGTATATTCTTGGATTGACCCTGAAGTCACAGTGTACAATGACACAAAGAATTGGGCGGAGCTGGGTAATGTCCCTTCAGGTGAGAGATTGAAACCGGAACTAGTGGTATCACACTATGACTTTTGTGCTTAGTTTTACTCTTTAGTCTTGTGAGTGTTTTTTTGGTCGATTTTCTGATTTTAATTTAACCACTTCAATACAGGGCACTTTCACCCCCTTCCTGCCCAGGCTAATTTTCAGCTTTTAGCGCTGTTGCAATCTGAATGACTATTGAACATCATGCAACACTGTACCGAAACCAAATTTATGTAATTTTTTCCCACAAATAGAGTTTTCTTTTGGTGGTATTTGATCACCGCAAGTTTTTTTCTTTTTTGCTAAACAAATTAAAAAAGACTGAAAAGTTTGAAAAATAAAAAAAAGTTTTTTGTTTATGTTATAAAATGTTGTAAATAAATACGTTTTTCCTGCACTGATGAGGCCACACTGACAGGCACTGAAGAGGAGGCACTGATGGGGTGGCACTGATGATGAGGCACTAATATGCAGCGCTGATGGGCACTGATAGGTAGCACGGATATGCAGCATTGGTGGGCACTGATAGGCAACACTGATGGGTACTGATAGGCAGCACTGATGGGCACTGATAGGCGACACAGATGGGCACTGATAGGCAGCACTGATAGGTGGCACTGATGGGCACTGATGGGCACTGATAGGCGGCACTGATGGGCATCGGTGGGCGGTACTGATAGATGGCAAAGATGGGCACTGGTGGGCAGCACTGATAGATGGCAATGATGGGCAGCACTGATGAGGAGGGCACTGACAGGCTCCCTGAGAACTGATTGGCATCCCTGGTGGCATGGGTGGGCAATCCCTGGTGGCTCTAGTGGCATCCCCCAAGGGTCTGCACTGGGAATAAATTCTCTGATTACCAGCACAGACCCTCCCCCCCCCCGCCCCATCAGGAGAGCCGCCGATCGGCTCTCCTCTACTCTCACCTGTCAGGCGCGAGCTGAGGAAAGCCGATCAACGGCACTTCCTATTTACTATGTGACCAGGTGTGATTGGACACATCTGGTCACATGGTAAAGAGCCTACATCATTAGGTTTTTTACCGGGATGGGAGATGCGGTGTGTCAGAGTGACACACCACACCACTGGGGGTGCGCAGAGCGCTCTATCCTGCTGGACGTGATATGATGGCCAGTCAGGTTAGTGCAACCACTTTGCTGCCGTCATTTTGCTATTTGGCGGGCGGCAAGTGTTACACTATCCTGGATTTCCCTTCTGTCTTTGGGCTATAATATATATGGCTAAGTGGTGTAGAGACCTGCACATTTATTCTTTGGGGTTAGAAAAAAGTGAGTAATACTACTCAGGTGGTTGCGCTCAGGATTGACCAATGATAAGTGTAGGGGAAAAATGATTTTTTTTTTAAAAGTGAATTTTATATAAGCTGCTAGTTTAGACAACAATAGGTTGTGAAGAATAAGGATATAGTTGGAAATTCATGTGATCACTTCTCCATCCAACCAATATGGTAACCCCAAAGAATAAGGATATAGTAAAAAAAAAAAAAAAAAAAAAACAGCGCTCATATGTGAATGACAAAAATGTCTCCTTTCATAAAATAAAATATTTGTGTATAAATGAACTCAGTGTCCTATTCCACCGAATAGGCAAATCAATATTAATAACACAATAAAAATTAATTATATAGAAAGTGATTTGTGCACAACTGGATAAATATAAAAAATATAAAATATATATAGATCTCTGTGCATGGCAGACTGGGGAGCAGCAATACCTCTGAGTGAGGCATTTGAAGCGTTCTGCTGTTGGGAAAGTGTTGGGGATGGATTCGATGATCCAAACCTTGAGGCCCAAAGATGACTTCTGGTGATGTTTATGAAAATGTCGGGGAACGCTGTGCCGGTATTTGCAAACTGAAATGTAAGTGACTACTTTTTTGGAATAAAATATTATATTGAATACTACACTATGAGCCTCCCTACTGCTCTTTCCATCTCTATGCTGATACCCTACCACTAACGAGTGTAGGAGTGGCAAATAGAGGAATCTCCAGCACAGCCCCCACCCCGCTCTCTACTGAGGGACACAGCGGACCCCCCTCTAAGGATATCTCAAACCCTAGGACAACAACCCTTGGTGTATCATCCTGAGTAGAGGGACCCCTGAGAGCTGACCCATAGAGACCACTTACCTACGCAAGACCCCAAGGGGTCATCTGGTAAGTGGGAAGCGTATAAGGTGGAGGATACTCACGCTCCAGATACCCACTAAAGTCACCTGTTTACAGAGCACGAATCTGCACTTTTTTTTGGAATTTACTTGAATATTATCACCGTTTGGAGCACTATCATTTTATTAGCATACACAGCTAGTGTTTGCTGTTTGCACAAGGACTGTTACTATTGCACTATTATATAATATATATTTTATATTTTTTTTTATATTTATCCAATTGTGCACAAATCACTTTATATATAATTATGTTTTATTGTGTTATTAATATTGATTTGCCTATTCGGTGGAAAAGGACACTGAGTTAATTTATACACAAATATTTTATTTTATGAACTGGGACATTTTTGTCATTCACATATGAGCGCTGTTTTTTATATTTTTACTATATCCTTATTCTTTGGGGTTACCATATTGGTTGGATGGAGGAGTGATCACATGAATTTCATCAAGCGCATGAGACTTGTATTAATTTATGGGTCGAATCCTGAGATGAGCGTTCATTCTAGAAGGTGGTGAAACACTGTCTTTTGGTGTATTTGTGCATTATCAAGATATCACTGTGCAATCACTCTACTGATTGAACTTTGAGTTTACATTTACTTCATGCACTTTTATCATTTCCTGACATCAAGGGGGAGATTTACAAAAACTGGAGTGTGAAAAATCTGGTGCAGCTCTCCATAGAAACCAGTCAGCTTCCAGGTTTTATTGTCAAAGCTTAATTGAAAAAGCTGAAGTTAGAAGCTGATTGGCTGACATGCACAACTGCACCAGATTTTGCGCTCTCCAGCTTCAGTAAATCAACCTCAATGTGTCTAAAGATTCACAGCTATGATATATTTATATTGCACTGCATGGAATAATGTGTGATTTGATGTGCACTTTTTATTCTTTTATTAATTTATGATTTTCTTACCAATACATGTTGATTGATTGTTGATACTGTGATCTAAGAGTCATTTTATATTACTCTTGTATTCTTATGAAAAAGTACAGCGCTACACTGATTCACTTTAATTTTGTGCTTTTATTTGATGTGGGAACACATTTGAGTGTATGCAGCAATTCTTGGTTTGATTAGAAATTTTGTGGTATTATATGACACGTATGAGTATTTTTGTTTAGTAGTATTCTTGGATTGTATTTTGTGTAATTTGTTGCATTCTTGCTAATTATATATCCTTTCACCTTCCTTCTTCTTAAAACTGCTGACGCAGAATATCTTCCTAAGGTTCTCTCGGTGGCTACACACTGCTGCATAACACCTTGTTTTGGTTCCAGCACAGTTTTCTAGCAGCAACCCGTAAGGTTACTTATTTGCAGTGGGCATCAATGCTCGCTTCTAGAGTTGTAGTGCACTAAGGACCAATGTCTCAGAATGACTATTTGAATGGGAGCCTTCGGGCCCATACGCTACACAACTTCTCTTGTTAAATGTAGTATGGTCTTTGGTGTATTTATTTTGTTTGCCTCACTAAGGCTGTTACAGCCGACCATTGAGAATGTTATACCGCTGTTTGATGTTTTCTATCCTTATTTTTTTATATTTGTACTCTGAAAATTTTCAATAAAAACCATTGAAAAAGAAAACTGCTGACACAGTTTTTTGGCATCTCAACTGGCTATCCCAGTGCATGTGGTGGGAGACTATAATAATATTCTTGACCTGGCTTTAGACACTCCCCATAACTACACCTTAGTACAGCCTTTTTCAACCAGGGTGCCTTGAGGTTTCTTAAGGGGTGCCTTGGCAAAATGCCTAAAAATTTCCCAAAAATGTTATACAAGCCAGCATGTGGATGAAGTCTACCTTTTAGTTACACAAAACCACAGGTTTTCATTGTGCACCATTACAACCTTATAGCTGCCGGCATCAAAACGACCAATGGCATCATCAGTTGATATGGAGGATGTCAATTGCTTGCATAGTATCCTTGTTTGACCCTCCCCTGCCCCTCCCCATCAGTGTTGGGGTCACATTAGCTGAGTGATGAAGAAAAACTAGGATAGAAACATTGGAATCCTAGTCAGTACCAGTTTGCAAAAGTGTATTTGCTTTGGAAGAATAAATCACCTCTAACGCTGGGTGTCCTACTTGTGTGGATGTTGCTGCATTATATAAAACTATCAGAATAGTTTTTACACTTTAGAATGGGGTGCCTCAAGATTGTCCATAATTTGTACTGGAGAAAGGTTGACAAACACTGCCTTAGTACTCAAACCCATACATCATTTGCCATATATATCTTTGAAATAGGCTTGAAAGACTTTCAGAGGTATCAACACCCTAATTGTAAGCAATTCTTCTGTTACTCTGGAACCCATTCATCACTCATTCGTCACATACTTAACCTTGGTCAATGGAATGCTGCTGCCATTTGCTGTGTCCCCCCAATATGCCCCTAGAGGTCTTTCAGGCCACTCTCCTCACATATTATTATTATTATTATTATTATTCGGGATTTATATAGCGCCAGCAGTTTACGCAGCGTTTTACAATGTCAAAGGGAGACAATGCAGTTACAATACAATAAAATACAAGAGGATTAAGAGGCCCTGCTCAGAAGAGCTTACAATCAAATGGGGTGGGGCAGGTGTTACAAGAGGTGGTAACAGTAGGGAATGAGCTGATGGAAGATTAGTGATAGGCTTCCTGAAAAGATGAGTTTTCAGGGATCGCCTGAAAGCAGCTAGAGTAGGAGATAGCCGTACAGGTTGAGGTAGAGCATTCCAGAGGATGGGAGAGGCCCTGGAGAAATCCTGGAGACAAGCATGGGAGGAGGAGACAAGGGAGCTTGAGAGTAGGAGGTCTTGAGAGGAGCGGAGAGGACGGTTTGGGTCATATTTGGAGACAAGATTGGTAATGTAGCTCGGGGCAGAGTTGTGACTGGCTTTGTATGTTGTGGTTAGTATTTTTAATTTAATTCGCTGGGCAATCGGGAGCCAGTGTAGGGATTGGCAGAGAGGGGTGGCAGACGCTGAGCGGTTGGTAAGGTGGATAAGCCTGGCAGCAGCATTCATAATAGACTGAAGAGGAGATAGCCTATGGAGTGGTAGGCCTATGAGAAGGGAGTTGAAATAGTCGAGGCGAGAAATAACAAGGGAGTGAATGAGTAGCTTGGTGGTTTCAGTTGTTAAAAAGGGGCGAATTTTAGAGATGTTGCAGAGGTGAAGTCTACAAGCTTTTGACAATGATTGGATTTGGGGCTGAAAGGACAGGTCAGGGTCTAGGATTACACCTAGTACCCTGGCTTGAGGGGAGGGATTGATGGTGGCATAACTAATTTTGATGGAAAAGTCATGGAGGGGGGCATGGACAGGGGGGAATATTACCAGCTCAGTTTTAGAGAGATTTAGTTTGAGGAAGTGGTGTGACATCCATGTTGATATGTCAGTGAGTAAGTTAGCAATGAGGGAGGAGACTGAAGGAGAGAGGTGAGGAGTAGACAGATAGATTTGAGTGTCATCGGCGTATAGATGGTATTGGTAGCCGTAGGCGGTTATCAAGTGACCAAGGGAGGCGGTGTAGATAGAGAAGAGGAGGGGTCCAAGAACAGAGCCTTGGGGAACCCCCATAGAAAGGGGCAATGGGGAGGAGGAGGTAGAGTTGTGGGTAACACTGAAGGAGCGCTGTGATAGGTAGGAGGAGAACCAAGATAGAGCCGAATCTTGGAGGCCAAGGGAACGGAGTTTATTAAGAAGGAGTAGGTGGTCAACAGTATCAAAGGCCGCAGAGAGGTAAAGTAATAGGAGTATGGAGTAGTGGCCATTGGTTTTAGCAGTTAGTAAATCGTTGGTGATTTTTAGTAAGGCAGTTTCTGTGGAGTGCTGCGAGCAAAAGCCAGACTGTAAGGGATCAAGAAGGTTATTTTCACTAAGTTAGGAGCTGAGACGGTTATAGACTAAGCGTTCTAGAAGTTTAGAAATGAATGGGAGCAGTGAAATGCGTCTTAGGTTGTTCAGGTTGGTGGAGTCCAGTGAGGGAGAGTGAGCGAAGGGTCCTGTCCTGTCTGTCCTATCCTCTCCTGTCTCCTGTCTCGCTGCGGGGGGATGGTGTGCAGCCTGGTGTGGTCCGGGGGGGGGTGTATGGTGCGGTCGGTCTGCCGCCCCCCCCCCCCGGCCCATGGAGCACCAGCCGCCACTGACGGAAGTTGATCGGCAGATCGGTTTCTGTACAATCAGCCTACCTATACTTGAATAAAAATTTGGCCTTGCATCTGTTCCTTGCTGAACCGGACACATTTCAATCCATGTATGACCAGCGTTACCCAGACAGAGACAACTCATCCTTACTCACACCCATACGTATTTTACACACGCCACCAATAAACTGAAAAATAAATATCTGCGCCATCTTGAGACAATACCCTTATATGGCTGTTTATTGTCTTTATTATACTAGTTTTACTTACCTTTTACACTGGAAGTAATGTGAGGGATAAGAACCGGAAATGTTCAGTGTTGGAAAATCCCATTGTACAATTGTCTGTTACATAATATCTCATTATTCACCCTCTATGTGGATGTGGCATGTATAAACCAGAAAAAGAAGGTACGCAACATGTGTGGTAACATCATACTGTAATGTATACTTTACAAATAGCTAAAAAGATCAATGGTGTCAGTGGGAACTTACCTGAGAGGCAGAAGTTGCTCATTGCTCAAGGAACCCCTAGCAACCTCTGGAGGAACCCCATAGATTCATGGAACCCTGGTTGAGAAACTCTGACTTAAAGTGACACTAAACTCTAAACGTTATATTCCAGTATGTGTTCTTAACTCCAAAAAGTGCCTTCTATTGCTCTTGGCCTCCTCCAAATTTCCAAGTGTGGCCCTAGCCCTGGGAGAGAAAACCATGGACGCCGTGCTGGTGCCCAGCTGGCTCTTTACCAACTAAAGACATCGTCAGTTTGTAGCACACGGGCTGGTGGCCCCCTACACTGGGAAGGGTTGCCAACCATCAGTAAATTTACTGACAGTTTGTAAAAATATATGATTTTTTACAACTGTCTGTAAATATCAGGGGCTGATCATTTCTCATGCTGTGTTGACTTTTAACCACTTCTGGACCGGAAGGATTTGCCCCCTTAACCTCCTAGGCGGTAATCCCGAGCGTGACTCGGGGTTGATTTTTCATATCAGGAGCGGTAACCCCGAGTCACGCTCGGGGTGGATTGCAGAGAGCGCAGCGGTGTTCTCTTACCTTATCCTGGCGATCCAGCGATGATCTCTCATTGCTGAGATCGCCAGCCGAGAGTCCCACCGCTCCTCCGTCCCTCCGTCGGTCTGATCACTTCCTAGTTCCGTTCCCTGCAACAGCAATGCTGCATGGGAGCGGAACTAGGGAGGGAAATAAAAAAAAAAAAAAAAAACGTTATATATATATATATGCGCATATATATATATATATGCGCATATATATATATATATATATATATATATATATATATATATATATATATACCGGTGTATATATATATATATATATTGTAACAGGAAGTCAGCTAAATCTGGGAATGTAGTCACAGGAAGGAGATACATTTCCACCTGATTTAGAAAGTCCATTAATTAATTTAGGGTGTTGGCTACAGAGCTAGCCAGCAGGAAGTTGAAAGGCCTTCACCTGTTCAGAATGAGGGAGTTAAGGCTCTATAATTTGTTCAGAGAAAGTCCTATTGTTTGCTGCCTCCAGAAGCTGCATCCTGAAGCCATGTGGGCTGGGAGGGGTTTTGGGGTCTGTCCTGAGTGAGCCTCAGAAATGTGGTGACACGTGGCTTGAATCACCCCTTTGGAATAAACCGTTCCTTCAAAAACTTCAAGCATTGGAAAATGTATCATTAGAGCTTCAGCAAACAAAAGAGTTGTGTAAGAAATGTGATGATTTCTCAGTTCAGGCTGAAAACCTAGTGGAGAAAACTAAAGCGGAGAAAACTAAAGCAAGTGATATAAATCTGGGAGAAAAAAGAAAACGCCACCTAGTGGAGAAAACTAAGGCTGTTGGTGAAAACGTGAAGCAAATGAATAAGTGCCTTTCAGGGAGTGTTTCCAAAATGGAACTGGTGAAAGACGGGTGGCAGAAGTTTGATCGTGATCTTGAGATGCATTCCATGTGGAATTCAGATAGAGAAAAGGAACTAGGTGACTTTGAGCGGTCAAATAGTTCAGCAGAAAGTGCATTGAAGAAACCTGTAAAAGAATGTGTTGCAGTTCCATGCTTCTTCACTGATGCAGAGAGGAGGTCTATAATGGATACCACCCAGATCGCTGGGTTCAACTGTGTTGTTGCCTTTGACCCCTATGTTGGTGGAAGGAAAGTTGATGATGTTCTGGTTGGCTTCTTCTGTGAAGAGTTTGGCAAGAAATATAAACTCAATATCAAATCAAATAGTAGGCCTTTACTGCGACTCGCTCAGGAGGGCGAAAAGTTTAAGAAGTTGATGAGTGCAAATGCTTCAGATCTGCCTATGAATATGAAATGTTTGGTGAATGATATTGATGTCTCTGGGAAAAGGAACAGGGGTCACTTTGAAGAAATGTGTGACAGCCTGTTGTCTCAATTGGAAAATCCTCTGCACAGCATCTTAGAGCAAGCAAAGCTCAAGAAGGAAGATCATTCCCTTTTACAACAAAAAGTCAATGATTGTGTACAGCTGTATGGAGAGGCAACTCAAGTCACAGAGGGATGTCAAGAGTCCCTACTTGGAACAAAGCTTAGTGAAGCAAAGGTTCTCAAAGTTTTGTGGAAAACATTTATGGATTGCAGAGAGAGGCGTCTTAAGAATGTTGAAGACATTAAGACTAGCCCAATTGAGTTGCCTATGGATCACGGTCCTCCGTGGTGGATTGGACAGACGGTTATGAGGGACAAGCTGTCTGACATTTATGAGAAAGCTGTCAATGAAGATGACAGAAACGAGAAGGAGCGAAATGATGCCAAAAATGCAGTTGAAGAATGTGTATATGAGATGAGAGACAAACTGTGTGGCATTTATGAGAAATCCGTCAATGAAGATGACAAAACAGTTTCATCCGGAAGCTTGAGGATAATAGGAGGCTTATCAGTGAGTCAGCAGTGCTTGACACATGCGTGCCTGGAAATCTGTGTCCCAACCCTAGGGTTGAAACAAGAGGGGGGGGTATGTAACAGGAAGTCAGCTAAATCTGGGAATGTAGTCACAGGAAGGAGATACATTTCCACCTGATTTAGAAAGTCCATTAATTAATTTAGGGTGTTGGCTACAGAGCTAGCCAGCAGGAAGTTGAAAGGCCTTCACCTGTTCAGAATGAGGGAGTTAAGGCTCTATAATTTGTTCAGAGAAAGTCCTATTGTTTGCTGCCTCCAGAAGCTGCATCCTGAAGCCATGTGGGCTGGGAGCAGGAGGACAGTCAGCGTGTGCCTCCCGACAGGATGTGTGGGCCTGGGAGAAGACCCCCCGGAGTGATGTGTGCCCGGGACGGTAACCAAGGGTGAATACGTCTCAAAGGTGAGAAGACGAACTGTTGATGTGAAAGAAACAAAGGACTGTGTTGCCCTGTGAAGCTATTATAAAAGGACTATTGAGTGTCCGCTGTAGGACAAGGAAGTCTGCCCGACGGTAGGTTGGAGACAGACACTTAGGCAGGTTCCAGTTGTGAGAAGGTAGCCGCCCACAGAGGCAAGGATTTATTTTCTGTTTTATTTTATTTTGGATGTTTTGCTGCATACAGCCTGGTGAAGAAAACACCATTTAATAAACCACACTGTTTGTTTGCAAGCACTTGTCGGCTACCTCTCTGGGAAAACGCACCCCCCAAGGGGTCATCCACACCCGCCACCGAGCTAATCCCTCACATATGGTGGAGGTATGCAGTGGGCATAAGCAAAGATCCCTGCAAGGAAGTGCAAATGTTTGATGAACTTTATCTGGTGCATGAGATTGCACAATCTATGTGTGCAGGAGAGAAGATCCTGACAGAAAACAAAAAAAAAAAAAAAAGTGTTTTAAAGAGACAGCGGTCTCAAAATTATTTGATGAACTTTGTTGTGTCTGGTGCAAGTGACTGCACAAACTGTGTGCGCAGGAAAAGAGATCCTGCAAGAGAGAGAAAAACTACATGTGTTGAAGAGACAGTGGTCTGAAAATTGTTTGCTGGACTGTGAAAAATTTGTTTGTGGAGTTATTGAAGATGGGGCGGTCCAAACGCCTGAAAAATGCAAAGATAGATGAAATGAGAGACCGGATTCTATGGATGGAGGGGATGTTGCCGTCTGAACCAGCCCCATCCATGCCTAAAGAGAGTCTACTAAAGAGGAAGGTTGTTGTCCCTAGCAACACTGATGAAACTGCTATGGAGACGCAGTGTGCTCAGATGAAAAGTAAACTCAAAATGGAGGAGATGTTGAAACATCTGATTATATCAAATGCAGCTCAACAGCAAGCAAATGCAGCTCAACAGCAGGCAAATGCGGATTTTCAGCAGAGCTTTGCAGCTCAACAAAAGGCTCATCAAGAGAGCATGGCAGGCTGGAAACAGAGACGCCAGCAGCCAATGGAGGCCATCGGTTTGGAGGAAACCGAGTATGTGTGCAGGGCTGAGTTGGATGCCTTGCAACGGAAAATGGAAGAAAAGGAACAAGCCTTGGAATTGCTTAAAATGGAGCATAGAAACTTGCAGGAAACAAATGAACTACTCAAGTCTCATGTGTCACAGTGGGAAGAATCCACTGCTCTTCTTTTGGTCGAGTTGCAAAAACGCAGAGAGACTATAATGGAGAAAGATACCATCCTCATGGAAAAGGAAAGTGAAATTCAGACTTTGCAGAAGCAAAGTATGGCTGATATGTTGGAGTTGCGTAATCAGCTGGAAAAAAGTCTTCAGTCTTTGGGAGCTACAAAAATAGACCTGCAGGAGTCGCAGGAACAGAATGTTGCTCTGGAAGCGACATTGTCTCTCAGCGACAAAGAGAAAAGTGAAAGAGAGGCTAAATTACTGAGTACTGTGTATGAGCTCACTACTTTAAGCAATGTGGTAGATGAATGGCGTGCGGACTGTGAAAGTTGGAAAGGGGAAGCCCAACGTGTCCAGCAGCAGTTAAAGGAGAAAGAAGCCTGTGTGGCAGAATTACATTCTTATTCCCAGATGCTAGCCAATGAGGTGAAGGCTCTTATGCAGGGAAAAGAAGATTGTGAACATAAGAGGGAAAAAGTAGAGGCACAGCTTCTGGAATCGCAAGTCAAGGTGTCAGAAGGTGACCGATTGTGTGCTAAGCTGTCAGAGAAGGCAAACCGACTGCAGGTTGAGTTGGACAATGTTACAAATCAGCTTTCTCAAGCAGACAGAAAATCTAGAGAAATTGCGGAAGATTTTTCTATCTTGGAATCGCAGCTGCAAGACACGCAGGAACTCTTACAGGAAGAGAGGTGTCAAAGGCTGAGTTTTAGCACAAAGCTCAAACAAATGGAAGATGAGAAAAATGGCTTCCTGGAACAATTAAAAGAGGAGGCGGAAGCAAAGAAAAACCTATCAGAGCAAGTCGCAACATTGCAAGCTCAGATAGCGGTTATGAAAAAACGCATGGAAGAAAGCGTTGGTTCATTACAGTGTGTTGAAGATGTGAAAAAGAAGTTTGATCAGATGCTTGGTGAAGAGAAGAATGTGTCTGCAAAATATGCAGAAGAACGCGCACGTGCAGAAACGGAGGTGCGTGATAACGAGAGCAAAGCCCTGTTCTTGGCTCGCTCTTTGGAGGAAGCTCTAGAGTGTAAGGCTGAACTAGAAAGTGTTAAACAGCTGCGTACAGAAATGGAAGAATTGGTCAGCTCCAAGGATGATGTTGTGAAAAGAGTTCAGGAGCTAGAAAAGTCTAAGCGAGCCTTAGAACAGCAAGTAGAAGAGATGAAGATTCCGTTGCAGGAACTGGAAGAGGAATTCCAGGCAACAGAGGATCTGTCCCAAAGAGGGGATAGTGTGCCTGATGCAGTTTTTAAAAGGATCAGTGTTTTGGGGTCTGTCCTGAGTGAGCCTCAGAAATGTGGTGACACGTGGCTTGAATCACCCCTTTGGAATAAACCGTTCCTTCAAAAACTTCAAGCATTGGAAAATGTATCATTAGAGCTTCAGCAAACAAAAGAGTTGTGTAAGAAATGTGATGATTTCTCAGTTCAGGCTGAAAACCTAGTGGAGAAAACTAAAGCGGAGAAAACTAAAGCAAGTGATATAAATCTGGGAGAAAAAAGAAAACGCCACCTAGTGGAGAAAACTAAGGCTGTTGGTGAAAACGTGAAGCAAATGAATAAGTGCCTTTCAGGGAGTGTTTCCAAAATGGAACTGGTGAAAGACGGGTGGCAGAAGTTTGATCGTGATCTTGAGATGCATTCCATGTGGAATTCAGATAGAGAAAAGGAACTAGGTGACTTTGAGCGGTCAAATAGTTCAGCAGAAAGTGCATTGAAGAAACCTGTAAAAGAATGTGTTGCAGTTCCATGCTTCTTCACTGATGCAGAGAGGAGGTCTATAATGGATACCACCCAGATCGCTGGGTTCAACTGTGTTGTTGCCTTTGACCCCTATGTTGGTGGAAGGAAAGTTGATGATGTTCTGGTTGGCTTCTTCTGTGAAGAGTTTGGCAAGAAATATAAACTCAATATCAAATCAAATAGTAGGCCTTTACTGCGACTCGCTCAGGAGGGCGAAAAGTTTAAGAAGTTGATGAGTGCAAATGCTTCAGATCTGCCTATGAATATGAAATGTTTGGTGAATGATATTGATGTCTCTGGGAAAAGGAACAGGGGTCACTTTGAAGAAATGTGTGACAGCCTGTTGTCTCAATTGGAAAATCCTCTGCACAGCATCTTAGAGCAAGCAAAGCTCAAGAAGGAAGATCATTCCCTTTTACAACAAAAAGTCAATGATTGTGTACAGCTGTATGGAGAGGCAACTCAAGTCACAGAGGGATGTCAAGAGTCCCTACTTGGAACAAAGCTTAGTGAAGCAAAGGTTCTCAAAGTTTTGTGGAAAACATTTATGGATTGCAGAGAGAGGCGTCTTAAGAATGTTGAAGACATTAAGACTAGCCCAATTGAGTTGCCTATGGATCACGGTCCTCCGTGGTGGATTGGACAGACGGTTATGAGGGACAAGCTGTCTGACATTTATGAGAAAGCTGTCAATGAAGATGACAGAAACGAGAAGGAGCGAAATGATGCCAAAAATGCAGTTGAAGAATGTGTATATGAGATGAGAGACAAACTGTGTGGCATTTATGAGAAATCCGTCAATGAAGATGACAAAACAGTTTCATCCGGAAGCTTGAGGATAATAGGAGGCTTATCAGTGAGTCAGCAGTGCTTGACACATGCGTGCCTGGAAATCTGTGTCCCAACCCTAGGGTTGAAACAAGAGGGGGGGGTATGTAACAGGAAGTCAGCTAAATCTGGGAATGTAGTCACAGGAAGGAGATACATTTCCACCTGATTTAGAAAGTCCATTAATTAATTTAGGGTGTTGGCTACAGAGCTAGCCAGCAGGAAGTTGAAAGGCCTTCACCTGTTCAGAATGAGGGAGTTAAGGCTCTATAATTTGTTCAGAGAAAGTCCTATTGTTTGCTGCCTCCAGAAGCTGCATCCTGAAGCCATGTGGGCTGGGAGCAGGAGGACAGTCAGCGTGTGCCTCCCGACAGGATGTGTGGGCCTGGGAGAAGACCCCCCGGAGTGATGTGTGCCCGGGACGGTAACCAAGGGTGAATACGTCTCAAAGGTGAGAAGACGAACTGTTGATGTGAAAGAAACAAAGGACTGTGTTGCCCTGTGAAGCTATTATAAAAGGACTATTGAGTGTCCGCTGTAGGACAAGGAAGTCTGCCCGACGGTAGGTTGGAGACAGACACTTAGGCAGGTTCCAGTTGTGAGAAGGTAGCCGCCCACAGAGGCAAGGATTTATTTTCTGTTTTATTTTATTTTGGATGTTTTGCTGCATACAGCCTGGTGAAGAAAACACCATTTAATAAACCACACTGTTTGTTTGCAAGCACTTGTCGGCTACCTCTCTGGGAAAACGCACCCCCCAAGGGGTCATCCACACCCGCCACCGAGCTAATCCCTCACAATATATATATATATATGCATATATATATATATATATATATATATATATATATATATATATATATATATATATGCACACATATATATATGCACACACACACACATATATATATATATATAAAATTATATTATTGATTCAATTATAATTCATACGTTATATATTATATATATATATATATATATATATATATATATAATATATAATGCATGAATTATAATCTAATCAATAATATAATTTTATTATATATATTATATATTAAATAATAAAATAATATTATTGATTCGATTATAATTCATGTGTTTGTGTTTCAAATTTATCACATCTGGGATGTCTACTAGAGTCTTGTTTTGGTCAGGTTTAAGTCAGTAATTACTAAGAATTGTAGGCCTTTAATACATAACGCCAAATTTCCATGAAAACAATTGTACCGCTTTTGGTATGTAATTCCTGACATAATCATACCGCCAGGGAGGTTAAGGACCAGATTCGGCACTGCATTACTTTAATGGACAATGGCGCGGTCGTGCGACGCTGTACCCAAATAAAATTAATGTCCTTTTTTTCCCACAAACAGAGATTTGTTTGGCGGTATTTGATCACCTGTGCGATTTTTATTTTTTGCGTTATAAACAAAAAAATAGCGACAATTTTGAAAAAAAAAAAACAATATTTTTCACATTCTGCTATATAACATTCCCATAAGAAAAAATTAAAAAATCTAATTTTTTAAATATTTTAGGCCAAATTGTTTTCTGCTACATATTTTTGGTAAAAAAAAAAAATCGCAATAAGCGTATTTTGATTGGTTTGCGCAAAAGTTATCACATCTACTAACTATGGGAAAGATTTATGTGATTTCTATTGTTTTTTTTTTTACTAGTAATGGCGCCGATCTGCAATTTTTAGTGGGACTGCGACATTGCGGCGGACAGATTGGACCCCTAACTGACCTTTTTGACACTTTTGGGGGGACCAGTGACATTACTACAGTAATCCGTGCTAAAAATAGACACTGTTACTGTAATAATGACACTGGCAGGGAAGGGGGTTAACACAGTGGGTGATCAAGGGGTTAAATGTAAGCCTAGGGGAGTGATTCTAACTGTGGGGGGGGGGGGGGGGCATGGCTTGTGAAATGACCATAGAGACATGTGTTCCTACATAGAAGGATCACAGGGGATCTGTGATCATTCCAGGGAGAAGAATGGTCGGCTGTGTTTACAACAGCTGACCGTTCTTCTCTCTCAGTGGGGAGCGATCGCTGGTGTCAGGCGGCAATCAGAGCAGCAGACTACATCGATTCACGCAGGAGGGGCTGCCTGCCGCAGTGAAAGCCCTTGTTGTGGCAATTTTTAGGCTCCCCTGATTGACCCTGATCACCTCGGTTGAGAAAACATGTAAATAAGTATTACAACACTTCGGATTCTGTCCACGCCTTTCTTAATCATAGATGACACACATCCTGGTTTTTGCTGGTAATATGAAATCAAAACAACTGGAGACTAAAATAGGTCAAATATTACTTTTCTATTTAGGCCCCTTTCACACTTATGCAACCTAAGGCTCCATTCACAAATAGGCTTCTCAGATCGCAGGCAGAATTGGCGCGACTCTGCCTGCAATCCCGAACCATTGCAAGTCGCGAGACGCCCGTGCGATTCCCGCAACTTGCAATGGCACCCCAAACGCGTCGCAATTTTGCCGCGATTGTCGCCCCCTGACGAATCGGGATAAAATTGTGCAAGCAGAATCGCAGGAAGCCTGTCGCCCAAAAGAAGTTCTTGTACTTTTTTTGAGCGACAGGCGTCATGTGATTCTGTTTGCGCGATTTTACCGTGATTCGTTGGACAACAATCGCGGTAAATCGCGCCGCGTTTGGGGTGCCATTGCAAGTCACGGGAATCGCACGAGCATTCCGCGACTTGCAATGGTTCGAGATTTGTGGGACTTCAAGTCACAACGACTTCAAAGTAGCCCCTGCACCACTTTGGGCCGATTTATTTTAATGCTTTTTGAGGTCCATAGATATAGGCATTGCTTTAAGTAGAAGCACTAGGCAGTCGCCGGGCAAACGCGATCGCTCCCGGCTGAGTGAGAACACCGGTCTGCTGTTGTAAACACAGCTGACCGTTCTTCTCCCTGAAATTATCACAGAGCCCCTGTGATCCTTCTATCTAGGAACACATATCTGTAAATAACAAAGGGAAATTAACCGCGCTAAAGGGAAAAACTCAACAGCAGCAACTTCTAGTGTGACCACACCCCAACGAATATTTGCAAATTAAGTCGCGCTATTCACATGATCATGGAAAAATGAAGTCCATAAAGTCCAAACAGTATATTAAGATGTATTCAAAGAACAGGTCCTCTTAAGGGTGTATGCTTACCACATAGAGGTAAGATATAGGCAAAACTCTCTGTGCAAGTCTTGTCACCTTGATAGTAGATCCAGGCTCACATGAATGGTGGACTCAGTGGTGATTGGATCATAAAAATAAATAAAGAACGCAATAGCGTAAAACCCAACAAACTAAATGGATTAAACACCACAGTGTTCTATATGTATGGATAATAGGTGAAAGTATAAGCCACCACCAATGAACTATTCACTAGTCAGTGAGTACCAAAGGTAAACCATGCATAAGAAAGTGAAAAATAAGGTAATAGGTACCCTTTACCAAACAGGGGATAAGGATTGACACCAAATATAATAGGTCGTGTTCTGGCTAGAGTCGCCTCTTACCGGACATCGATAAATAATAACCAAATTGAAGAAAACAATGGTGAAAGATTAAAGTGCTGAAACGCCACCAGCCCGATTTGCCTCTTACCATGTGAAGATAAAAGTGAAGCAAAATGTGCAGATCACAATCCAGTGCGACACACGGAGCAAATAACAAGACACACCAGTAGGGGTCGCCTCTTACCAGATGGAGAAAAACTCAAGCCTGTATAGTATTCACACATCCAGGGACCAACACTTGGCTGATAATACGGCTTCTCGGATGTCTCCAATATTGCCAATATTCACCACCATAAAGAAAAAGAGGCTCCCATAGTGTAAAATCATTTAAAAATGTATTTAATAAAAGCAGAATAACTCACAGAAGACCAGGAATACAGGAGCAGTGTGTGGAACCGCCGGCCGGACGGCTACGCTCGCCCGCACTCTCCGGTCGCAATCGGATGACGTCAGTACGCCGTGACCTGACGACGTTTCGTCACAGATGACGTTTTCAAAGGTGCGGACGGCGTACTGACACCATCTATTTATGTGAAGAGGTGAGCAGGATGACAGGAAGACGGTGAGGATCGCTCCGCCATCTTGGATGGGGGAATGAGGACCGGAGTATGACCTCACAAACCACCCGACATACACTCACAATACAACAATATAATTAAACAGTCTCATCATTGTACAGCAATATCTTACATGGCTATATGTGATTTATACCCATATCTTAAAACAAATAAACAGTAAAATTGCGATATTAGCCACCAAGAAAGGTCAATCATAGTGCCATCTTGTGGATACAGCAAAAATTACAAAGTGGAAGATCATGTCAATCTCAACAGAACAGCACCATATTAACCATAATACAATTCAGAGATATGGATGGAAAGAACTAATATTATCTGAATATTAGTGTGGCCGAACCAAATGGCCACCAATAAATTAATTATACAGCCAAGTGCCAATAAAAACTTTTAGGTATCAACCTTGTTCAAAACAATTACAAATAATGGATGCTGTCCAGTTGAATTGACAGAAAAATTTTAAATCTATTAAATGGGGATCAATTACAATTAAAAATAAAAAAGTATAAATAAGTGTAAAAAAGACCAGTGTAAATTGGGGTATGTTAGGCATTATCTATAAAGGCATTTACTTCAATGTCAACGTTGAGTCCAAATGGTACATATGTTTTGGCCCGGTGAATCCAGGTCATCTCTAATTTAGAGATGCCTCTAACTAGGGGTTCCCCTCTCCAATGAGGTGTAAATTTGTCTATCTCTAGGAATAAAGTATTTCTGGGATTTTTGTCATGGACAAGGGCATAGTGTTTGGACACCGAATGCTTTGGAAAACCCTTGAGTATATTGGATATGTGTTCATTGAGTCTAACCTGTAAAGGTCTTTTGGTTCGTGCAATATATTGAAGCCCGCATGGGCACTGGAGCAGATACACAATACCGATGCTCATGCAGGAAATAAATGGCTTTATATCATGGATTCTGCCTGTACTTGTAGAGGTGAATTCTTTAACTGTTCTACATTTGTTCGAACTGAAAGAACAGACACGGCACCTGTTATATTTATAAAACCCCGTCAACTGGCTTAAAAAAGTAGGTTTGGGAGCAGGTGGTTCCAAGACATTGGGTGCCACTTTGTCTCGCAAAGTGGGAGTCCCTTTGAATACCACACGTGGTCTATCTGGAAGAGTACTAGCCAAGACTGGATCATTACCAAGAATATGCCAAAGACGATTGACAATATTCTTGATACTCATGTGTTGACTTGAAAAAGAGGTAATGAAAGGTAAATTATAAGAAGATTCTTTTTTATCTAGTTTGGAGACATTGTTCAGTAATTGCGTTCTATCCAAACGACTAACCTCCATAAGTGTTTCATCGAGAAATTTCTCACTATAACCCTTGTCAAGAAACCTTTCAGTAAGAACACGGGCCTGATTCTGAAATTCCTGAAAATCACTGCAATTACGCCTAATGCGAATATATTGGCCTTTAGGTATGTATGTACCTTAATAGGGATTCTGATTTACCAACAATACAGATATCCTTTATTATGGAATTACTGGAGTTCGCTACTCACCATAATTATTTCTGGTACAATGGGCAGTTTTATCGCCAGGTCACTGGCGTGGCCATGGGCGCTAAATATGCCCCGTCTCTTGCCAACTTATTTATGGCCCAGTGGGAGGAGGACGTCATCTATGTCCACCGCAGGCCGCAAATACCGCTCTGGGCTAGGTATATAGATGACGTGCTCCTCCTCTGGGATGGCCACCATGGTGACCTGATATCTTTCTTGGATTATCTCAATTCCAACGATCGAGGTATCCAGTTAAATTATGAGTGTAGCCAGTCTACCATCAATTTTCTTGACCTCACTATAAGTATCAAAGATGGACAATTTTCTACATCTACATATTTCAAAACAACCGACAGGAACTCATATAATCCTGTCGATAGTTGTCACTATGCACCGTGGCTGAGGGCTATACCTAAAGGCCAATATCTTCGCATTAGGCGTAATTGCAGTGATTTTCAGGAATTTCAGAATCAGGCCCGTGTTCTTACTGAAAGGTTTCTTGACAAGGGTTATAGTGAGAAATTTCTCGATGAAACACTTATGGAGGTTAGTCGTTTGGATAGAACGCAATTACTGAACAATGTCTCCAAACTAGATAAAAAAGAATCTTCTTATAATTTACCTTTCATTACCTCTTTTTCAAGTCAACACATGAGTATCAAGAATATTGTCAATCGTCATTGGCATATTCTTGGTAATGATCCAGTCTTGGCTAGTACTCTCCCAGATAGACCACGTGTGGTATTCAAAGGGGATCCCACTTTGCGAGACAAAGTGGCACCCAATGTCTTGGAACCACCTGCTCCCAAACCTACTTTTTTAAGCCAGTTGACGGGGTTTTATAAATGTAACAGGTGCCGTGTCTGTGCTTTCAGTTCAAACAAATGTAGAACAGTTAAAGAATTCACCTCTACAAGTACAGGCAGAATCCATGATATAAAGCCATTTATTTCCTGCATGAACACCGGTATTGTGTATCTGCTCCAGTGCCCATGCGGGCTTCAATATATTGGACAAACCAAAAGACCTTTACAGGTTAGACTCAATGAACACATATCCAATATACTCAAGGGTTTTCCAAAGCATTCGGTGTCCAAACACTATGCCCTTGTCCATGACAAAAATCCCAGAAATACTTTATTCCTAGGGATAGACAAATTTACACCTCATTGGAGAGGGGAACCCCTAGTTAGAGGCATCTCTAAATTAGAGATGACCTGGATTCACCGGGCCAAAACATATGTACCATTTGGACTCAACGTTGACATTGAAGTAAATGCCTTTATAGATAATGCCTAACATACCCCAATTTACACTGGTCTTTTTTAAACTTGTTTATACTTTTTTATTTTTAATTTTAATTGATCCCCATTTAAAAGATTTAAAACTTTTCTGTCAATTCAACTGGACAGCATCCATTATTTGTAATTGTTTTGAACAAGGTTGATACCTAAAAGTTTTTATTGGCACTTGGCTGTATAATTAATTTATTGGTGGCCATTTGGTTCGGCCACACTAATATTCAGATAATATTAGTTCTTTCCATCCATATCTCTGAATTGTATTATGGTTAATATGGTGCTGTTCTGTTGAGATTGACATGATCTTTCACTTTGTAATTTTTGCTGTATCCACAAGATGGCGCTATGATTGACCTTTCTTGGTGGCTAATATCGCAATTTTACTGTTTATTTGTTTTAAGATATGGGTATAAATCACATATAGCCATGTAAGATATTGCTGTACAATGATGAGACTGTTTAATTATATTGTTGTATTGTGAGTATATGTCGGGTGGTTTGTGAGGTCATACTCCGGTCCTCATTCCCCCATCCAAGATGGCGGAGCGATCCTCACCGTCTTCCTGTCATCCTGCTCACCTCTTCACATAAATAGATGGCGTCAGTACGCCGTCCGCACCTTTGAAAACGTCATCTGTGACGAAACGTCGTCAGGTCACGGCGTACTGACGTCATCAGATTGCGACCGGAGAGTGCGGGCGAGCGTAGTTGCTTCACTTTTATCTTCACATGGTAAGAGGCAAATCGGGCTGGTGGCGGTTCAGCACTTTAATCTTTCACCATTGTTTTCCTCAATTTGGTTATTATTTATCGATGTCCGGTAAGAGGCGACTCTAGCCAGAACACGACCTATTATATTTGGTGTCAATCCTTATCCCCTGTTTGGTAAGGGGTACCTATTACCTTATTTTTCACTTTCTTATGCATGGTTTACCTTTGGTACTCACTGACTAGTGAATAGTTCATTGGTGGTGGCTTATACTTTCACCTATTATCCATACATATAGAACACTGTGGTGTTTAATCCATTTAGTTTGTTGGGTTTTACGCTATTGCGTTCTTTATTTATTTTTATGATCCAATCACCACTGAGTCCACCATTCATGTGAGCCTGGATCTACTATCAAGGTGACAAGACTTGCACAGAGAGTTTTGCCTATATCTTACCTCTATGTGGTAAGCATACACCCTTAAGGGGACCTGTTCTTTGAATACATCTTCATATACTGTTTGGACTTCATGGACTTCATTTTTCCATGATCATGTGAATAGCGTGACTTAATTTGCAAAAACACATCTCTGTGATCCTTCTATATAGGAACACATGTCTCTGTGTTCATTTCACAAGCCCCTCCCCATACAGTTAGAAAACATTTCCCTAGGCTCACAACTTAACCCCTTTCCTGCCAGTGTCCTTATTAAAGTAACAGTGCATATATTTAGCCGCTGATGAAGTCCCCTTATTGGACGATACGCGTACAGGAAGTGGAGCCGCTCGTCACCCGCCGCCATCCTTTGGATCAGCTGCATCTTGAAGCTGTGCTGTATGCATCGGCACTGTGCCTCTCCGGTCTAGAGGCACGGTGACATGAAGAGAACACTATGCTCTAATATACTTTTATTTCAAGCTGTATTATGCACATTGATGAGTCCGGATTTGAGCAGGTGATAGAATCCCTTGCCTGAGCAGTGGTTACTGAGGAGTGTTCCTGGTGATTAACCCCTTGGGGAAAGCGCTATTCATTTCATTTTCAGGTGAGCGTGGTGTATTCACTGGTGGAGGGGACTGAGTTGTTTCCTTATTTCCTGCACAACCCGAATTGGATTGGGATCTTGCTGTCTATGGACTATCTTTTTATCTTGCACTGCACTTTATTGTTTATGGAATATTTTATGAGATAACAGTGATTTATCTTTCGTGTTCAGCTGCATTATTTTATTTAATTTTACATCATCTGTCTGCGCTGATTGATTTTTGTATTAGGATTTTTTTCAGAATTGTGGCACTTTTTTTGTTTATAGCACAAAAAATAAAAATTGCAGAGGTGACCAAATACCACCAGAAGAAAGCTCTGTTTGTGGGGAAAAAAGGAAATCAATTGTATTTAGGTACAGCATCGCACGACCGCGCAATTGTCCAATAAAATAATGCAGTGCCGAACCACAAAAAAAAGCCTGGTCATTAAAGGGGCAAATCCTTTCGCTCCAGAACTGATTAACCAGTTCCCCTCTACAGCATTTTATTCTGGTTTTTTTTTTTTTTGCACATCTTTAAATCTGCTTTTTGGCTATAAGTTCATACTGATGTGGTGCAAACCTGATGTGATTTCCCAATACAACTTCACTAAACTCGCACATGACCCTTTTTTTAACTTGATCAAAGAATCCCATGTGATCTGAAAAGGAATGCTGTGCAATTCCTGTCTGAATCGCATGCGGTTTCTCCACCGCTCCTGTATGAACCCAGGCTTGTTATAGTGATTTCAGCCTAAGTTCACACAGGAGGGGTGCGGGAAACCACATGCAATTCAGACAGGAATCGCACAGCATTCCTGTTCAATTTGCATGTGATTTAAATCCACTCCTTTTGTATGGGCACAACTCACACCACAAAGTATCGATTTCGGGTATCGTAGCATTTTCACGAGTACAAGTAAAAATACTCTACATTGGCGCATCCCTATGATCAAGCACAAATCATGCTTGAGTAGCTGCTTCCCCAGCTACAGTAGCCGGGAAATGACAGTTCTAAAATCAGAAACAGTCAAAGCTGAGCGCTTCCAGCTTCACAAACAGCATAGGAGATTGAGGAACGGATGTTCTTTGATCTCCTGCTCATTCTCCTAAAATCCATTTATTGTGGTCCCACCAGGCTCCCAGGGGATGCAGGGGGTGGGCGGCGCCAACTGTTTGCTTTATACCAGCATTATCACTTTGATGCCATTAGATATGGGACAAATCAGAGAATATATTTTGCAAAACGAGGGAGTTACAGTGCCTGAAAAAAGTATTCATACCCCTTGAAATTTTCCACATTTTGTCATGTTGCAACCAAAAATGTAAATGTAATTTATTGGGATTTTATGTGATAGACCAACACAAAGTGGTACATAATTGTGAAGTAAAAGGAAAATGGTTTTCACATTTTTTTACAAATAAATGTGTGAAAATTGTGGCATGCATTTGTATTCACCCCCTGAGCCAATACTTTGTAGAACCCCCTTTAACTGCAATTACAGCTGCAAGTCTTTTTCGGGTACGTATCTACCAGCTTTGCACATCTAGAGAGGGACATTGCCACTCTTCCATAAAGGGCAGATTTGTGGAGTGTGGGACTAATAGTTGTCCTGTGGACAGATGTCTCCTTCTCAGACATGAGAGGAGAATCTGCAAAGTAACAGCACCAAGCTGAAAGGCACGGGATTAGATCACAAAAGTACCTCAGCTATACCAATAGTCATCCAGACAAGGCTCTGAAGAAGAGGATAACCTCGAAACGCGCTAGCCCATGTGTCTATGAGCATTGTGAATTTATGTATATGAACTTAAGCAGATGATGTTATGTCTAAGCTATGATGCAAGCATTGGTTTGTGAGTAAATTCACCTCCGTTTTATACTATTTTATACTATTTAATAAAACATGTTTTGAGGATAATGCGCTTGGCCTATGCACCTTCTTTGTTTCCTATACTTACAGTAATACCGGACGTCCCCAGTCTCTTGAGGGCAGCTAGGAGCACATTATCCACATGTAGTAATATGTCAAGATAGGAGTTTACCACTACGTTGAGAGTAAGCATAGCAACATTTTCCGAAGGACAGATTCTCCCACCTGAGCTGCGGATCTCTGCAACTCCTCCAGAGTTACCATGGGCCTCTTGGCGGCTTCTCTGATGAATGCTCTCCTTTCCCGACCTGTGAGTTTAGGTGGACGGCCATGTCTTGGTAGGTTTGCAGTTGTGCCATACTCTTTCCATTTTCGGATGATGGATTGAACGGTGCTCTGTGAGATGTTCAAAGCTTGGGATATTTTTTTATAATCTAACCCTGCTTTACACTTCTCCATAACTTTTTCCTCTGCTGCAGAAAATTGGACCATTCTTTACTAGGGTTTTCCTTCCTCTGGATCAACGGTGGGTATAGGATTGTGCATATGGGATTGTATGGTTGTGTTTTCTTTTTTGTTCTTTGTTTTTTATTAGTTGAGCCAGATGGTCTTTTTTCAACCTGACTAACTATGTAACTATGTAACAACTTTATCCCTGAACTGTCTGGTGTGTTCTTTGGCCTTCATGATGCTGTTTGTTCATTAAGGTTATCTAACAAACCTCTGAGGGCTTCACAGAACAGCTGTATTTATACTGAGATTAAATTACACAAAGATGGATTTACGAATTATGTGACTTGAAGGCAATTGGTTCCACTAGATTTTAGTTAGGTGTATCAGAGTAAAGGGGGCTGAATACAAATGCATGCCACACTTTTCAGATATTTATTTGTTAAAAAATGTTGAAAACCATTTATCATTTTCCTTCCACTTCACAATTATGTGCCACTTTGTGTTGGTCTATCACGTAAAATCTTAATAAAATACATTTACATTTTTGGTTGTAACATGACAAAATGTGGAAAATCTCAAGGGGTATGAATACTTTTTCAAGGCACTGTATAAGCTACCTTACATCCCAGATAGAAGAAAACAAAGATACTGAAAAGCTGACTCTGTTTTCTACTATTGGGCCAGGGTTGTGGGGAAAAAGCCCTTGTCTACAACAACACTGCGATTTGCCAGGGGGGGGGGTCCACCCTCCATGTTGCGGACATGTGGCCTGGCATGGTTTAGAAAAGCAGGACACAAGCTCATTCCCTCCCCCCTTTCCGCGTGGATAAGGTATTTATTTTGGGGTGAAACCTCATGATTTTTTTTTTTTAATCCATACAAGGCCGGAAGGGTCTGGAATTTAGGGTCTTAGGGCCCCCACAAGTTTTTGTGTGTGTGTGTATATATACCAAGGTAAAATTTAACTTTTTGTTGTGCTTTGGCAGTGCCCGGCCCCCATGTCATTTCTTTGACAATCCCTTGCCTATTAGCCTGGAAAATGGCCATTAATGTTTTTCAACATTTGACTTCCATTGACTTCACTGGGGTTCCGATTAAAAAATTCAGTTCAGTGAACCTGCCTGAACCGAACCCAGGTATGTTTGGCCCATCCCTACTCCCTACTGAATCAGTTCCTAGCAAATAAGTAATTTTTCTCTTTCACTGATGTGCGCTGGTGAGGCTGTACTGATGGGCGCAGGTGAGGCTGCACTGGTGTGCGCTGATGAGGCTGTACTGATGGGCACTGGTGAGGCTGCACTGATGGGTGCTGATAAGGCTGCACTGATGGGCACTGGTAAGGCTGCACTGATGGGCGCTGGTGAGGCTGCACTGATGGGCGCTGATGAGGCTCCACTGGTGGGCACTGATGAGGCTGCACTGTGAGGTGCTCATGAGACTGCACTGATGGGAGCGCTGATGACGCTGCCCTGATGGGCGCTGATGAGGCTGCCCTGATGGGCACAGATGAGGCTGCACTGATGGCCGCTAAAGAGGTTGCACTGATGGCCGCTAAAGAGGTTGCACTGATGGGCGTTGATAAGGCTGCACTGATTGATGCTGATGAGGCTCCACTGGTGGGCGCTGATGAGGCTGCACTGATGGGCGTTGATGAGGCTACACTGATGGGTGCTGATGGGGCTGCACTGATAACCAGGGCACTGATGATTAGTGCTCTGATTATCTATGTAAATGTCTATAGTCACACTTGCCAGTTGCTGGCTTTCCTCATGCTGTGACAGCGCATGAGAAAAGGAATGCTGATAATCTACATGTTTGTGTACATGTGATCAGCTGTGATTGGACAAACTTAATCACATGATAAAGAGCCGCTGTAATTCGAAAGAATCCAGGGGGTGCAGGGGAGGCATGGTTCTGGGAGGATGTCCATGGGCGCCCTCCCCGAACTACAGAGCCACATTGTAGCTGTCTTTTGGCTATAGCGTGGGCATGAAGAGGTTAAGTATACTTTCTATTTTCAGAAGTCTAAGGTTTTTAAACTAACTTTTATATTCCATAAAACAATGCAAGATAATATTGTCAAGAAAAAGCCTTGCTTGTGCCTATATATACTGTATGTAGGTGTGTGTGTGTATATATATATATATATATATATATATATATATATATATATATATATATAAATAATGACGTCACTGAATCAACAGGCACATAATGGAAATGTAAAAATTGCTCTGGTCCATTCGGTTATACAGGTGCAAGTATTGAACTGGTTAACATTTTATGTTCTCTTTTTAAACCAGCAGGTGGCGCTTTAGTCTCCTTTATGTTTACCCATGTATTCTCCAATATATCAAGCTAAAATTGACATACAAACCCACTGACAATAGACAAGAAAAACAGTAGCAGATTCTTGGGGTACCCAACAACAATGTTGATTTAAAATCAAATATTTTTTATTTTTTACATGATCAAAAAACAATAAAATTAACAAACTTATAAAACCATACTTCGTGTATAAGGGTCTTTTCACACGAGCGGTGCCCTCGGCGGATTGCGTTTTTCTTAGCGGGGATCGATCCGCCGATCCCCCGCTGAGCAGATGGCTGACTGCTCCGTCTCCGCTTACTTTGCAGAGATGGAGCTGTCAGATTCCCACTCTCCTCTATGGGAGATTGGATGAAAACGGACCACCTGTCCGTTTTTTTCCAATCCTATCCGATTCGATCGTCCAGACAGATGGAAAATAGGGTTTCCATCCATCTGGATATTACGGACAGGATCATTAGTCTGATATGCAATCAATCACTCATCAGCAATATAACTATTCTGTATGACCCCATACTACCAATGTGTCAGGACCTTGATTACATGCTGGTGGCACTGTACTTCCCAGAGTGGGAGGTTGTAGTTCTGGTGTCCACCAGCAGGTGTCTCTCAGCAGGCAGCATATTCCATTAATCAGTCTTCATCATATGCTGTCTGCTGGAAGGGTATTTAGTCCCTCCTCTACTATTACACTTTGCTTCAGTGTTTTGCTTTACTACCAGGTACTGCTTACCAGTTATCCTGAGCCTAGATCCTGATCTTGCTCCAGCCCAGCATCCTGAACCCTGCTGCCCCTTTTCTGCTCCCTTTGTACCTGATCCCAGTCCTGGTTCCCCCTTCCTATCTGTTCCCTGTATCCAGGGCCGGCGCTACCGCTAGGCGAACAAGGCAGCCGCCTAGGGCGCAGCCATACATCCAGCTCCCAAGCATCTCTGATTTGC
Source organism: Pelophylax lessonae (assembly GCF_965119305.1). NCBI lineage: Eukaryota > Metazoa > Chordata > Amphibia > Anura > Ranidae > Pelophylax > Pelophylax lessonae. The sequence continues at coordinate 39,909,900 of NC_138769.1, forward strand.
CGGGATCGTCCCTGGCGAATCAGGGCTGAGTCCCGGAATGCTTGCGGCGGTGCGGGTGGCTTGGTTCCCGCTCTCCGCCCGCGAGTTACACACACACGGCAGCTGGTCTCTCTCCCCAGCTGCCTGTGTCAGAGCAGAGAGCAGAGAGCAGAGATGAGAACTGAACCCGCCCCTCCCCCTTCCTGTGTGTTTCCTGTACAGAGGAGGAGGCGGGCAGAAGCTCTCCATTCTCTGCAACAGCGCCGCTCTGATCTGAGGTCTGTGATGTTTATAACTATTACTAACTTGCAAGGGGGGGAGTGTATGGTGCTAGGGGGGTGGAGATGGAGGGGTGTGTGAAGGGGGGTATATGGAGATGGAGGAGTGTGTGAAGGGGAGGGTGTATGGAGATGGAGGGGTGTGTGAAGGGGAGGGTGTATGGAGATGGAGGGGTGTGTGAAGGGGGGGTGTATGGATATGGAGGGGTGTGTGAAGCTGGGGGGGTGTATGGAGATGGAGGGGTGTGTGAAGCTGGGGGGCGTATGGAGGTGTGTGTGTGAAGTTGGGGGGGGTGTATGGAGATGGAGGGGTTTGTGAAGGGTGGTGTATGGAGATGGAGGGGTGTGTGAAGCTGGGGGGGGGGGTGTATGGAGATGGAGGGGTTTGTAAAGGGGGGTGTATGGAGATGGAGGGGTGTGTGAAGCTGGGGGGGCGTATGTCATCTTCCTACCACCCCACCCCCTGACATCTTCACCCCCCCCGTCATCTTCCTACCCCCCCACCCCCTGTCATCTTCATCCCCCTGTCATCTTTCCACCATCCCACCTCCTGTCATCTTCACCCCCCCTGTCATCTTCCCACCACCCCACCCCCTGTCATCTTCCTACCATCCCACCCCCCATGTCATCTTCATCCCCTCTGTCATCTTCATCCCCACTGTCAGCTTCATCCCATCCCACCCCCTGTCATCTTCATCCCCCCTGTCATCTTCCTACCATCCCACCCCCTGTCATCTTCACCCCCCCATCAGCTTCCCACCATCCCACCCCCTGTCACCTTCATCCCCCCTGTCATCTTCCCACCATCCCACCCCCCGTCATCTTCATCCTCCCTGTCATCTTCATCCTCCTTGTCATCTTCCCACCATCCCACCCCTGTCATCTTCATCCCCCTTGTCATCTTCATCCCCCCTGTCAGCTTCCCACCATCCCAACCCCTGTCATCTTCATCCTCCCTGTACCCCACTACCAGCTTCCTACCGCCCAAGCCCCTTAAATTTACTGGTGCACATCATATATGATGGACGCAGGGAAAAAAAATTTCTTCCAGTGAGAACACAGACACACGGACATTTATCCTTCCAGTGAAACCACCAATGCAGGGAATTTTTTATTTCAGTGACACCAAGGATGAAGGGACAATCTTACTTTTTTCCAGTGACACCACAGATGCATCTCTACCCAAAACCCTGCTCACCCATAGTGCAATGACCCTGTTTTTAAAATGTTTTTAAAACTTTTTTTTTGGGGGGGGGGGGGGGCGCAAGTAGCTGGTTTTGCCTAGGGCTCAAAATAGTCTAGCACCGGCCCTGCCTGTATCTCCAGTCTTCAATGTTTGTCCGTGTTCTCTATTTTTGTACATATTGTATATATATGGTAATTAGACTTCCTGTTACTTACTTTTTGTTAGGTTACTAGTTAGTCATTTGGTTATATGGTTGTGGTTCACCTGTATCTTCATGTTTGCTGTGTTTCCTGTTTCCTGGTGTTTTTTTTGTTTTACTATTAATACATTTACGTTACTATATGTAGTCTAGTCTCAGTTTTCTAGTGTAGCTACGCAGAATTGGCCATCCCTGCTGCTGAATCGGACTCGATAAGTCTTATAATAGGATAATATATGGTGTGCAGCGCTAATAAGATACAAACTTCATGACAAAGTAAAAAAAAAAATCACTAATAAAGTGCATAAGGATATAGTCACATGCAGAAATAAGGGTCCGCCAAAAGCATAGATAGGAGACAGTCACCAAGATAAATCCCTGAGTAGTCAGTTTAATATATGGATGGATGGATGAATGGCCGGATGATACCAAATACCCGGTAAGTGACACCGTAAAAAAGATTCCCACAACAGAGATCTACATTAGCTCCAAATGACATCCACTGACCCTGGACCTACCCCCTGTAGGCGGCGCTCCCGCTGTTTTCAGTCACAGCGGGAGTCGGGCCAGGGGAGGAGCGGCGATCGCCGCTGCTCTTCCCCGATCGTCGGGGAATCGAGTGTGGAGATTCGCCCACTTGTGTAAACAGAGCTGGCTGATCTCCTAAGTGACAGGCAGGGACAGATCGCATGGTTCAGCATAGCTGAACATGCGATCGGTCCCTGACTCACTCAGTCACCTCCCCCCACACACGTTAGTAAGCACCAGGCATACAGTAACCCCTCCCTCTCCAATAAAATTAACCCCTTCCCTGCCAGTGTCATTTTTACAGTAACAGTGCATATATATAGCACTGATTACTGCAGTAATGTCACTGGTACCCCCAAAAGTGTCAAAAATGTCAGTCAAGGGTCCGATCTGTCCGCCGCAATGTTGCAGTCCCGCAAAAAAAATCGCAGATCGCCACCATTACTCGTTAAAAAAAAAAAAAACACCAAAAATGACAGAAATCTTTCCCTTAGTTAGTAAACGCAATAACTTTTGCGTAAACCAATCAAAATACACTTATTGTGATTTTTTTTTTTTACCAAACATAGGTAGCAGAAAACAAATTGGCCAAAAATTTAAAAAAAATTTGATTTTTACATTTTTTTGGGGGGGGAATTTCATATAAAAAAAATGTTAAAAATGTTGTTATTTTTTCAAAATAAACGCATTTTTTTGTTTATAGCGCAAAAAGTAAAAATCGCACAGGTGATCAAATGCCACCAAAAGAAAGCTCTATTTGTGGGAAAAAAAGGACATACATTTCGTTTGGGTACGGCGTCGCACGACCACGCAATTGTTAGTTAAATTCGCACAGCGCCGAATTGCAAAAAGTGGCCTGGACGTAAGACAGCAAAATCCTCCGGTGGTAAAGTGGTTAATACTGTGGTAAATTGGACTTCCTCTTAATCTGGGTTTGGCTGTGATTCTCCCTTCCGTCAGTAGGTGGCACTGTTGACTCTGACATTAGAGTGAGAAATACAGTTAAACAAGCTATTAATATCTATGTCTCTCTTAGCCAATTACAGTGTGGCTGAGGCATGCTGGGAGAGACCATTTAACTGAGGGGAGGTCCAATGATCGCTCTCTTGCAGCCCGGACCCCTTTAGGGCGGGTGTGTGCTGCTATGCTGCTGCTGGCTAGGCCTAAAGCCTGGGGCCTAGCCACATGTCTGAGATTCTGCTGATGAGAGCCAGGGATCCACATGAAAGAGAGCCTCCACAGAGATCCAGCAACCTTTGTGAGTTACCTGCCTGTTTGATACAGAAGACAGCTGTCCAGCCAGTACAGACCACTAAAAGAGATTGGATCTAGGGGAGAGGAGTTGCCTCCCAGATCAATTTGAAGTTTCATGTATACTGAAGGAACCCCAAGGTCTAATATCCTGTACCGCTGTCTAAGTACCTATTATTTTTCTGATCGGAGTCTGCCAATGTGACTGTTCGCTAAGGGTGTCCTGTGCCCTACCCCTCTCTCCCTCATCTGACAATCCACACCCAAAGGAGGTATGTAGGCCCCCCCTACCCCTGAGTGTCACCACCAGGCCCTAGGGGGTTTCAGGGGTCCGCTACACATGTTTTATGAGAGGTTTCAATCAGACAAACCGGAGTTGCTTCTTGCTGTGTTGTCTCCCTACCTAGCCCAAAGTGCTTTGGAAAACCTAGGTAAACGTAGTTAGCTGCACTGTAAACAGAGGATCACAGGGTTGATTAGTTAGGGCTGCTCAGTGTTTCACTCTGTTATTTTCCCCTGTCTTTTAGAGGATTCTTGAAGCATAGTGGAAGGACAGAGAAAGCAGCCTGAAAATTTATAGAACCCCAGCCAATCCCTGAGAAGGTGTGCCCAGAACGTGGTGAGAGACTCAATAAATAGGCTGAAGCCCGAGCAGCAGTGCAGTGTTCCTAGGTCCAGTTCTGCTGGAGGCCTAGGACATGAACCAGGGAGGAATGAGGAAAACATTGAGGTCCCAGCTAAGCTTAGCTGGGGAGCCTGTTGGCAAGCTTAAGTCCAGGGATAAAGTTGGGCCTGGAAAAGCTCATTGGACAGAACCAGAAGGAACTTGGTGGGAAAGAATACAGCTGTCCTATGGTGGAGTAAGTCTACATCTTCTTCACTAGGAAGAGCTTGGAGGATACTGACAGGAGGCAACCAAAGATCCTGTGGCCAAATGAGTAAGCAACCCCTTTGCTGAGCCAGCCAGTGACTGGTTGTATCTTTTAAACTCTGGATGAAATACTAGCCACTATTGGCAGTAAGAGATCCGTTGGGTCTTTAATCTTAGTATATTGCAGCCAAAAAGCTAAGGAGTTCCCAAGTTGTCCAGTTCTACCATTTTTGGTGTATCCCAGGCTCCCTATCTCAATTCATCGTTCCCAATAAAAACCTAAAAAGAACTCCTAGTTTTTTGAGTAAGTGGAAGAATGAAGAAATTGCTGTGTGTCTGGCTGTGTGTGCTCTAAATGGGGAAACAGGACTGTATTCGCCAGTGGCTCCTACAGGGGTCCTGACCTCAACTCGATAGGACACCTTTGGGGTGAATTAGAGCGGAGACTGTGAGCCAGGCTTTCTTGTCCAACATCAGTGCCTGACCTCACAAATGCACTTCTAGAAGAATAGTCAAACATTCCTATAGACACACTCCTAAACCTTGTGGACAGCCTTCCCAGAAGAGTTAAAGCTGTTATAGCTGCAAAGGGTGGGCCAACGCAATATTGAACCCAACGGACTGGGATGTCATTAAAGTTCATGTGCGTGTAAAGGCAGGCGTCCCAATACTTTTGACAATGTAGTATATAGTTAAGTATCAACAAAAGAAGCATGGAAAAATCCCTTTTTGGTGACAAATGCTTTCTCCATTCCTTCTATGGGGTTTTACAGAGGCAGGCTAATCAGTTTTCTGATAAAATACTGTACGCTATATACTAATACCAAAATATATTCATTTCTCTGTGATTAACCACAAACTCTCATTATTTACAAAAGGAGAAAGTAGGTGGGGCACAACGAGGGACTACAAACACCTGCTCAACCGGCGCTAAAACACAGTACCTTAAAATATAATGGATAAATATATAAAATGCATGAAATGCAAGTAATAAATCTTAAAACAGCTGCTGCTATAAATGAAACAACATGAAAAAGAGGTGCATATATAGTAACAATCAAACAAAGGATATACTACAACACACTAGCAGCGCTAAAATGAATAAATAAATAAAGTGCAGTCCACTGGGATAAAGTCCATGTGTTCATATATTCATGCAACGTGCCCAAGATAATCACTCCTGACAATCTGAAGCCGTGAGTGGATAATAGTGATGCTAAATACACCGGACCCTCCACCGCACCAACGTGCTCCCCCTATTGAGAAACACTCACCAGAGATCTGGTCATACAAGAGCCTGTAACATCAGCCTGTCTCAGGCCAAGAAACGATCTCCACCGGATCAACCAGGACAGATGGCACTTGATCAGTCTCGATCAGATAAGTATTTGTAGCAGACCCACAGGAGGTTCCAATCAAACCAGGGGCGGTACATGTGAAAACAATAACTCACATAGGGCAATATTGTATGGCTAAAACACTGCTTTATTACCCAAAGATATATCCCCAGTAGCTGATGCACTTACACAGTATAAAACAAAGCAAGCTTATCATATAGAAATGAGGCATAAACCTGCGTGCAGAGACCGGTCCCCGTAGTAGCAGTTCGCCGCTGGTACTATAGCTTGGTACCAGCGGCGAACTGCTACTACTACTTCCTCTGTGAACGAGCCAAGGCGGGTGCGCGCCTCGGAGGGCGCGCGCTCGCCCGCTATTGCCTCTAGAAGGAGTGACAGGCGAGCGACGTAGACCTACGTCACTCTGCCTGGCCGGGGCTGACTGCCGCAGTAAATATATTGTGAGCAGTCGGCAACCGGTTAATATAAAGCAAAACCCAATCACTTACAGTACCCTCTTCATAGGGCATCCCCCACTTCATGATATATTTCTTCTACAAGCTTCCCAGCCACTCAGTTCACTTGCAAAAATTCTGAGAAATGCCCGATATTTCTGGGTATAGAAGAGCAAGGGACCTTTTCCATTTCCTAGCAGGAGAAACAGTCACCACTGACCAACACTGATCAACATGAAGAGTGCATCAGGTTAAGGGAGAAGCACAGCCAAAGCTCGTTTGGCTGTTCTTCTCCTGGGGATCACAGGAGTGCAGTTCGCTCCTCACTCCTTTGACCTGTTTTCAGCCAACAAAAGGGCTAAAGCCTGCTGTTGGCTGACGTCAAAGATCCGGTCCAGGCTCTGAAAAGATCGGGACTGGCAGCTGGCTTAGCCTCTTAGCAAGCCGCTGAGAGCCCATACCTGCCAACTGTCCCGTTTTTCCCGGGACAATCCCGGCAAATAGGAGCCTGTCCCGGTTAATTTACATTGTCCCTGTTAATCAGGGACAATGTAAATCATTAAAATTTTTTTTTTTTTTTTATTTTGTTCCACATAGTGTCGCTCTCACCCCAGCTATGTGTTGTAGTTCTGGCAGCAGGTTGTCTCTCTCTCGGTGCCCGCTCACTCTTCCTGCCTGTCGCAAATTTAACGTGTCACCGGAGGCAGGGTGTCAGCATGGTGCACTTTCCGAAATCCACCAGCAGGGGGAGGCAGAGCACCTTCCGACAAGCTGACACTTTAGAATTGCAGGGAATTGTGATGAGAATTTTAAACTTTAGGCAGAAGTAGTGCAGCTGAATGGGAGAATATTTCCAACTCTGCTACTTTGGCCTCAAGTTTTTCAATTCCCTTTTCAAATTCCTGTAATTCTCTCTTTATGAAGTAGACCCTATAATCTGATAAGTAGGTGGAGATTAATTATGCAGAGTGGGTGGAGCTTCGGGGAAGTGGGTGTGGTAAGTAATTGATAGCTGTGCTGCAAAGTGTCCCTGGAAATTTTTTTCAAATGTTGGCAACTATGAGCCTAACCCAGCTACTCCCACCCCCTCCACAGCCCAGCGCTCCAGTGAACACTGGAGGGGAGAGCAGAGAGCCGGTGACTGACAGTCATCGGCTCTCTGCTCACAGAACACTGGTCTTTGATCGCTCAGGCCTCAGCCTTGGAGCCAGCAGGGGACAGATGCAGCATCGGACCAATGCTGCATCCATCTAGGTCAGTCATGGCGAGCCTTGGCACTCCAGATGTTTTGGAACTACATTTCCCATAAAAGCTCATGCATTCTTCAGTGTAGTGGAGCATCATGGGAAATGTAGTTCCAAAACATCTGGGGTTCCAAGGTTCGCCATCACTGATCTAGGTGAATATAATTTTTTTTTTCTTAACCCATACCTCTTTTATAAGTCTCAGCACTCTCAAGCGGGAAGGTGAATATTGGGTGTAGGTGGGGATTTTGCTTAACCGCTTGCCGACCGCCGCAAGTAGGTATACTGCAGCGGTCAGCCCCTCACAGGCAAAGTGACGTATATATATACGTCACTAGCCTGTGAGGCTCTGGGGAGCGAGCGCGCGCTGCCGGCGGCGCGCTCCCGCGCGGTTACGGACCCTCCCGCGATTGTGACCGGCGGACCCGATGTCCACCGGTCACTCTGCGATCCTCGGGGGAGGATCTGCCTGTCAGTTCTCCCTGTGTAGAAACACTGATCATACGGTTCTACTATGTAGGACCGTTGATCAGTGTTCCTACAGCTCAAGCCACAGCCAATCACAGTTAGAATCACGCCCCTAGGGACACACACAGCCCCTCCCTCTCAAATAAAGTTAACCCCTTCACTGCCAGTGTAATTTTACAGTAACAGTGCATATATATAGCACTGATTACTGTAGAAATGTCACTGGTAACCCCAAAAGTGTCAAAAATGTCAGTCAAGGGTCCGATCTGTCCGCCCCAATGTCGCAGTACCGCAAAAAAATTGCAGATCGCCGCCATTACGCGTTAAAAAAAAACAACAAAAATTACAAAAATCTTTCCCTTTGTTAGTAAACGCGATAACTTTTGCGCAAACCAATCAAAATACGCTTTTTGCGTTTTTTTTTTTTTACCAAACATATGTAGCATAAAACAAATTGGCCGAAAATGTTAAAAAATTTTATTTTTATTTTTTTTTGGGGGAATTTCATATAAAAAAAATGTGAAAAATATTGTTATTTTTGCAAAATTGACGCTATTTTTTTGTTTATAGCGCATGATCAAAAAATCGCACAGGTGATCAAATACCACCAAAAGGAAGCTCTGTTTGTGGGAAAAAAAGGACGTCAAATTCGTTTAGGTACAGCGTCGCACGACTGCGCAATTGTCTGTTAAAGTCACGCAGTGCCGAATCGCAAAATACCCCCTGGTCTTTTAGCAGCCAAATCCTCCGGGGCTTAAGTGGTTAAAAAAAAGTAATAAAGATTACTTTGGTAATTTTGGGCAAGTGCTATTTTTTTTGGACTGTATCAGGATTCATCCTCCAAATCCATAGACAGTGTGTGTCCCTTTTGTTTGAAAGCATAGACCACATCCATGGAGGTGATCGTCTTCTTGGTGAGCTCGTTGTAGAAGATGGCATCACAGATGACATTCTCAAGGACAACCTTCAGCACTCCATGAGTCTCCTAATTGATGAGTCTGGGGATGAGTTAGACACCCCCTATGCAGGCCAAACATTAAATGCCCTAAATTGGATGCCCTGGATGTTGTCCCTGGGCACCTTCCTGTGGCGCTTAGTTCCTGAGCGCCTCCTTTCCCCAGACCCATCCCTCCTTTACTACGACAAGACACAATAGAGGAGATTTACTAAAACTGGTGCACTCAGAATCTGGTGCAGCTGTGCATGGTAGCCAGCCAGCTTCTAATTTCAACTTGTTCCATTAAGCTTTGGCAATAAAACCTGGGAGCTGATTGGTTTTTATATAGCGTTGCCCCAGAGTTTGCACTCTCGAACCCCCAATGGTTATTTTCTGCTACAAGGACGAACTGCTATTACTTTGCCGTTATTGGGCAAGTGACATTTTTTTGAAGTGTATCTCAAGCCAACATTTTTATTTTATTTTTTTTGTGGAAGGTTTGATTAAAGTAGGTAATGATTAGCAAACCCACCAGGGTCTTTTTGACATTAATTGGGGAGATGTCCCTTTATTTCCTGTACACACAGCAGGAAGTGAAAGGAAACTTCTCCAAAGTAAAAGAAATCCCCTCTTGGATAGTAATCGATGGAACAAGCGTCCTCATTGGAAAATGTCCCCTCTACTCCAGTTCTGGTGACAACTCAAAATTTAGGATTTCTCTCGCTTCCCCAGAATGGTTACCAGGACAAATCTGCCTAAAGCCCCGTACACACGCAACGAATTTCCGCCGACCGGTCGTCCGTCTTTTGTCCAGAGTGGTGTCTGTTGGTTGGAATGTGCTCTAGACTGCACTTGAATTTTCCCGTACGACAGAATTATATTTTAGAAGTCATGTCATGTGTTGGATTGCTTTCTATGTGTTCTTTCATCTCTGAGCATGCCTAGTCTTGCTCATAAGATTTTTCCGCGTCGAAATCTGTACTAAAATTTTATAGCCTGCACACCAGAATTTTTTTGCCCGAAAAGTCGTTGTCGGTTGTCAGAAGCACCATACTAACAAGCCAAAAATTGGCAGATCGGTCGTCGGACGAAATTTCCCAGCCGAATTTCTGATCGTGTGTACGTGTATCGCGTGGCTTTAGAAGAAAACAGGGAGACTCTATCCACAAAATAATTAACCCCTTTCCATCCCCGCTATAGCCAAATTTTGCCTACAGCGTGGACTTTCTTTGCCGGGAGGGCGTCTATTGACGTTCTCCTGTGATCGCGCTGGCCGTTTGCCCCCTGCAGCCCACGGGCGGCACGCTCTGTGGTCGCTGAGTTCTTCAGCTGATCACAAATTGGGGTAAAGGGCCAATCACAGTGGCCCTTTACCACGTGATCAGCTGTGTTCAATGACAGCAGATCCAGAATGTAAACACAAGCCGGTAATCAGCTTTTCTTTCCTCCCGCTGACAGTGTTAGGAGAGAAAAATAGAGCGGATAACCAACTTGTGTTAAGGGGACATCAGCCAGTGCCCTGATTGTCACTGCAGTCCTAACAGTGCCCACCGTGCTGCCAATCAGTGCCCATCAGTGCTTCCTCATCAGGGTCACCTATCAGTGGTGCCTATCAGTGCCTCCTTATAAGTGTCATCTATCAGTGCTGCCTATTAGTGCTGCCTATCAGTGCCACCTATCAGTGCCCTTTAGTGCCACCTGTCAGAGCCCATAAGTGCTGCCAATCAGTGCTCATAAGTGCTTCCAATCAGTGCCCATAAGTGCCTCCTTATCCGTGTCACCTATCAATGCTGCCTATCAGTGCTGCCTATCAGTGTCACCTATCAGTGCCCATCAGTGCCACCAATCAGTGTCACCTATCAGTGCTATCAGTGTCACCTATCAGTGCCCATCAATGTAGCTTCATCAGTGCCTCCTTATCAGTGCCCACTACTGCCTATTCATCAGTGCCACCTATCAGTATCCATCAGTGCAGCCTCATCAGCGCACATCAATGAAGGAGAAAAATTACCTGTTTGCTAAATTTTATAACAAACTATGAAAAATGTTTATTTATTTGTTTATTTTTTTAATGTTTGGTCTTTTTTCTTTGTTAAGAGTCGGTTCACACTAAGGCGACACGACTCTGCACGACTTCGGGGGCGACTTGTGCATTACCATGCACCACGACTTCGGAGCGACTTGCAGGGACTTCACATAATAGAAGTCTATGCAAGTCGCTCCGAGGTCGTCCCGAAGTAGTACAGGACCCTTTTTCTAAGTTGGAGCGACTTGTGTCGCTCCTATTAGAACGGGTCCTGTAGCGGTCAATGGACCGCGAGGGAGCGCGACTTGTCAGGCTGACAAGTCGCCTGACAAGTCGCGGCAATGTTAACCGGCTCTTAGCAAAAAACTAAAAACCCAGCGATGATTTAATACCACCAAAAGAAAGCTTTATTTGTGTGAAGTGTGGAAAAAAATAAAAAATTTGATATGAGTACAGTGTTGCGTGACTGTGCAATTGTCATTCAAAGTGTGAGAGCGCTGAAAGCTGAAAATCGGGCTGGGCAGGAAGGGGGGGGGGGGGGGGAGTGCCCGGTAGGCGAGTGGTTAAAATGGTTTGACTTTAGAGACACTTCAAGGGCTGATTAGTGCCAACAACAGGGGATTGAAATAAAACTGATATGGCCAACTTGGCCAGGGCCAATCATCTGATCAGCACTCTCCCTATATGCTACTCAGCTTGTCCTGTTCTGCTCAGAGCAAAGATACATCTGTATGTATGTATGTATGTATATATATATGTGTGTGTGTATATATATATATATATATATATATATATATATATATATATATATATATATGTATTATTTATATATTATTTACATTATGCTTGTGCTAGCAACTTATTATTACTTTTACTATAACTGAGACTGTATTCTTGTTTTCTTGTAGGAAAGCCTCGTTTCCCGTCAGTGAAGGTAAGTTATTACTTCCATTTATTAGCTTTTGGTATTTTATTGCTTCCACCAAGAATTTGTTATACCTACATAAGTTAACCCTTTCCCACTTGCCCTAGCATTGTTTTAAAAAGTTCTGGGTGGGGAGGATTGGCTGATCACATGAGCACTGTGATTGGCTGTCACAGGGGGTCACATGATCAGGATGTGGTCCTGCCAGCTACCAATTATTAGCAGGGACCAAGAGCTGTCTTTCAGGCTGGGTTCACCTATATGCGAATTGGATGCGCATTCCAATTCGCATGACATGCGAGTGTGCCCAGTTCTCAATGGAGCCGGTTCACCCAAGTCCGGGGTGATCGCAGAGCAGATTGAAAAAGGGTCCTGTGTGTGCCTGGGTCCGGTTCAAGTGGGAATTCAGGCAAAAATTCAGACATGAATCAGGGAACAGACACCAGACCACAGACACAAACCCGTGGCTGCACATATGTGAACCCGACCTTAAAGCTTGATTTGGAAATTCCATCCTCACCAATTGCCAAAGTGGAAACTCAAATTCCATTATTGAGTGTATTGGGCGAAATGTATTTTCCTTTTGTTTTGTTTTTGTTTTTTCATTTAGAAGTTGTTTTATTTATTTAGTTTAATTTATATTAATTGGTGTTTTTTTTTTATTTATTTTTTTTATTTGCTGTTTTCTTTTGTTTGTACATTTGAATATTTGTGTTTCTTCAGTGCCGGTTAACATTTGTGCGATGCGGGAACACTGCGAATATGCAGCGTGATCCCGCATCGCATCCGCACCTCTGGCAGTTCACACTGCCATATGAGATACGCAGGGGGTGTCAATTAAAAGTTAACGACACCCCCATTTGCGATCTGCAAGTTCGCACAGAATCGGATCGCACTAGTGTGAACCACTATGCGATCCGATTCTGCTGCGGATAAAAAAAGCCTCGTGCGAGTTAAGTGCGGATGCGGTGCAAATTCAGCTATACAAAGTGTATGGCTGAAATTTGCACCGCACATGAGATCGAATGTAATTTAGAAGCAGTGCGCTCCGAATTGCATGCGATCTCCGTGATCGCACTAATGTGAACCGGGGCTTAATGTGTTTCTTTGATATTTTTGCTGTTTTTTTTTTTTTTGACACAAGAATAGTTTGAAGAACCTTCCCTTACTCACAGTAATCAAATTTGGACTCCAGCTTCAGATTTTTTGGCATACTTACATTGATCCAGCTTTGACCAATAGAAGTATATATATTTCATACCCGGGCATTGAGTGTAGTAGCTAACAATAACTTTAGTAGTCAGAGCTACAGCAGCAATCAGGGATGCTGTTAGAACTCACAGGGCCCCGTATGTCCTACCTAACGGGACCCCCCCCCCCCCAGCTCATCTGCGGACAGCCAGGGGGGGCAGAACTGAAATCTGGGTGGACACAACCCACCCCAGCACCTCCTAAATCTGGTCATGTGTGTCTCACACCAAGCAACTGAAAGCCGATGGGAGGGAAGGGGAGAAATTGGCTTTTCGTTGCTGGGTGAGACATACAGAGGGCATTGTTCCTTCTCTGCTTCACCAATCCTCCTGCTGTCTGGGCCCCCTGTGTGCCCGGGCCCCTACAGGAGGACTGGTGGTGCCCCCCTATCAGCAGCGATGTCAGCAGTCTACCCACTCCTGTGCCATTTAGCTTTCCCTCTGCTTGCTGACCACAGGGGATCACTCACTGGGCACTGCCACCATTCACAGAACACCTTGTATTTTCAATAGGGTGCAAAAGTTGAATCAAACACAATTTTATTTCAGGTAATTGCAGTACAGTGGATGTTTTTCTAATTCTTTGAAGTGTAAAAAGACCATGACTTTCCTAACCCTGTCTCTGCAAACACTGACTGAGGGAAAATGGAAGAAACAGGGAGGGTACAGCTTGGACTGAACAAACTAGCGCTAAAAAGGAGGGCAGGACAGAAGGAGAAACCAAATCACATAAGTAAACAAGATGTAGTGGCACAAAACCACCATTAGATGTCAGCATACTACAGAAAAATAATAATCGCATGCAATTCAATACAACACATAAAGATAAATGAAAGTGGGGCAAAACATAAAAAGTCCTGGTTGCTATTGTTTTCTCTTTGTAAGCCAGTTGGAGCCTCTTCCTCCGCTTCTCACTTTCCCCTTTCCAGCAAGTGCTCTGTATTGCCGGAAATATACTCTTTTAAACACGTAAAAATGCAAACATACAGAAAAAAATAGAATATTTCACAAATGTTATCTTATCTAAACACAGAACCTGCATTTCCTCTTAAAAAAAAAAAAAAAAAAAAAACAAGTAAATGAGGGGCTTCCCCTTTTCAATGCCACATCATAATTACGTTTGTGATAAAAGCATATCAAAATTCACCTTCACAAGATTGGAAAAGCACATCATCATTATGATTTCAGTGAATCTTTCTTCCCTGTAATTAAAATCATCCGCATACAGCTCTGCATTCTGATATGAAATCATCTTACATTTACAGTATTAGTTACCACTACCAGGGCAGTTTTTACATTTTTTGCATGCATGTTAAAAATCAGCATTTTTTCCCCCAAAAATGGACCGTAAACCTTACAAAACGTATATATTTTCTGAAAGCACAGACTCTGAAGAATAAAATGGTGGTAGTTGCAATTTTTTATGTCACGTGATATTTGCGCAGGAATTTTTTTTAAACACATATTTTCAGGAAAAAATGCACAAAAAAGAATTTTAGTGCAAACAAACACAATGTTATACCCAATTTTTTGGGGATAAATATAAAAGTTGGGGTTGCGTTGAGGAAATAGATACCAAACATTTCAAGCCTTAACCACTTGAAGACCAGGCTTTTTCTGGCACTTTTTGTTTACAAGTTTAAATCGGTATTAATTTGCTAGAAAATTACTTATAACCCCAAAACATTATACATTTTTTTTTATCAGAAACCCTAAGGAATAAAATGGAGATCATTGCAATTTTTTTTGTCACACGATATTTGCGCAGCGGTTTTGTAAACGCAATTTTTGGGGAAAAAATATGCTTGAATTAATTAAATAAAAAAAACATAATTACCCATAATTTCATTGTATAATGTAAAAGATGATGTTATGCCAAGTAAATAGATACCTAACATGTCACACTTTTTTTAAAAATAAAACACTTGAATGAGGGACTTCCCCTTTAAAGTGTTATTTCATAATTACATTTGTGCTAAAATCTATTCAAAATTCACCTTTTACATGATTGGAAAAGCACATCATCATTATGAATAGGAGTTATTCTTTCTTCCCTGTAATTAGAATCACCCACATATTGCTCTGCATTCTGATATGAAATCATCTTACATTTATTAGTTACCGCTTGTCTACCAGGGCAATTTTTACATTTTTTGCATGCATGTTAAAAATCAGCATTTTTCTTTTCCCAAAAATGACTGTAAACCTTACAAAACGTATATATTTTCTGAAAGCACAGACTCTAAAGAATAAAATGGTGGTGCGTTTTTGAACGGTTGTGACGCTGGGAGCGACTCCTGCCCCTGCCTCTGTACGGGTCCATATCAATGCCTTCCATCCTCATTACTCTATATCACTATGGTCACTTTTCCAAGCTGGCATGAGAAGCCTCCTTCTTTACATTTTTTCAGGGTTATACCACCCACCTTTACATTACCCCTATTCTGGTTTCCGTCTCTTTCACTTCCACTCCCACACTTTTTTCTGCTGCTGGTTGTCAGGTCACCTGTGGCCAGGTGACAACTGCACCCTGTTGGAGGCAGGGGCGCAGCGCCAGGTAGTGAACCCAATAGCAGACTGCTGCGGATGGACCGGAATGTGAGCCCAAGATTCCCCAGGGTGCGGAGGCTAAGACCCAGCAGGTGTTCACCAGAGCCTCTAGTGGTGAGGATGGACTTGGCTGCAGCTGGGCCCAGGTCACGGCCCCTGGGGTCCCCAAGGTCACGCTCCGTAGGGAGAGAAGGGAAGCAGCCACTCAGGACACATAGAATGGTGATGGGTAAGCCAAGGTCGGGGTAACAGGCAGACAAGAGTAGTCAAGGGACAGGCCAAAGGTCAGGGTAACAGGCAAACAGGAATAGTCAGAGACAAGCCAAAGTCGGTACACAGAAGAGTACTTCAAGCACACAGCAAACAGGAAACTAATACTGTTGAACAGCAAAGCAGACCTGCAGTGCACTGGTTAATATAGACTTCCTGTGATGACCTGGACGGGGCAGGAACAGGAAGTAGAGGTAATAAAAAGGAACCAGAAATGCACTCTGACCTCTAATACAGACATGAAGGTCCCTTGACATGAAGGTAACCTCGCCAAGCTCTATTGCAAGTCAATGCACTGGTTTTATAGTGCTGACTTTTGGCACACTTAGATTTACCCATCTTGGGTGTGGTACCTTCCACGGTTCCTTTTCCTAAACACTAAATTACCCTGATACTCAGCCACACAGATTTTGTTTTTCTCTTTCCTTTATTGCTCCTCTGGTCTTGGGTTCACTCTACCCTACATCACTTTTGGTCTTGGGCTTAGTATCAGCATGTTATCCTCATACCATTATCATTACTAAGGCTTACCTTATTACCTATTACTTCTTTTATTAGATTTCAATACAGCCCTATCTGACCCAAATGGATATTCACACATTGCCTGTGGACCTTGCGCGTTGGCCTTGTGCAGAGCATTCGCCCCCTCAGTTCCCTTCATGGACGTACTCCTGGGTGGCCAACAGCCCCTTTGATAGTTCTTATCTTTTTGTAAGTCATTTTTCATATTTTACATCCAACCCCTAAGTGAAACCCCTGATCGGATGCAATATTAACTATGCTATATTTTTTAGAAACCTAAATGTGCCTGCTCATGATGAAGTGAAATTCCTTTCATGAAACGTGTAGAGCCCATGAGGCCATTGAACTGATTGCCAATTTTCAACATGCATTCAACTACCATTTATAATTCTAACTTACGTCTGTTGGTTTATTCTGTACGTGTTTTTATTGGTTTATTCTGTACATGTTTTTATCATTTATTATGGTTTTATCATTGTATTTTTCTGTATATTGTATACATCCCTTCTGAATTAATGTATACCCATTATACTGATGTTTAAATGCTATAGAACTTGTCAATAAACACGTGATGATTAATCATATGCTTCTTTATGCTTACCAGCAGTTGTATATGTATTACCACTACATCATTATGTGTATACTGGCCACACCTCATACAAAGTCCCACGTTTTTAGTTTGAACACTATGTGTTCCCCATGCTCTATGTTTATCATATTAGGGATGGAGACTCCATTGCACAAGTCTCACACAAAGTCCCATTCCCCCTTCTTTTCCCCTTTTTGTCCAATCCCCTTCCCTTCCCATTTTTTCCATATATCCCCTTTAATAATAAAATGGAGGTAGTAACAATTTTTTATGTCACATGATATTTGCACAGCTATTTATCAAACACATATTTTCAGGAAAAAATGCACCAAAATGAATTTTAGGGCAAATAAACTCAATGTTATACCCAATTTGTTGGGGAAAAATATAAAAGTTGGGGTTGCTTTAAGAAAATAGATACCAAACATGTCAAGCCTTAACAACTTGAAGACCAGGCTTTTTCTGGCACTTTTTGTTTAAAAATATAAATCAGTATTAATTTGCCAGAAAATGACTTATAACCCCCAAACATTATACATTTTTTTTATCATAAACCCTAGGGAATAAAATGGAGATCGTTGCAAATTTTTATGTCACACTGTATTTATTGTAGCGGTTTTGTAAACGCAATTTTTGGGGGGAAAATATACCTCAATGAATTAAAAAAAAAAAAACATAATAATTATTTCAATTTTGTTGTATAATGTGAAATACGATGTTATGCCAAGTAAATGGATACTTAACATGTCACACTTTTTTTTTGTTTATAAAACACTTGAATGAGGGACTTCCCCTTGTGCCACGTCATAATTACATTTGTGATAAAAGTCATCCAAAATTCACCTTTCACAAGATTAGAAAAGCACATCATCATTATGAATAAAGGGAAACTTTCTTCCCTGTAATTAAAATCATCCGCATATTGCTCTGCATTCTGATATGAAATCATCTTACATTTACAGTATTAGTTACCACTACTGGGGTCATTTTTACATTTATTGTATGCACAGAGGGATGGGGGCGTTTTAATTTTTTTCATATATATATATATATATATATATATATATATATATATATATAATACATTTTTATTGAAATTTTCATCATAGAAATGTAAAATAATTAACAGAAAGAGAAAAAAAAAGAAGAGAGAAAATAAAAAAAGGAAACAATACAATTCACAACATGGAGATATACAGTAAAGCTCATAGGGGCCTTAACCACTTGCCGTCTGCTCACATTGAACCTACTGCGGCAAAGTGGCTCTCCTGAGTCCAGCGACGTAGACCTACGCCGCTGGATCCCTCCCCCTCTCGGTGTCAAAAATGTCAGTCAGGGGTCAGATCTTTCCGCTGCAATGTCGCAGTCCTGCAAAAAAAAAAAAAAATCGCAGATCGCCGCCATTACTAGTAAAAAAAAAATAAACAATAAAAATGACATAAATCTTTCCCGTAGTTAGTAAAATAACTTTTGCGCAAACCAATCAAAATACACTTATTGTGATTTTTTTTACCAAAAATATGTAGCTTAAAACAAATTGGCCTAAAATGTAAAATTTTGATTTTTTTGGGGGGAATGTTATACTGTATATCAGAATGTAACAAAATATTGTTTTTTGTTTCAAAATTGTCGCTCTTTTTTTTAAAAATTTAAAATCGCACAGGTGATCAAATACCACCAAAAGAAAGCTCTATTTGTGGGGGAAAAAAAGGACATAAATTTAATTTGGGTACAGCGTCGCACGACCGAGCAATTGTCCACTAAAATAACGCAGTACCGAATCGCAAAATATAGCCTGGTCAGGAATGGGGAAAAATCTTCCAGTCTTAAAGTGGTTAAAAATACACTCATTTAGATTTTTTTTGTCAAAGACATGTAGCTAAATACATTTTGGCCTAAATATATGACAAAAATTGAATATATTGGATATTTTTTAACTGTCAAATTAGAAAATGTCAATTTTTTTGCAAATTTTTCGCAGAGGTGATCAAATACCACCAAAAGAAAGCTGTGTTTGTGGGGAAAAAAAAGGACGTAAATTTAATTTGGGTACGGAGTTGCATGACCGCACAATTGTCAGTTAAAGTCACGCAGTGCCAAGTTGGAAAAAGTGGCCTGGACGTTAAGCAGGAAAATCCTCCGGGCCTAAAGTGGTTAAAGAGGAGTCCCCCCCACCCCAAGGAAAAAATTAAAAGTCAGCAGTTAGAGATACTGTAGCTGCTGACTTTTAAATATTAGAACTTGCATGTCCAGGGAGCCCGCGATGTCGGCACCAGAAGCTGAATTCGTATCGGCTCTCGGGTGCTGCCACCACCATTCAGGGTAAGGGAACTTTGACAGCCGGTTCCCTATTGTGCATGTGCGAAGCGCGCTGCGCTTTGTAATTGGCTTGGCGGGCGGAGGAAGAAGGAGGGGGGCTGAACTTCCGAAGTGTTTGAAAAATAACTAAAAAAAAATTTTCTTTTTACACAAAGTTGACATTGAAATTATATATTGCTCACGCATGCCATGGGTATATGTGTAATTGCACCCCAAAATATATTCTTCTGATTCTTCTGAGTACAGGGATACCACATGTGTGAGACTTTTTGGGAGCCTAGCTGTGTACGGGACCCCGAAAACCAATCACCACCTTCAGAATTTCAAAGGGCGTACATTTTTCATTGCATTTTCTCACTACCTATCATGGTTTATTAGGCCCTGAAATGTCAAGATACCACAAAACCCCCCCAAATGATCCCATTTTGAAAAGTAGACACCCCAAGCTGTTTGCTGAGAGGCATGGTGAGTCCATGGAAAATTTTGCCACAAGTTTTGGGAAAATTACATTTTTGTTTTTTTATTTTTTTTAACACAAAGTTGTCACTAAAAGATACATTTCTCACACATGACATGGGTATATGTGGAATGACACCCCAATGACACCCCAAAATACATTCTGCTGCTTCTCCTGAGTACAGGGTTAACACGTGTGTGAGACTTTTTGGGAGCCTAGCTGTGTACGGGACCCCGAAAACCAATCATCACCTTCAGGTTTTCTAATGGCGTAAATTTTTGATTTTACTCCTCACTACCTATCAGTTTCAGAGGCCCTAAAATTTCAAGATAGCACAACCCCCCCCCCCCTCAAATTACCCCATTTTGCAAAGTAGGCACTCAAAGCTATTTGCTGAGAGGCATGGTGAGTCTATGGAATATTTTATATTTTGCCACAAGTTTCGGGGAAATTATTATTATTATTTTTTTTGTTTTTGTTTTTCTACACAAAGTTGTCACTAAATGATATATTGCTCACACATGCCATAGGTATATGTGAAATAACACTCCAAATTAAATTCTACTGCTTCTCCTGAGTATAGGGATACCCCATGTGTGAGACTTTTTTGCAGTCTAGCGGAGTAAAGGACCCCGAAAACCAATCACCACCTTCAGGCTTTCCAAGGGCGTAAATTGTTGATTTCACTCCGGACTACCTATCACAGTTTTGGAAGCCATGAAATGCCAAGACAGCACAACCCCCCCCCCAAATGACCCCTTTTCGGATAGTAGACACCCTAAGCTATTTGCAGAGAAGCATGTTGAGTGTTTTGCAGATCTCACTTTTTGTCACAATATTTTGGAAATTGCAAAAAGAGGAAAAAAATGAATTTTCCTTTTTTTCTTCATTTTGCAAAATAAATGAGAGCTGCAAAATACTCACCAAGCCTCTCGGCAAATAGCTTGGAGTGAGAATGGGAACACATAGTGTTCAAAAAATGTGGGACTACATGAGGTGTGGCCAGTATACACATAATGATAATGATATTACATATACATCTGCTGGATAGCTTATAGAAGCATACGGTTAACATCACGTGTTTATCTACATATCCATAGCAGTTGGCATAAAGTACAGTAAATACAAGACAAGTAAAAGGGGACATAAATAAAGTACATATGGATAACATAAAACCATAAAAAATAATAAAGAATAACAAAATAAACCAGAAGGCATAGAATGTAAATGAATATTGATAATAGGATGCATGATGAATATGGCAAAAGAATTTAAATGGCCTCCGTGGCTCAACGCGTTTCGTGAAAAGGGTTTCACTTCATCAGGAGCAGGCACATTTCTAGTTTCTAAAAAAAAAAAAAAAATATATATATATATATATATATATATGAAAACAATATTGCATCCAATGGAGCAGTATTTTATAAAAATGAAAATTATATAACTTACAATAGAGTATTGGTTTCAGAAAAACGTTCCTGTTGGGAACTGAGGGGGCACAGTCCACGCACAAAGCCAAAGCGCAAGGTCCAGTAGCATGGTGTGGATTCCCATAGTAGGTCTTGGGCTAGATAATGAGGTAAAAATCTAATAGGGGGGTACCAAAGTGATAATGTATATTATAAATAAAACCATAAGCTATATAGATAGAATCAATGAGCCCAAGACCAAGAGAGTGAAAGAGAGAAATATAGATGTTGGGCAAAAGTGCACCAATATGGTCCAAATAGGTGGAAGGTAGACAGTGAAGGAGCGTAACAACCATAAACCGGTACATAAGATAGTGTGCCAAAAAGCAGTACTAAAACGTGAAGGAGAAAGCAATGAATAAATAATGGAGAGAAAAAAATCCCAAAAGGAATAATCAAAAGTGTGGCCAAAAATGTGGAGGGAATAGCATCTGGTGCGAAAAGGCTAAAAAGTGTAATCCCATTGTAGCAAGGATAGTGTGCATAAGAATGATAAATAAGAGAAGAAGAAAATAGACCTGCACTGTGGCGAGGGCAAGGATGGCTCCCAGTGTCACGAGCTGTTCAAAGGGAGGACAGCCACTGGGCAGACTGAGCTGACCGGAATGGCGTCCCAGTAATGAACACTGATGGAGGTTATGAGACGCCGACGCCAGTGGATGACGTTGTGCTTCAGACGATAAGTCGTGGCGCCGATGCGCCGCGGCCACAACCCCGCCCCCCCGCACCCACCTCGCCCAACGGGTTGGGCGGGGGGCGGAAGCGGCCGGGGAGAATCGCAGTTCCCAAGGAGGGACGGTCCAGGAGTAAGCAACCCAGCCCCAGTAGCGACAACCAAACAGATAAAAAAAAAAATAAGAGGTTGACCAGATGGGGATGACCCAGATGACCAAACTAATATAAAATGGGGGAATAAAAAAGATAAATTGGATAGAATTGGGTATATATAGATTGGGTACAATAATTAGAAATGCTGGTAGCACACCCCCAATCCCTGTATCTATGTAGTTAAAAGGACAAGTGGAACAAAAAGGGGAGGGAAGGGGATGTTGAAAGGAAGGAAAAAAGGAAGAAAAAAATTGAGTCTCCATCCCTGATTGTATTGAGAATGGGAACACATAGTGTTCAAAAAATGTGGGACTTTAGGGGCGTGGTGACCGCCGGTGAACATGGCCGCATAGTTGCAGAGCTCCGCTCAGGGACACATCCACCTATATCAAGCCTCCAGCTCCCGCTAGTCAGACGAAACCGACCGCACGAGCTCCGCTACACTAACTGCCACTCCCGGAGATGCGTAGGCGCCGCCTGGATCCCCCGCCGGTGAAAAAAATTGTCGGCCTTCTTCCCTCCCATGCAGCGAGGCAGAAGCCAGATGGCGCCGCTGCGGGACTCCGTCCTCCGGCTCAGCATCCCGATCCATCCGCAGGGGGATCTCTCCAGGACCAGATCCATCTTCACCCTCAGGCAAATCCTCAATCTCCTTCCTCTTCCCCCAACTCTGAGCCCTCATCGCCGGCGTCCAGGAGCCCGGCCAAATCTAGGCCGCGGTTCGATGTCCTCCCCCATGAGGCCTACTCAGCCGATATGGACACCCTAGCGGCTCCCTCACCGGACCCATTTCAGAACTTTCCCCTATCTGACCAGCCTCTTTCAGTCTCATTGATGATCGACATGCTGCGGACCCTGAGAACCTCCATACATGCCGATACCCAATCTTGCCTTGCAGAGCAGAGCAGAATGCAGAGCAGACATTGCTCATCTGGGAGAAAGGGTTAACCAGGTTGAAATCCAAATGGGTGAAGTTACCTCATTCAACTCCCTTGTGGACACTCCTCACACCATGAGATTATCTCCTCGATGCAGGCAAAAATAGCAGATTTAGAGGATAGGTCTCGCAGGAACAACCTGAAGATCCGAGGAATCCCAGAAGAAGTCCTGCCGCAACAACTCCCCCACTTTGCCAAAGATCTATTCCTGGCAGTTCTTCCGTCTCTTACCAATGCTGATCTCACCATTGATAGGATTCATAGGGTCCCCAAACCCTCTTTCCTGCCCAAAGAAACCCCCCCGTGATGTGCTGCTCCGCATCCATTTCTTTCAAGTTAAAGAGGACCTTCTCTAGGCCTTCCGCCAAAGGAAAGACCTTCCACCCCAGGCTGCCAACCTCCAAGTCCTCCCTGATCTCTCCCGATTTACCCTCCAAAGACGCCGCAACCTCTCTTCCATTACGAAGGCCTTGCGCAACCATGAGCTGATCTACCGCTGGAAATACCCGGCTAAGCTGGAAATTTCTCGTGAAGGCTCTAAGCATTTTGTCTCCACCATGGAAGAGGGACTATATCTCCTTAGAACCTGGAACATCTTGCCTGAGGATCAGGAAGAGCACAACATGGCTGCCCCCTCACCTCCAGCTCACTTGCGCCAGGAGTGGCAAACAGTTTCCTACCAGCGGTCCTCCAAGAAGAACAAGGGAGCTAAGGGGGCCTCTTTCATTGCATCTCATCCCTTAGTTCCCTGAGTGTATGGCGGGTACTCCCAGATGTACCCGTTACCCCCTCCACCGTGCAGTGTTAACTGCTTTGGCCCTCCCAAGGCCACCTTTTTACCTTCCGCTTTTTTCTTTTTTTTTGTTGTGATTTTTGTATTTTTATTTTTGACCTGGTTTTTTCACAAGGTCTCAAGTGCTCTTATGGTCAAGCGTTGCTTTGAGCTACTTCTCATGCTAATTGTTCACTCCTCCTCTATTATGGATCATCGAACTGTATTTGTCCCTACCTTCTGGATACCACTCTACGTACCTCTCTTCTCCTCCTTGCCTCATCTCCGGACGTTCATCGCCCCTGCGGGGTACAACCTGTGTCTGCTTTTCAGGACACCTCCTCCCCACCTCCCTTACTTCTTACTCCAACGACGATACTCTGACTCTCCTCCTATCCCCATGCTATGGGTGTGAAGTTTGTGTCAATTAATGCCCGGGGTCTCAACCACCCGGCTAAGAGAAGATCATTATGGCAAGAGGCTTTACACCAAAAAGCGGATGTCCTCATAGCCCAGGAGACGCACTATAACATTCATGCCTCCCCAAAGTGTTCGCATCCGACCTTCCCTCACGTCTTCCAGGCTTCGGCCAGTGAAAAGAAAAGAGGTGTGCTGATCGCCATACGAGATACTGTCACCTTCTCCCTTACGGACACCTTGATTGATCCTGATGATCGGTATATAGTTCTAAAATGTATTATTAACAACCTACCGCTTACCCTTGTGTCTGCGTATGCACCTAATTTAAGACAGGTTAAATTTCTCCGTACACTTTTGAAAAAAGTGTCGCGCTCCAAATATGGTAACCTTGTTGTATGTGGGTATTTGAATGCACCAGTTAATCCGACCCTCGACACCTCCTCCCCTCGCAGCAGAGGTGCCCCCTCCTTGGCGGCTCTGCTGGAGTCGGAGGACCTGTACGATGCTTGGCGTTGTTTGCACTCTACTGACAGGTCCTACACGTACTACTCCCCGTGTCACAACTCCTACTCTCCCCTAGATTTCTTTTTAGTAGACAAGGCTCTCTTGCAAAGGGTCTCCGAGGCCTTTATTCATGATATCGTGTGGTCTGATCACGCCCCGATATCCCTCCTTCTGGAAGAAAGCAATTCCTTCGCCACGGCGAGAGTATGGAGGTGTAACGCCTCCCTTTTCCACGATCCTAACACCCAACAACTGATCCTACAACAGCTTCAACAATATTTCTCATTGAACTCCTCCTCTGATACTACTGTGTTTAACCATTGGTGTGCCCACAAAGCCTTCATCAGGGGTGTCCTCCTCAAGCTTAATGCCCAACTCCGTAAATCCTTCTGTCTAAAATTGGACAAACTACTTGCTGATATCTGAACCTTAGATGCCCAGAACATGACTTCCCCATCCCAAGCCCTAGCGGATGAGATAGCCACTCTCCGCCACTCCCTCAGAGAACTCCTGTCCTCCCAACACGACAACTACATGCGTAAATTGAAACTTGATTATTATGCTAATAACAACAAGGCAGGAAAACTGCTAGCCAATCGCCTCAAGGCCCGAAGGTCCAAATCCAAGATGTCCTCCCTGGTCCACCCCCATACCCGTGCTTCTCTTACTAACCCCCAAGCCATAGCTGACGCATTTTCAGACTATTATAGCTCCCTGTATAAGTTTTCCTCCTGTGCATCCACACCTCAACCCACCGAAGCCAACATCGCCACGTTCCTCTCCAAACTCCGTTTGCCTTCCCTCTCAGCATCCCAACTCGCCTCTCTGAATCTCCCCTTTACTGACGAGGAGATTTCCAAGGTGGTCAGATCTTTGCCCAACGGCAAATCCCCGGGCCCTGACGGCCTATCCTCGGAATACTTCAAAACATACCTCCCTCTTCTGTTCCCTCACCTCCTAGAGGTCTTCAAATAGGCGGCTTCTAGCAGCTCTTTCCCCAAAGAAATGCTCCTAGCCCATGTGGTCACTATCCCTAAACCCGGCAAGCCCCCAGACACCCCTTCAAATTTTCGCCCCATATCACTCCTAAATGTAGACGTGAAAATTTACGCCAAATTATTAGCTAATAGACTTCACCTGGTGCTTCCTTCCCTCATTGCCCTGGACCAATCTGGCTTTATGCTTGGTCGTCAACCCTCGGACGCCACCCGTCGTATGATCAACCTCATCCACCACGCCAAAACTAGTCGGACGCCCTCTCTGCTTCTTTCAATAGACGCGAGAAGGCGTTCGACCGAGTCCATTGGGGCTATCTCGCAGCGACCTTGCGCAGATTTGGTTTCCAGGGACAGATTCTGTCCTCCATATTAGCATTGTACTCATGCCCTTCTGCCAAGGTTCTAACCAATGGTATGCTCTCTAAACTGTTTGAGATAATGAATGGTACTCATCAGGGCTGTCCCCTCTCACCGTCTATCTTCAACCTCGCCATAGAACCCTTAGCTGAAGCAATTAGATCTCATCCACACATCATGGGGTTTCAAACTACACCACCAATCCCACACCATCAACCTATTTGTGGATGATATCATTCTCTCCCTTTCGAACCCCACTGTATCCCTCCCCTTTGCTCACCAGCTCCTCCAAGAATTTAATTGTTGTCTCCTTCTACAAGGTAAACTTTTCTAAATCAGTCATTCTTGACCTAGGCGTCAACCCCCACGCTAAATCGTATCTAACCTCCTCCCTTCCCTACCCCTGGACAGATCAAAGCATAACTTATCTGGGGATATCCCTAGCCCCCACTATTTCCAAAATGTCCTCTCTAAACTTAGACCAACTTCTCCTCCAACTTACCAAGGACCTGGCAGCCTTGGCCAAACATGAGCTTTCGTGGGTGGGCAGGGTTGCCACGTTCAAAATGCTCCTTTTACCTAAAATCCTTTACTTCTTCAGGATGCTCCCTATCCCCCTGTCCTCTCACCAAATCAACAAACTGTCAGTTTGCATGAAGCGCTTTTTGTGGCAGGGGAAGAAAGCCAGATGTGCCCTCAAGTACCTTACACTTCATAGGCGAGCGGGGGGCCTAGGTTTACCCGACATAGGAGACTATTATCTAGCCTCCATTTTAGCTCAACTTCCCCGCTGGTTTGATAACCACAGCCTCTCCTGCTGGGTTTCCCTGGAAGCCGCCTGTTCCTACACATCTGATCTCTCCCTTCTGCTATTAGCGGATTCTTGGAAACCGCTCTCCCTCACCAACCTTTCCCCTCCCACACGAGCCTCAGGCCTGGCGTGGAGATGTCTACTCTCCCACTCTGTGAATAATGTTGACAATATCAAAATCAGACTTCCCCTGAGTATATTGGAATCTCTAATTCTTCATCTTTCCCTTACCATGTTTCAGGCAGCTGACATTTTATGGATTGACCAGCTCTATTCAGGAGCCACTCTGTTGTCCTTTGAGACCCTGTCTTTGCAACACAGTCTACCGAAAAAAGGCACTCTATTCCTACACTCGCATCTCATCCTTTCTCCTCAAAAACCCCCCTCCAACCCTTAAACTGGATTTCCATGCTTGGAACCACGTATCGAACCCTAAGCCTCATACTAAAGGCATCACCCTCTTTTATTCCCTGCTTAATAACAAAACCCAATTGTCTAAGACCCCCCTTATGAAGGCTTGGGAGTCCGACCTCTCCAGAGAATTCTCTCTCCACCAATGGGCCTCGACTCTTAAACGACCCTATACCTCATCGCATTGCATCAACCACTGGGAGACATTCCAAAAACTATTAACAAGGTGGTATAGGACTCCTACTGTACTATCCCGCTTCTACCCCTCATTGTCTCCGCTATGCTGGAGAGACTGTGGGGCACCTGGGACCATCCTCCATACGTTCTGGTCTTGCAAATCACTCACCAGCTTTTGGAATAAAATATTTTCAATTATAGCTCGCATCACTACCATGAGTGTGAAACCAGACCCTGCCCTTGCCTTGCTACTTCTGGGCATAGATGTCTTCCCAACGACCTGTCGGACATTAGTTTCCCACATTTTTCTGGCCTCCTCTCTTGCTATAGTACATCACTGGCGCAGCCTTTCGCCCCCCAACCCTTCGGAGGTTATTTCGCAGGTTCAACTAAACTGCCAATATGAACGTCCACTGGCGTTAATATCCTCATCATACAGTTCCTTTGAAAACATTTGGGACCCTTGGTGGAGGTGGTATGGGGGCGGCCCCCCTCTCGCTGCCTGCAACAAGGATCCCCCCCCCCTTAACCAAATCTCCCCCCCACCTCTCGCCCCTCCCCCCTCACTGGTGATCCTGCCTAGATTCTCTGATGATGTAGCCTGACTCGACTTTAGTGGTACTACACCTGTTCAGCCCTTGTTGATTGTCTATTATACCTGGTTGCACAATGTATGAAGAATATATGCTTTGACCGCTTTTTCTAGCTCATGTCACATTAGTGTCTGTTGTAGCTGCTCTGTTTTCTACTACTCATCTTACAAGTTAATGTGCGGCTGCGACCGTATTTATTGTTTTCTGTTGTTTTGATGTTTGAAAATTTTCAATAAAAAACATTTGGAATAAAAAAATGTTGGACTACATGAGGTGTGGCCAGTATACACATAATGATAATGATATCACATATACATCTGCTGGTAAGCATATAGAAGCATACGGTTAACATCACGCGTTTATTTACATATCCATAGCAGTTGACAAAAAGTACAGTAAATGCAAGACAAGTAAAAGGGGACATAAATAAAGTACATATGGGTAACATGATAAGACCATAAAAAATAAGAATAATAACAAAATAAACCAGAAGGCGTGTCTACTTTGCAAAATGGGGTTATTTGGGGGGGTTTTGTGCTATCTTGGCATTTCATGGCTTTCAAAACTGTGATAGGTAGTAAGGAGTGAAATCAACAATTTACACCCTTCCCCCTTCGGGGTCCTGTACGTGGCTAGACTGCCAAAAAAAAGTCTCACACATGGGGTATCCCTGTACTCAGGAGAAGCAGCAGAATGTTTTTTGGGGTGTCATTTCACATATACCCATGGCATGTGTGAGCAATATATCATTTAGTGACAACTTTGTGTAAAAAAACAAAAAAAAAATAATAATTTTCCCGAAACTTGTGGCAAAATATAAAATATTTTTTGACATTTTAGGCCAATTTGTTTTCTGCTACATATTTTTGGTAAAAAAAAATTGCGATAAGCGTATTTTGATTGGTTTGCGCAAAAGTTATCATGTCTGCTAACTGCGGGAAAAATTATGTCATTTTTATTGTTTTTTTTTTTTTTACTAGTAATGGCGACGATCTCCAATTCAATGACCCAGAATTGTTCACCGTGCCATTAAAATAAATCAGGGAAACTCACAAAGTGAAAAACTGTATAACTCTTCAATTATATTTAAAAAAAGTAAAACTAGTCACAAGGTAAAAGAATACGCAAACGCTTTTAGTAGTAGTGTACCGGGAATCGGCCAAACACTTCCTCCTACATGGGAGCGTGGTGATGTCACGTGCGCAAGTTATCTTGTTTTTACCTGCTGCTGTTATTTGATCCACCATTGCGACTTATGTTTAAACCATGCACTACTTTTGGTGCGGTGCGATCTTAGCCCATTTCAAATGAATGGGTTAAAATCGCACCGTACAGAACAGGAATGCACAACATGCTCCTGTGTGGGCATAGTGTGAACCGGCCCTTAGTGCTCTTCATTGAGACAAGTACTCACCATAGTGGGATATGCTTTGTTCAGATTTCATGTCTGAGGTTAACAACCTCTTTAATGCAGAAGGGAGAATAAAAACCATAATGTCAAAACACAGTTTTTAAAAATATTTTTTATTTTTGTCATTTCAGAAACAGAGAAGGCCGAATCGGAGGTAAGATGAAACTTTGTGATTGACACATTTTTCACATGCTGTGTTGCACCATTCCTATGAACCACAGAAGAAAGTCCCTGCGCCCAGCATTGGGTGCCCCCAAGTTTTACATTCATTACGTTTTTCCCCCTTCAATGACCAGGCCATTTTTTGCGATTCGGCACTGCGATACTTTAACTGACAATTGCGCAGTCGTGCGACGCTGTACCCTAATAAAATTGATGTCCTTTTTTCCCCACAAATAGAGCCTCCTTTTGGTGGTATTTGATCACCCGTGCGATTTTTTTATTATTTGTTGCGCTATAAACAAAAAAATAGCGACAATTCTAAAAGAAAAAAAAAAAAGAAAAACGATATTTTTTACTTTCTGCTATAAAACTTATCCAATAGAAAAAAAATCAAATGTTTTCATCATTTTAGGCCAAATTGTTTTCTGCTACGTATTTTTGGGAAAAAAATCCCAATAACCGTTCTTTTATTGGTTTGCGCAAAAGTTATCGCGTCTACAAACTAGGGGAAAGATTTATGTAATTTTTATTTATTTTTACTAGTAATGGCAGCGATCAGCGATTTTTAGCAGGTCTGCGACATTGCTGCGGACAGATCAGACCCCTAACTGACATTTTTGACACTTTTGGGGGGATCAGTGACATTACTACAGTAATCTGTGCTAAAAATATGCACTGTTTATGTAATAATGACACTGGGAAGGAAGGAGTTAACACCAGGGGTGATCAAAGGGTTAAATGTGTTCCTAGGGAGTGCTTACTAACTGTGTGGGGGAATAGACTCACTAGACCAGTGGTTCTTAACCTTGTTGGAGGTACTGAACCCCACCAGTTTCATATGCGCATTCACCGAACCCTTCTTAGTTGGAAAAATAAAAAATGATTTTTTCAAATTCAAAACATAGGTATATATTTATACATAGGTGCACAAAATGAACCAAACCAATAAAACATGATTTTCACACAAAAACAAAAACATAATAATGAATATTTACTGCAAATTAGTGTGACTTCTGCTGTTGTCTTTCAGAGACCAGTTCAGAAATGACCTCCGCCGAACCCGCAAGACTGACCGAACCCCTGGGGTTCGATCGAACCCAGGATAAGAACCACTGCACTAGACAAACACAGAGATCCGTGTTCCTGAATAACAGGAACATAAGATCACTGTGTTCATCTGTGACAGAACAGTGGTCTGCCTTGTTTATATAAGCAGACTGCCGTTCTGTCTCTATGGGGAGCGATCGCGGGTGGATGGCGGACATCACGTCTGCCAGACCCGCTGATTGGCTTCCTCTCTGGCGCGCGCCCCCACTGGCTATTGCGCGAAACGACTTACAGGTACGTTGTTTCGCGAAGTAGAGCGGATCTGCCGCAGTAAAAGTGCGGCAGCTGATCGGCAAGTGTTTTTTAAGTTTAGCACATTGAGCACAATACAATAAACATTTTCCCGCACTTGTAGTTTACAGTAGGGTTGCACCAATAACGAGTATTTTCACGAGTACTTGTAGTTGTGAAAATCATGCTCCGATACCTGAAACCGATATCTTTGCAGTACTATTTGAGCCCAGACGAAATTAATGATCTCAAACTGCACTGCAAAGAATCGCATGCAACTTGAACAGGAATGCGGTGCAATTCATGTCCACGGTTTTCCCAGGCTTGTCATAGTGACTTCAGCATCGCATTCCTGTTCAAATCGCATGCAATCCTTTGCAGTGCAATTTGAGGTTATTCATTTTGTTTGGGCTCAAATCGCACTGCAAAGGTAACGGTTTCGGCGATCGGAGCATTTTCACGGCAACGCTCAAATCGCACCACAAAAGGTATCGGTGAGTACTTGACTGAAAGTACTCAAGCAGGCCTAGTTTACAACTTCCAGTGACGGATCACACTAATGGGGGTGCAGAATTTGCAGCACATTCTGTGCGGTTTCCGTATCCACTTCAATATCGCACCCCATTCATGTGAACCACTGTGGGTGTTAACCAATTAAGCCCCAGAGGATTTGGCTGCTCAAAGACCAGGGCCTATTTTGCGATTCAGCACTGTGTGATTTTAACGGACAATTGCGCGGTCGTGCGACGCTGTACCCAAATGAAATTGATGTCCTTTTTTTCCCATAAACAGAGCTTTCTTTTGGTGGTATTTGATCACCTGTGTGATTTTTACTTTTTGCGCTATAAACAAAAAAAGAGCGACAATTTTGAAAAAATAACAATATTTTTCACATTTTTACATATGAAATTCCCCCCCAAAAAAATGTAAAAATCTAATTTTTTTAACATTTGAGGCGAATTTGTTTTCTGCTACATATTTTTGGTGGAAAAAAAAATCGCAATAAGCGTATTTTGATTGGTTTGCGCAAAAGTTATTGCATTTACTAACTATGGGAAAGATTTATGTCATTTTTATTGTTTTTTTTTTAAACTACAGTAGTAATGGCGGCGATCTGCGATTTTTTTTTTTTTTGCGGGACTGCGACATTGCGGCGGACAGATCGGACCCCTGACTGACATTTTTGACACTTTTGGGGGTACCAGTGACATTACTACAGCAATCAGTGCTAAAAATATGCAATGTTACTGTAATAATGGCACTGGCAGGGAAGGGGTTAACTTTATTGGTAAACAGTGGGTTAAATGTATCCCTAGGGGCGTGGCTTGTGATGTAACCACAGAGACATACGATCCTACATAGCAGGATCGTATGATCTCTGCAGTTACGCCAGGGAGAATGACAGGCGGCTTTGTTTACATCAGCCGTCTGCCTTTCTCCCTCTCCAGCAGGAGATCGCAAGTGGCCGGCGGACATCGGAGCCACCGGTCACTCGCACGGGGATGACAGGGAAGAAGCGGGGGCGGGAGCGCGCCTCAGGCGGCATGCGCTCGCTTCCTAGAGGCTTGTGGGCGAGCGACGTACCCCTACGTCACTTTGCCCAGGAGGAGCTGACCGCCGCAGTAAATATACTGACGGCGGTCGGCAAGTGGTTAAGTTAACGACACCCTGAAATCGGTTTGCAAAATGCAGTGCGATTTTCAGAATCGAATTGCATGGGTGTTCACCATTCTGGTGTGACGGAAAAAAAAGGGTCCTGCACGATTTTGGTGCGGATGTGGTGCAATTTGAGCCATACACAATAAATTGCTCAAATTACACTGCTGAGGAATCGCATGTGTTTTGAACAGGAATGAGATGTGATTCCTGTCTGAATCACATGCAGTTTCCCACACAGCTCCTGTGTGAACCCAGGCTTGCTATAGTGACTCCAGGCAGCACTGCATTCCTGTTCAAATCACATACGATTCTTTGCAGTGCGATCTGAGCCTATTCATTTTATATGGGCTAAAATTGCACTGCAAAGGTATCGGTTTCGGGTAGATACAGACTCACCCTAGCTCAACCGCATAATGGAATGAATATGGAACTGAGTGTCGGGTGCTCAGGCTGCAATGTCCAGATGCATGCAATTTCTTCCAAGTAACAAGAAAAGGCAGCACACGAATGCTTTGTTTTGATGCGATTTATTCCAGCATGAAAGCAGTGTACAACATACCAAAATTCTAACACCTTTTGGGCCGTAGCCTAAGGCTCCTTTCACACAGCAGTCCGTCAAACGGACTCCGCTTTTCTCAGCGGGGGATCGAGCCGCCGATCCCCCGCTGAGCAGGAGGATGACAGCTGTGTCTCCGCGCTGTGTGCGGAGACACAGCTGTCAGTTCCCCATGCATCTCTATGGGGGAAATCGGATGGGAACGGGCCGTCAGTCCATTCTCATCCGATCCCATCTGATCCCATCCGCTGGACGGATGGAAAATAGGGTTTCCATCCGTCTAGATTTGACGGATCGGATCGGGTGTCAGCGGACATGTCTCATAGAGATGCATGGGGGGACCGTTCAGATCCGCCAAAAAAATGGACAGGCGGATCTGAACGGTCCGCCTGTGTTATAGGGGCCTTACTCATAGCATACAAAAATATAATAAAACCAGACTTATATGGATACAAAACAGCCCTGTCAAATAGGGGCGGTATATTCTTGATTGCAATTAAGATAATTGAGAAACACACAAGTAGGGTGTTGAGGCCAGTTTAACCACTTCTGTACCGGGCACTTTCATCCCCTTCCTGCCCAGGCCAATTTTCAGCTTTTAGCTCTGCCACACTTTGAATGACAATTGCGCGGTCATGCAATGCTATACCCAAATTGAATTTTTATAATTGTTTTCACACAAATAGAGCTTTCTTTTAGTGGTATTTAATTACCGCTGGGTTTTTTATTTTTTACTAAAAAAAAAGACAGAATGTTTTGAAAAAAAAAAGTGTTTCTTAATTTCTGTCAGTAAATTTTGTAAATAAGTAATTTTTCTCCTGCACTGATGTGCACTGATGAGGCGGCACAGATGGGCACAGATGAGGTTGCGCTAATATGCCGCACTGATGGGCACTGATAGGTGGCACTGATGGACACTGATAGGCAGCACTGGTGGGCGGCACTGATGGGCAGCACAGATTAGCAGGCACTGATGGGCACTGACTGGTATCACTAATGGGCACTGATTGAGGTCACTGTGGGCACCGTTTGGGGTCAATGATTGTTGTCACTGATGGGCATTGGTTGGTGTCACTGATGGGCACTGTTTTTTACTGTACTGTACTCTACTGTAATCAGGGCACTGATTACCTGTCCTGGACTTCCCTTTGAGAAGGAGCCACTGATCGGCTCTCCTCGCTACACACTCTGACAGTGTGAGGCGAGGAGCGCCGATAAACGGCATTTCCTCATTTACATGTGACCGGCTGTGATCGGACACAGCCACTCACATGGTTAAAGAGCCACATCATTAGCTCTTTACCAAGATCGGGGTCGCGCCGTGTCCTAGGAACACGGCACGGCGCAGCCGCGATTGCCGCGCTGTGCGCCCCAGCTGAGCATGCAATAGCGGCCATTCTGGGGCGCCGTCATTTGACGGTGGGCGAGCGGCAAGTAGTTAAAGAGAAGGAAGAAAAGAGAGGAAAAGAAAAGCAAGAAATACTTGTACACATTATGGATACAGAGAAATCATTAACCAAAAACATATCTTAATCATGTAGTCATTTCAAAAAAGGTAATATCCAATCATTCATTCATCATTCATTTCACTTGGTACTCTAGTGTTTAGACCGCATTCACACTAGTCCGACTTGGACCGTGACTTGTCAGCCTGACAAGTCGCGGTCCGTCACGCTCCTATTGTGCGGTAAAGGAGCTGTTCTATTAGGAGCGACACAAGTCGCTCCGACTTAGAAAAAGTGTCCTGTACTACTTCGGGGCGACCTGGAGGCAACTTGCATAGACATTAATTTTATGAAGTCCGTGCAAGTCGCGCCGAAGTCGCGCTGCACGCGACTTCACAGGTCGCCCCCGAAGTCGGAGCGACGTAGTGTGATCCGGCACTTAGACTGTGTATCCCCCACACCTCATGTTGTAGCAAGATGCGGTGTGTGTCACCTCCTCTGGCTGGTTTTTTAACCTGTTCCAAGCCACAGAAAGAAAAAGATAAGATTCCCTGCATGTATCCCCCTAAAATGTTTGGAGACATTAGAAATGTTTTTGGCATTTACATTGGTTGTATCATTAACATGTTCCGATATTCTTATTCTCAAATTACGGATAGTGCAACCAACATATTGCAACCAACATGTACTGCATTCAATGACATAGATAACCATCTTAGTATTGCAGCTCACATAATTTCTAAGTGCATATGATCTTCCTGTAGAAAAGACATATGCACATAGAAATGATGTGAACTGCAATTCTAAGATGGTTATCTATGTCATTGAATGTAGTATATGTTGGTTATTCTGACTCCAATTGTTGTAATAGTGACTTATCCCTTGCTGAGACCTATTCTTGGCCTGTATAAGCAGATAGAATCACCACGGACAATCGTTATCAGATAGCTGAACTCACCAGATACCGTTTCTTTCCATCCACGTAGGTTTTATTGCAAGCAGTAGTTATAGCAGACAACAAAATGTGGCAGATGATTGAAAGATGGTATCTGCAGGTTAAAACATGGTAATGTGTTCCCGGATGCGAGCAGATTGTATGAAAGGCCTAGACAGATGTGGCCATCTCTATTCCCACAAGCATAAAGAAGCAGGAACAGGAAATACATCATCAATGGGAGGGGACAGGGGGGAACACAGAAGAGAGAGACAGAAAGGCAAGTGCAACAACTGAAATAGCCACAAGATGGCAGTATAATGACCAAATACAGTATGTAGACAGTACCACAACTATGCATTATATAATATCGTACATATTGGTGTAGCAGCACACT
Organism: Pelophylax lessonae; assembly: GCF_965119305.1. Taxonomy (NCBI): domain Eukaryota; kingdom Metazoa; phylum Chordata; class Amphibia; order Anura; family Ranidae; genus Pelophylax; species Pelophylax lessonae. The sequence continues at coordinate 39,945,721 of NC_138769.1, forward strand.
CCCTGTCTGGTATTGTAAATACCACTATGTTAATCATAACAGTAATTATGCAAACGCAAATAAATGGTGCAATTTGCAGCTGTCTTAAAGAACTGAAAGACAAAAAGAACATGCAAATATATGCAACAACAATAATTGCATAAGGCATGTAGAAGTGGCAATCAAAGTCCAAGGCACATTCTTCTTGTGACAGAAACTGGATCCAACAAACCCAGGAGGGAAGTTCAGTCTCCAAAAGGCAAAAGTAGAACAAGTTCTGTAATGGGTCTGAGGAAAGTCTTTACAGTTCCTTGTCTGGCAACTTTTATTTCTGTGCTAAAGACATTCTGTTGTTCACTGCGTATTATGACCAGTTCACTTTCAGCAATGTCCTTTGCAGAAAGAGGTTTTTGGCATAAGTTCCAGCCTTGACAGTCAGCATAATTTGACTTAGTGTGATAGCAGTGAGCGATATGGACTAACCTTGCAATACTGGGTACAAGCCTTGTCCACTTGGAGAAACCTTCAAAGCGTTGACAATTCAGGATGAATTTTTGCTCAGATCTGGTAACAAGAGTCTTCTTGACTTCAGAACGAATCTCTTGATCGTTTTCAGGATCTATAAGACTGAAGACCTCAGCTGAAGTTTCTTATGTATGATCCAGCAGGACTTCAGGTCCTGTTAACCAAGAAGAATTTGCAAAGACACTTGCAGACCAGTGCTGTATCTTGGCCTAGGCCTAGGGTGGCACTTTGCAGGGGGGGCAGCAAAAAGCTGCACCCTGCACGAAAAAAAAAACAGCCTCCTCCCGGCATGAAAAGGGTCCCTGCTGGCTTGCGCTACACTTTTGTATAGTGCCTGTCTTATGTGGTGAATTGGGCCGGAGAGCAGGGTCCAGGAGGCAAATCAGTCTGGTACCCCCATAAAGCGGTTACACTGCTACATACCAGTATGATAATACTGGCCAGTCAGGACATTCGGACAGATTGCAGGCCGCCGACCACACTTAATACAACTGGCCCGACAACCGCCAATGCTAATAAGTGTGGCACTGCAGCCAAATGCTCCACCTACTCTCCTCTGCCCCCAGGCACTGATGGGCACTCATCTGCTACACTGATGGGCGCTAATAGGCTGTACTGATGGGCACTAATATGCTGCTCTAATGGCCACTGATGAGGCAGCAATGGTGGGTACTGATAAACCGCACTAATGAGGCTGCACTGATAAGGCAGCACTGATATGCTGCACTGACGGGCACTGATGAGGCTGCACTGATGGGCACTGATAAGGCTGAACTTATGGGAACTGATGAGGCTGCACTGATAGACTGTGGATGTGGTCTGTGGTTTACAGATGACAGGGCGGGTCAAAAACAGGATAGGGTGTGACCTTTACAGGAAGGGGTGGGTCATATTTAAATTAAGGGGTGCACAAGTTTAGTCAGGCCTAGGGGAGCACAAAACCTAAATACGCCACTGTTGCAGACATTGGTCTGGTGGCATGATCCGCAGGATTAAACTCTGATGGAACATGATGCAATTGTTCAGGCCTTGAGGATTTTCTTATTCTTTCTACATGGTTACTGACATAGACATAGAAGCGTTTTGTCTGACTGTATATATAGGCCACAATATCCTTGCTGTCTGTGTAGAATTTGATGTCATCTATCTGAATGTCCAGCTCACACAGTATAAATCCTGCAACTTCTACGGCTAGGGCAGTCCCACAAAATTCAGGCTTTGTGTGTTCAGGCTTAGGTGCTAACTTAGCTTTGCCAAACAGAAACCCTACATGGGTTTGATTGTGAGAATCTCTTACCTTGAGGTAGGCTACAGCTGCTATGACCTCAGTGGATGCATCTGAGAATATGTGAATCTCTTTTCTCTGACTTGCAGCAAGGGAAGTTAAAGTGTAGCAGCGTGGTATGCCAATTCCATCCAAGGCATGTAGAGATTGTCTCCAGGACTCCCACTTTAAATATTTGTCTGTTGGTAGTGGAGCATCCCAATCTTGAATAGTCTCTGATAGCTGTCTTAATAGGGATTTATCTCGTATGGTGATGGGAGCCACAAATTCCAGTGGATCGTATAGATGGTTCACTTCTGACAGAACACCAGGTTTGGTGAATGGCTTGTCTGCAGTGCTGACTTGAAAGCCGAAAGTGTCTTTTAATAACTTACACCGTAAGCCCAGATTTCTCTGAACAGGAGGCATGTCCATTCCCAGATTTAAATCCTTAAATCCTGTGGCATGATCGCCAGGCTGAAAGGCTTTCATCACAGCAGCACTGTTTGAGGCAATCTTATGGAGTCTGAGGTTGGCCTCAGAAAGCATACCTTGAGTCTTTTGGAGCAGGTCTTTGGCTTCTTCATCTGTGGGTAAGGATTTAAGTCCATCGTCCACGTAGAAGTCTCTCTTAACAAAGTGTCGATCATCTGCGCCATACTCCCTTTCACCATCAAGAGCAGTCCTTCGTAGACCATATGTTGCAACAGCAGGCGGGGGACTGTTTCTGAAGACATGTACTTTCATGTGGTATTCAATCACTTCATTGTTTACGTTGTCACTGTGCCACAGAAACCTTAGGAAGTTCCTATGGTCTTCTCTTACTATGAAGCAATGGAACATTTGTTCAATGTCAGCAGGTTTGGCAACTGGCTCTCTTCTAATCCTCATAAGTACTCCTACAAGGCTGTTGGTTAGGATAGAACCACTGAGGAGAACATCATTCAGGGATACGCCTTGATGCTTGGCACTAGAGTCAAACATTACCCTGATTTGCTTTGATTTACTTGGAGGATACACTCCAAAGAAAAGCAGATACCAGCACTCATCATGTTCTAGAAGAGGTGGAGCTGGCTCAGCATGATTATAGTCAAAGATCCTTTTCATTAAGGAAATTAAGTGATTCTTCATTTCAGGCCTGTTCTTTAGTGTTCGCTGAAGTGAGTTGAATCTGGATAAAGCTTGTTCATGATTGTTTGGAAGTCTAACTCTTTCAGCACGAAGAGGTAATGGTGCCATACAGCTGTTAGATACATCCTTGAAGAAATCACTGTCCATTATTATAATGAACTTTCTATCTTCAAGTGACAAGGCTATTCTGTTGTCATCACGTGTAGTACAAAACAATGTTCTACCTACGTTGTCATCACAAGGAATGGGAATAACATCAGATACCTGGATGATGTCAAGTGGCTTCTCCTTTACTTCATAATTGATCAGGGCATTGTCTGAAGTGAGATGCTTTCCCATTTCTCAGCAAGGAATTATTCTCAGATGGCATTTGCATTTTCATCAAGCATACATCGCCCACTATTACACAGCCCAGATCAAGTCTTTTCGCATGTGGGGCATTGTCAGATCCATTGCACTGCTGGCGTACCTTATGTACTCTGAGAATGTCTCTTCCCAGCAAGACTAAGAATTCAGCATCCATGTCCATTGTAGGAATCTCGGTAACCAGGTGCCTTAAGTGGAGATGGTGATTTGCAGCTTCTGGAGTAGGAATCTCTTCCTTGTTGTCTGGTATTTGGTCACACTCATGTTGGTAAAGGTATGCCCTTCTTCGCTTTGATATGGGAGACCATGAACCCATCTGCTCTTCTGCCAGAGGTTTCTACACAACCAGAACAGGTGTTGAGAGTATATGGTGTTGCATGTCCCTTTATGTCAAAGATATCAAAGAATTTAGGTTTAACCAGGGATCTGTTGCTCTGCTCGTCTCTAATGGCATACATCCTGGTAGTTTTCTCAGATTGATCCTTGGGATATTTCTTAAGAGGGTGAGGTTTATTGTGAATGCCAAAAACATTTCTAATGTCTCCAAACATTTTAGAGGGATACATGCAAGGAATCCTAAATCTTTTTTTTTCTGTGGCTTGGAACAGGTTAAAAAAACAGCCAGAGGAGGTGACACACACCGCATCTTGCTACAATGTGAGGTGTGGTGGATACATCTTGACATTAGAGCACCAAGTGGAATGAACAGTAGATTGGATATTAACCTCCCTGGTGGTAATCCCGAGTGTGGCTCGGGGCAATTTTCAAAAGCGGTAACCCCGAACCACACTCGGGATTACCCTGTAGTGATACGTACCTTGTTCCTGCAATCCCCAATGTCCTCCCGCTCTGTTCTCCAGCTGATGCCAGCATTTGTCTTTCGGGCTCCCTTCCCTGTGAGCGCTGTGACGCGGGGGGGGGGGGGGGGCGTAGCCGGTGGGAATTTAAAAAAAATAAAAACAAAAACACACATACACATTGTATTACATTGTAATCTGTCATAATTACATTACTGTGTGAAACCATTTCACCTCAGTTTTGTGCCTAGTGATTTGTCCAGTGCCCTGCCTGCACTTTTACTGTTCTTTCTTCCTGGAAAATTGAGAACGCCCATGGCGTCCAAAAAGCGTTCCTTTAGGTCAAAAGCGGTTTTAAACCAGCTAGAAAACAGCGATAGTGAATTGGAATTACTTGAAGAATTGAGCGATAGTGATTTGTGGGAAATTCATCATCGGACACTGAAAGTGACGACAGCGACGATTCTGCAACTGAGCTCAGTGATGTGAGAACTTGGTGCTCTATTGACTGCGGTACGGATCAGGCAGCGCCCCCAAGATTCCCATTTACTGGAGTACCTGGTATAAAAGTAGACATTGAACACGACAACCCCTTGGCATACTTACAATTATTTCTGACCGATGAAGTTATTGAAAAAGTAGTTATTAGGACAAACCTGTACTAAGGGCAACAATTGGCTATTCTGCATTGGAAGTTTCCAAGAAGCAGAAAGTGGGAACCAGTGACCAGAGATGACATTTGGAAATTTCTGGGCCTAATAATACTTCAAGGAGTGGTGGGGAAACGCCTGCAGAAGTGGTATTGGACAACTAATACATTACTTGCCACTCCATTCTTTGGCACGGTCATGTCAGAATACAAATTTTCACTGATCATGAAATATTCACACTTCAAAAACAACGAAGAATTTCATGAAACTACTCATCCTGCACCAAAACTAAAGAAAATTTGGGAAGTATCTCAAATGATTCTAAATAATTTCTAACGGAGCTATGTGCCAGAAAGAGACATCAGCATAGATGAAAGTCTAATGGCCTACAAGGGAAGGCTCAGCTGGGTGCAATACAGTGCATCAAAGAGGGCACAATGGCACTTCCGGTTCCGGCGCCTGATGAGATAGACGCGGCAGCGGCGGCTCCGGGCATATCGGCATACTAATTCAGCCTCTACACCCCCAAGAGCGGCGGACGTCTACCGCTGGGCTGCCCACATCCTCCGGTGACACTCCTGCATGGATCGTTTTGTCACCCATGGCGCCCCCCGCCGGGAGATCCCCGCACAACCCCTGACACTCCATCTATGCAGGCGCCCATCATGGCCGGGACCGGTGGGCCAAGCGCTGCAGCATCTTCTCCCCTCTGCTTTACCTCAGGAAGAGGAACAATACGCCCGCATTGCCCAGGCGGTGGCTGCTTTACTATCACCCACTATCACTACTGCTGTAGATCGAGTGGTGACGGCGGGCATTGCTCAGCTCCGTAAGGAAATGGGTGAGCATTCCAAACGCATCACAGATATAGAACACCGCATATCTGATGTGGAAGACGAAATACAGGCGACTATGGCCAATGATCAACGATGCTCACAGACCCAGAGTTACATACTTGAGAAACTGGAAGATTTGGAGAACCGTTACCGCCGGAACAATCTCTGCTTCATAGGAGTTCCTGAGTCAGTCACCAACGCCTCCCTGGAAGAGTACTGCTCCTCTAAGATACCACGAGCCTTGGGGATCTCTACACCTTGCACTGTGGAACGTGCACACCGCTTGGGCCCCCCTCAAATGATCGGCGCACCCCGCGCCCTGTGATTGCCCGATTCCTCAATTACGCCGACAGGGTGGCGGTATTGAAATCTTTCCACAATGCCAAACCGCTCCAGTTGGATGGCCATAAAATCCTGCTCTTTGCAGACTATTCACAGGAGGTCAAAAGAGGGCACAATTTGGCATAAAATCCCACATGCTATGCGAATCGTCAACTGGCTACATTTAGAATTCAGTGATATACACTGGAAAAGGAACAAAAGCCAATCCAAAATACAGCAACTAAGGAATTGCAACATCTTCCATTCTTTCACTCAATGAGCCTATATGAACTTTTATACATCTCCTGAACTTTATGAGTTTCTTCTGCAAAACAAAACCGATGCCTATGGAACCGTTAGGGCTAACTGGCGCTACATGCCCCCAACGTTTGGCAATAAGAAGCTGAAGACTGGAGAAATTATTGCCTGGCAGAAAGGCAAAATGATGGCACTGTGATGGCGGGACAAGAAAGATGTGTGCCCAATGAGTACAGTGCATAATACCGCAACTGTTATGGTACGCATGAAAGGTGGGAAAGAAATTGTGAAGCCACAAGTAGTGATAGATTACAACAACACCATGGGAGGCGTCAACAGAGCCGACCAAGCAATGACATTCTACCCAGCAATGAGGAAACAGAAAAAGAAGTAATATAAGAAGATATTCACACATCTTCTTGAGCAATGCTTGAGGAATGCCTGCATTCTGCTGTTGGCGTTGTTAACCCGGAACGCCTGACTGGTCGTCACTTCTTGGACTACATCCTACCATTGTTGCTCAAAGTGAGATGACAGTGGAAGGAAAATCCGAAAGAAAACAAGGTTCTATTGTTCCGATTGTGACGTCAGACTTTGTGCAGTCCTATGTTTCAAAACTTTTCATACACGGGATGTTTACTAAACCAATATGCAGTGTCTAGTATTACAGTGATAATATTGCACCCTTGTTTGGACAAATTTCAGTGTTTTTTGGTTTGATTACATTATTGAATAAAATGTGTTATTATATTATAATTTATGATTTCTTTTTTTCAAACTTTATCATACCCGGGATATCTACTAGACTCTTGTTTGGACAGATTTAAGTGAGTTATTCCTAACAATTACAGGGCTACAATAGGTTTACTTTTCCTTTCTTTTCTTCCCTCTCTTTAAACTGGCCTAAACACCCTACCTGTGTGTTTTTCAATTATCTTAATTGCAATCAAGAATATACTATTTGAAAAGGCAGTTTTGTATCAGTTTCGGGTATCGGAGAGTACGCTCAAATCGCACTACAAAGGTATCGGTATCGGCGAGTATTTGACCGAAAGTATCAGTACTCATACTCGCCAATAAAGAACCGGTATCGGTGCAAGCCTAGTTTACAACTTTCAGTGCCGGTTCACACTAATGTGGTGTGGAATTCACAGCGATTTCTGTGTGGTTTCCGCACCGCATTTATGTGAACTGTGGGTGTGTATGTTAAGTTAACAACACCATGAATTCAGTTCACAAAATGCAGTGCGATTTGCAGAATCGCATGGGTGTTCACCATTCTGATGTGACAAAAAAAAGGGTCCTGCCTAATTTTGGTGAAGATGCAGTGCGATTTGAGCCGTACAGAATGAATGAATCAAGTCGCACTGCTGAAGAATCTCATGTGTTTTGAACAGGACCGTGGTGCGATTCCTGTTAAAAATCAGATGCGGCACCCGCACCGCATCAGTGTGAACCTGCACTTGCTGCTTCCCTAAACTTCTTGTCTTCACAGTAAAGAGTTAATAGTGGGCAGTACAGTCTGGAGTCAGTCTATTAACTTGGAGAAGGGAGGGGGAAGAATGGGGGGAGGGGGAAGGAAGGGGGGGGGGAAGGAAGGGGGGGCAGGGAAGTGTTTTGCCATCCGAGGCTATGGAGCTGTGTGTTTCTTTTGATGCACGCAGTGCAGGGAGGCACAACTCTAGTCTGCATGCAAGGGTGGCTCAATAGGATGTTGCATTGCGGCGGACAGAACGGACACCTAACTGACACTTTTGACATTACTACAGTAATCAGTGCTAAAAAAATATGCACTGTTACTGTACTAATGACACTGGCAGGGAAGGGGTTAACATCAGGGGCAATCAAAGGGTTAAGTGGGCATCTAGGGAGTGCTTTCTAACTGTGTGGGGGATGGACTCACTAGATAGCAGGAACACAAAATCACTGTGTTCATCTGTGACAGAACAGTAATCTGCCTTGTTTACATAGGCAGACCGCCGTTCTATCTCTATGGGTAGCGATGGTGGGTGGCCGGCTGACATCACGTCAGCCGAAACTGCTGATTGGCTCCCCCTCTGGCTATTGCACGAAACAACGTACAGGTATGTAGTTTTGCGCAATGGAGCTGACCTGCCACAGCATATGTACTGCGGGCTTCCCTGTGCACCACAAATGCGCCAAAGAAGCTCATGTACCTTTTAGGTGTTGAGCTTTGAGCATTTTGATACATTTGTCATGCTTGCTGCATTTGGGGCGCCATTAACAATGAATGGCACTGCAAGTGTGACACTCCATGATACTCCATGACACTTCGCGTACTCCATGAATGCCTGCATATGTGCACACTTTAGCGCACATTCAGGAAGTGCTTAGGTTTGAATGGTGCCTTAGGTTAGCGTTAAAGCTTTATGAATTTAACCTGCTTTCTGTTAGGCCCCTTTCAGACAGGGCGGACACGTCAAGTAGATCTGCCCGTTCAGCAGGAGGTCTCTCCGCTGATCTCTGCTGAGCAGGCGGATGACTGGTCCGTGTCTGCTCCACTAGGACAAGGACACAGCCCACTTTCCTCTATGGGGCGGTCAGATGGAAACAGACCACCTGTCCATTTCCAATTGACTGTCATCTAATCTGCCGGACAGGTTGGGAACTGGTCTCCATTTGTCTGTTTTGAGAAGACTGGATCAGATTGAATGCCAGCGGGTGTCAGCAGACACATGTCCACTGACATCTTATTTTACGTCCTCACTACCTATCACAGTTTTGGAGAAATTTATATTCTCAGCAAAAAATTCTCTAATTGTTGTGCCACATCCCAAAATTTAAAGTACAACCAGAAAAAATTCCCCTAAGGGTTTGGGACTTTAAAGGCACTTTGTGATAGTATAAAAAAAACTCATTTTATATAAAAGGTATACATTTTATTGACAAATGATTATAAAAACATATAAGTACAAAATTGATTAAACAGCAAATAATTGGTCATAGTATATCAATACAAGGGATGACATTGTGATATAGCGTTACAGTACTAGGAGTAACAGTAGTAGTAACAGTAGGGTACTGTAACACTATATCACAATGTCATCCCTTGTATTGATATACTATGACCAATTATTTGCTGTTTAATCAATTTTGTACTTATATGTTTTTATAATCATTTGTCAATAAAATGTATACCTTTTATAAAAAATTAGTTTTTTTATACTCTCACAAAGTGCCCTTAAAGAGGTTGTAAACCCACCTCACAAACTTTTACCTATAGGTAAGCCTATATTAAGGCTTACCTATAGGTGCTATAAATATCTCCCAAACTTGCACCGTTTAGGAGATATTTAGAGTGCATACTGCCGATGACATCATCGGCGCAGGCTCTCTGAAGGAACGGCCACCCGTGCCGTTCCTTCAGAGCTCAGTGCCGTGAACGGCGGCTCCCGCGCGCAGGCGCGGGAGTGATGTAATCGCGCCTCCGGCCAATCAGATGGCCGGAGGAGCGCGAACCCGGAAGCAGGACGGCCAGACATGTCGCCGTCCTGTCGCTGAGGTGGCGGCACGGCGGGGGCTTCGTTTTAAGGTAAGTACTACATAATGAGCTAGTATGCGATGCATACTAGCTCATTATACTTTTCTCTTTACAGGGCTTTTTTTTCTCTGTTTTTTTGGGGGACTTTACTTCCTCTTTAAAGTCCCAAACCCTTAGGTGATTTTTTTCTGGTTGTATCACAGTTTTGGAGGCCATGAAATGTCACGATAGCACAAAGTGATCCAATACCATCAAACGAAAGTTCTATTTGTCAGAAAAAAAGGACAAATTTCGTTTGGGTACAGCATTGCATGACTGCGCAATTACCTGTTAAAGTCACACAGTGCCAAATTGCAAAAAATGACCTGGTCATTAAGAGGGTAAAACCTTCCGGTCCAGGAGTGGTTAAAGTCATTTCGACCTTTTTTTTTTTTTTTTTTCCCAAGCTTTATTGAATTATTTTTTATGATACATTTAGGGGTAGATTTACTAAAACTAAGGCCTCTTTCACACGGCCGCTCCGCTGTTTTTGTCCGCTGCGGGACTTTTTTTTTTTTTCTTCACAGAGCGGATGACAGTTGTGTCATCCGCTCCGTAAGTCCGCATATCATTCCATCCGTTTGCGAATGATATGCGGACATAATGTAAGTCTATGGCATTGCGGATGTCAGCGGATGACACCGCTGACATCCGATTTTCCTTCCTTTCTGTTTTTTGAACGGAGGAAAAATAGGGTTCTGTTCCTTTCCAAAAAACGGAACAGAACTGAAAGGAAGAAAATTGGATGTCAGCGGATGGTATTCCGCTGACATCCGCAATCCCATTGACTTACATTATGTCCGCAAATTCTCATTTGGCTTTTTAAGCAAAACCCAAACAATTAATTTGAGCCAGTTTGTCATTCATCTTTATATTCGTGCATAGACCTTTGCATCCCCATACCTTCAACCATTAAAATAAATAGCAAAGAAAAAGAAGACAAAGTTTAATTGAACAAGCTTAAGGCCTCTTTCACACGGTCCATAGGCGGATCCGTGTTGCTCAGCGGGGATCGATCCGCGATCCCCGCTGAGCCGGGTGGATGACAGCTCCGTCTCCGCTTGCAGAGCGGAGAGGGAGGTGTCTCAGCCCCCGCTGCCCTCTATGGGGGATCGGATGAGAGCGGACCGCTTGTCCGCTCTCATCAGATCCGATCCGCTCCGATTACTGAACGGATGGAAAAATAGGGTTTCCATCCGTCCAGATTTCAAGCACAGGATCGGATGCGGATGGCAGCGGGTGTCAGCGGAGGTGTCTCCGCTGACACCCGCTGCCCCATAGAGCTGCATGGTGGATCCGATCAGATCCGCCTAAAAAACTGACAGGCGGATCTGATCGGACCGCCCGTGTGAAAGAGCCCTAAGTTAGAAGCTGATTGGCTATCATGCACAGCTGCACCAGATTCTGAGTGCTCCAGTTTTATTCCAGTGTCTTTGGGCGGGAAGCCAGGTCCCAGGAGGAGGGTGACGACTGTCTCTCTTCCTGTCAGCAAGGAAGGTGGTCACAGGCAGTCGGCCTAGTGGAACAAGTGTGTGATGCTGAGCGAGGAGGTCCAGGATACTGGCAAGTGGAGCTGAAAGCAGAGCAACCAAGGGAAAAACAGTGTCTGTGAGTACTGGGAAGCTTGCCAGGGGTCTGCCCAGTAAGGGGACCACTCTACTGGAGAGTCAGTGGACAGGGGCTAGCATGCACGGGAAGTGAGAAAGGAGTGCCAAGTTTGAATCCTGAAGAGGAATTCATTCAGGAACATATCTTCTACTTCACTTCAGTGGCAAGGTGAAGCAGCGGCCTTGCTGCACACACTACAGTCAGTTGTCCTCAGAAATTGTGCATAGTTCAAGTTGGAGTATCCCACTCATCCCTTCTCCCATCCAAGTTCTAAAATAAAACACAAAAACCAAATCCCCTGGACTGTTCATTGTCTGAGCCAAGTCTTAAAATGATACATTTTACAGAGTGTTGCTATGGGTAACCCAGGGGAATCCAAACTCAGCAGCTCCCTAGGGGGCAGTGCTACATGTGAAAAAATGTGTCACATTTTATTAAAAAATAAATACGGTATCTTTGAACCATTCTGAATTTTATTTTTCAGGCACCCCCTGCTGAAGAAACTGTAAAATCGAATGAATTACACTATGCAACCATCGATTTTGGATTCACTGAGTCAAAAAAATTCACAAAAACAACAGAAAGCACAACCTATGCCACAATAAGGACAGACAGCAAAGATGACACGGATGATTATGATGTGGTATTGGTTAGGTAAAACCTATACAAAAATAGGAATAGAAAAATCCCAGAAACCAGCTTCCAATCATAAAAATTCCAGGCGGCATCCAATTTTGAAACATGATCTTTTGTTACGGATGAATAAATGGATTTCATATTTCCTAGACTGGACTGAATGGTTCTACAGTAACTCATCCAGATGTAGTCATAATTAGAGATGAGCTTGGGTTCAGTCTGAGCCTGGCAGTTGGCTGCCATTGCTGGTCTAATGAGCTGCGAATGGGGGAAAATCATGACAAATGGGTGGGGATGCTTGTGACTTCATTGACCTCATATGGCCACATTAGGTCAATGACATGGCTCTGTGGTCATATTAGTTCAATGTTGTTGACCCAAAATGACCATGTGGCCATATTAGGTCAATTCCATTGACCCAGTCTGGCCATGTGCCTATATTAGGGCCAATGTCGTTGACCCAGTCTGGCCATGTGCCTATATCAGGGTCAATGTTGTTGACCCAGTATGGCTACGTGCCCATATTCAGTCAATGTCGTTGACCCAGTCTGGCCATGTGCCCATATTAGGTCAATGTCATTGACCCAGTCAGGCTATGTGCCTATATTAGGGTCAATGTCGTTGACCCAGTCTGGCCATATTAGGTCAATTCCATTGACCCAGTCTGGCCATGTGCCTATATTAGGGTCAATGTCGTTGACCCAGTCGGGCCATGTGGCCATATTAGGTCAATCCAAAAGTAAAATAAAGTGTATCAAACTGCGCTAACCAAAGTATTAGAAAACAAAAAAGCTGCTAGCAAATCAACTGACATGTGTTGTAAGTAAATGAAAATAATATAAATATATATGTTAGCGCTGAAATTTTATATTATTTTCATATTAGGTCAATGTCGTTGACCCAGTCGGGCCATGTGGCCATATTAGGTCAATGTCGTTGACCCAGTCTGGCCATGTGCCTATATCAGGGTCAATGTTGTTTACCCAGTATGGCTACGTGCCCATATTCAGTCAATGTCGGTGCCCCAGCCTGGCCAGGTGCCCATATTAGGTCAATGTCGTTGACCCAGTCTGGCCACATGCTCTTGTTAGGTCAATGTCATTGACCCAGTCTGGCCACGTGCCCATGTTAGGTCAATGTCGTTGACCCAATCTGGCCATTTGCCCATATTAGGTCAATGTCATTGACCCAATCTGGTCATGAGCCCATATTAGGTCAATGATACAACGAGCATTTGTGTAAGTCAGCTCTGGGATGGGGTTTATCGCACCAGCCTCATTGGCCCAGCAATGACAGCTAACTTTTTGCATAGGATGAATTTAGGTTCGGAGCTTATCACGAATCAAAATGGATGTCATCCGTCTCCCAGGACTGCTGTTGATGTCTTCCTGCATCGAGTGCTTATGTCTCTGGGTTACTTCACTCCCATGCTGTGTTACACATGTCCAGCTGACGCATTTTGCTCTGCAATTATGCTACATTAAGAGGGCGACCTAGGTGGAGTGTCGAAGTGCTGGAACAAGAAAGTTAATTATATTTCCATGAAAAGGTGTGCAACTTTATGGACATGTGAATTCATCCAGGTGTGCAGACTGAAACAGAAGAATATATATATGCCTTTTGTTTTTAAGTCTTGGTACTTCAATGCAGCCAAGAAAGCCAGTAAAATCATTTAGGAGCAGTGTACAGCTGTGCTAGCTCTCAGTACTTTGCCTGAAAAGATAACTTGCTTAAAATAAAATTTGGTACAATCCGTACAGAATGAAAATTATGATTTTCTTTTTTTTTTAATTGAATATACTGTCTAGCTGAAAAATGTAACTCAAAGTGGATCTGGAATGGCATACTGTATATTTCTCTATGTTAAATGCATGCATACTAAGAGGTCTATGTAAAAAATGTTTGCTGAACGAATGTGACACACATCCACACAGTTCCAACGAAAGTTGCCATATTCTGTATTATATAATTATCTTGTAGGATCATAAGCGCCATCTATTGGCCATAATGCAGTATTAATTTTTAAAGTGGAACTAAACTACTGAATGAATGACCACCCGCCCCTCTTCCGCACCACCATCTTGAAAAATCCGGCACATGCGCATATGTGCCACCGGTGTCTTCCAGGTACCTAGAGCCTGTCAGACTGGCAAGACATATGCACACAAGGAGAAGGATGTCTGTGTAAAGCCCCGTACACACGTACCGATGGTCGGCATACAAATGTTCCTCTTTTCTCCCCGGGATGTCGGTGTCTGTTGAAAAGTGCAAAGACAGCACAAGGACAGCACAAGAATTTTGTCTGCAGACTTCAGCTGACTGCAGAAGTGATGTCATGTAATGGTTAACTTTCCCTGTGTTTTTAATTTTCTGAGCATGCCCAGTCTTGCAAATCTGCGGTCTGTCGGCCGAATTCTGTACTGACAGGCGAACAATCGTCCGTTCTGGTGTCGGCATACAAAAATTTTCATGTTTGCAAGAAAGACTTTTGTCCGCGGATTGTGCGCAGACATCTGTCGGAGGCACCATACTAAAACGCGTACAATCGGCAGATCCTTCGTCCACCGACGTTTGTATGCCGACGATCGGTACGTGTGTACGGGCCTTTAGAACACAAACTCGTCTCGCATGCACCCATACACAACTCAGTTGTGTTTAGTAACACAATGGGGGAGATTTACTAAAACCGGAGTGCTCAAAAATCTTGTGCAGGTGTGCATGGTAGCCAATCAGCTTCTAACTTCACCTTCTTCAATTAGGCGGAAGCTGAGTCATTTTCTATGCAGAACTGCACTAGATTTTGCACGCTCCAATTTTAGTAAATCTTCCCCACTGCCATCTGGGAAAGCTTTGACGTAGCTATCCCTGGAGGCAATGGGGACCAGCCTAGGGCAGAAACCCAGAAGTGTGGTTTTCCAGGATGAAAAAAAAAAAATAAAACAGTAAAAAAAAAAAGGAATAAAAAAATATATATTTTGTTTAAGAGGGAGGGGGAGGGATAAAATATAAAAAGGTTGGAGGAGTGAGTTTAGTTCCACATTAAATACCTACAATTGGGGAAAAAAAAGAATTCTGACCACCTGATGGCGCTTGGAATCATAAAAGATAATTATATAACAGAGAATATGGCAAGTTTAGTTGGAGTTGTGTGGATATGTGTCACATTCGTTTAGCAAACTTTTTGTACATAGACCCCTAAGTAATGTGTGAGTGTAACATTTTCTGGTATGTATTATCTCTCACAGAGATCACAGCATTCCGCCTGACAATGCCTTCATCGCATTTCTCCCTAGAAGGACTGCGGCATCTTTGCTGGGACCTCTTCCAGGGTCACTATCTAGCTCCTGGAGGGAGATGCCGGTGTTCTGTTAAATAGTCGTATAATGCCTCTTACGATCTGCGCATGCGCAGTACGTAATGCCATTCCACTGGCGAAAGTCAACGCTGTGCATGCCCAGATCATCAAAGGCATTATCCAACAATCTGCAAAGTGCAGAGGGAGAATCTAATTGTCAGATTCTCTCTCGCTCTCTCTGCACATGCGCGAGACTTGAGTGACGGAATCCGCCCTCAACACACCCAAATCCACACTGCAAGATCCACCCCGCAACACACCCAAATCCACACTGCAAGATCCGCCCCGCAACACACCCAAATCCACACTGCAAGATCCGCCCCGCAACACACCCAAATCCACACTGCAAGATCCACCCCGCAACACACCCAAATCCACACTGCAAGATCCGCTCTGCAACACACCCAAATTCACACTGCAAGATCCGTCCCGCAACACACCCAAATCCCCACTGCAAGAAAACTAACACTATGCAGTGTTGATCTCCTCTGAGAAAAGGGGGGGGATTTTTAAGGCAATAACATATGAAAAAACAAAATAAATAAAATATGATAATTTATTGGTTAAAAACAATATATCATGTCATGAATACATGGATATAGCAGGTTCCCTGGCCAATTGTGGAAAACCACGGCAGGCCATGGATCACAAAAACATGTGACATATATCTAAGCCATACAAAAATGGAAATAAACAAAAATGGTGAAACTATGCAAGAAAGCAAGGGATAAATAGTATCTCTCCCACACCCAAATCCCCACTGCAAGATCCACCCTGCAACACACTCAAATCCACACTGCAAGATCCGTCCCGTAACACACCCAAATCCACACTGCAAGATCCGCTCCGCAACACACCCAAATCCACACTGCAAGATCCGCCCCGCAACACACCCGAATCCACATGCAAGATCCTCCCCGCAACACACCCAAAACCCCACTGCAAGATCAGTCCCACAACACACCCAAATTCACACTGCAAGATCCGCCCCGCAACACACCCAAATCCACATTGCAAGATCCACCCTGCAACACACCCAAATACACACTGCAAGATCCACCCCGCAACACACCCAAATCCACATTGCAAGATCTGCCCCGCAACACACCCAAATCCACACTGCAAGATCCGCCCCACAACACACCCAAATACACACTGCAAGATCCGCTCTGCAATACGCCCAAATCCACACTGCAAGATCCACTCTGCAACACACCCAAATCCACACTGCAAGATCCGCCCCGCAACACACCCCAATCCACACTGCAAGATCCGCCCCGCAACACACCCAAATCCACACTGCAAGATCCGCCCCGCAACACACCCAAATCCACACTGCAAGATCCGCCCCGCAACACACCCAAATCCACACTGCAAGATCCACCCCGCAACACACCCAAATCCACATGCAAGATGCTCCCCGCAACGCACCCAAAACCCCACTGCAAGATCCGCCCCACAACACACCCAAATTCACACTGCAAGATCCACCCTGCAACACACCCAAATCCACATTGCAAGATCCACCCTGCAACACACCCAAATCCACACTGCAAGATCCGCCCCGCAACACACCCAAATCCACATTGCAAGATCTGCCCCGCAACACACCCAAATCCACACTGCAAGATCTGCCCCGCAACACACCCAAATCCACACTGCAAGATCCGCCCTGCAACACACCCAAATCCACACTGCAAGATCCACCCCGCAACACACCCAAATCCACACTGCAAGATCCGCCCCGCAACACACCCAAATCCACACTGCAAGATCCGCCCCGCAACACACCCAAATCCACACTGCAAGATCCACCCCGCAACACACCCAAATCCACATGCAAGATCCTCCCTGCAACACACCCAAAACCCCACTGCAAGATCCGCCCCACAACACACCCAAATTCACACTGCAAGATCCACCCTGCAACACACCCAAATCCACATTGCAAGATCCACCCTGCAACACACCCAAATCCACACTGCAAGATCCGCCCGCAACACACCCAAATCCACACTGCAAGATCCGCCCCGCAACACACCCAAATCCACACTGCAAGATCCGCCCTGCAACACACCCAAATCCACACTGCAAGATCCACTCGTATGCGCAGAGAAAGCAAGGCAGAATCTGACAATTAGATTCTCCCTCCACGTTTTGCTGATTGTCAGATAATGCCTCAGACGATCTGCGCATGCTCACTGATGATTTTACGCCAGCTGATCAAGAGACGTTTCATACTATGCATGCGCAGATCGTAGGAGGTATTTTCCGATTGGATGCACTATTTGACAGAACACCTGCTCAAAGATGACACAGTCATGTAAATCCTGGTTCCCACGCAGTTCTTGGCTGTATTTATGAATGTCAGCCCCTACTGCCCCTTGTACCTTGCTGAAAAGTTACACTGTTGCAGACTAATCCCCGGAGGAAAAGAGACTGAGGCAATGCTTCCACCTGCCTCCAGCAGGTTTGTTACCCAAGTAAAGCCCATAGGCATGCACACAGGGTGTGCTGGGTGTGCCTGGGCATATCCTAATCCCCCTTGTGCATTAGCATTATCCAGGGGTGCCACCAGGTGGGTGGTTGGGGGTGCTATAGGCCAGTGGAAATACCCCCATTATATTAAAGGCTAAGTTCAACTTTAAGAACACATTACACCCGTATTTAGGGTGTAACGTAATATGCTCCCAATCAACTGAGACGCCTTCTTGTGACAGCACGTGGCATTCCTGTGTGTTTGAAGTTTGGGGTGCACACCCTAATGCAATAGGCTGAGCACACCTATGGTAAAGCCTATGCACTGGAGCTCAAGGACTGCATATTAAGCAATAAATGGTATAACTTTTTGTAACAAAGAATATGCTGTTCCTGTATATTGCGATAAATCTCTACTGCCTAGCATTTCCTTCCATGACTTTAGTTCTGCTTTAAAATTACCGTAAATAAAGTCATTCTTGTTACAGTAACACCAAATGAAGTCTTGATTGACCCAAAAATAGAACAATATACAATTTGTATAGTGGAATAAAGAAGAATGGGAAAGTTATTTTGCATTTAACAGAAAAAATACACTTAGGCTGGCCATACATGGGTCGAACCACCAAAGAATATTCTTTCTAAAATCAGAAATTTCGTGTGTTTTGAGAATCGATGGTGCCACCACTGATTTCGAAATTCGACCATCCAAGCCTTCAATTTCACCTCATATTGCTACAAAAAATAATTTTTGTGGCTGGGAATCTTCGTTTCTTTCCGGGAATTTTCTTTCCTTGCACTCATGCGCATTTCTTTTTCAATTATATTCCTCGCATGATTCTCCCATCATTGAGTCGAAAATCGTTCGTTATTTCAAAAAATTTCCAACACTCCCCGATCACTCAAATTCGATGACTGCACGAAAATCGGCTGTTACCGTGGCCCACTAATGGTGTGAAATTTGAACGAAAATTCTTAGATAAGATTTTCGAAAGAGAATTTTTTTGAAATTCGACCCATGTATCACCAGCCTTATCCTTTCAGAAAATTACAGTAACCTGTTTAGCACATACTTATTAAAAAAAAAAAAACAATAGGCAGATGGGTCCTTAATGAGATCAATATGCTTGTGGCTGGTTATAAACATGGTTTGTTTTTGAGAGATGAGTCTAATCTAACGTGTTTCACACCGTTAACCACTTGCCGACCGCCTTAAGCACATATACTGCGGCGGTCAGCCCCTCCTGGGCAAAGTGACATACCGGTACGTTACTCGCCCACAAGCCAATAGGGGGCGACTGCGCGCCGCCAGAGGCGCTCTCCTGCCCCCGCTCGTTCCCCAGCATCCCCGTTTGAGTGACCGGCGGCTCTGATGTCCGCCGGTCACTCGCGATCTCCCGCTGGAGAGAGAGAAAGGCAGGCGGCTGATGGAAACAAAGCCGCCTCTCATTCTCCCTTGTGTAACAGCAGAGACTATACGATCCTGCTATGTAGGATTGCATGTCTCTGTGGTTACATCAAAAGCCACGCCCCTTGACAGAAGCATATCCCTAGGGACACCCTTAACCCCTGGATCTCTAATAAAGTTAACCCCTTCCCTGCCAGTGTCATTTTTACAGTAACAGTGCATATTTATAGCACTGATTACTGTAGTAATGTCACTGGTACCCCCAAAAGTGTCAAAAATGTCAGTCAGGGGTCCAATTTGTCCGCCGCAATGTCGCAGTCCCGCAAAAAAAAAAAAAAATTGCCGCCATTATTAGTTAAAAAAAAAAAAAAACAATAAAAATGACATAACTCTTTCCCGTAGTTAGTAAACGCAATAACTTTTGCGCAAACCAATCAAAATCTGTTTATTGCGATTTTTTTTACCAAAAATATGTAGCAAAAAACAAATTGGCCTAAAATGTTAGAAAAAAGATAAATAAATGTGAAAAATATTGTTATTTTTTCAAAATTGTCGCTCTTTTTTTGTTTATAGCGCAAAAAGTAAAAAGCGCATAGGTAAGCAAATACCACCAAAAGAAAGCTCTGTTTGTGGGAAAAAAAAGGACATTAACCACTTGCCTACAGTGCACTTTCACCCCCTTCCTGCCCAGACTGATTTTCAGCTTTCAGCGCTCTCACACTTTGAATGACAATTACTCAGTCATGCAACACTGTACCCATAAAAAATTTGTCCCTTTTTCACACAAATAGAGCTTTATTTTGATGGTATTTAATCACTACTGGGTTTTTTATTTTTTGTGCTATAAATAAAAAAAGACTGAAAATATTGTGAAAAAACGCATTTTTCTTTGTTTCGGTCATAAAATTTAGCAAATTAGTCATTTTTCTTCACAAATTTTGGCCAAAATTTATACTGCTACTTATCTTTGGCAAAAATAACCCAAATAAGTATATATTATTTGGTCTTTGTGAAAGTTAGTGAGTCCACAAGCTATGGTGCTATTCATTGAAAATTGATCACACTTGATCACACCTGATGTACTGAAGGCCTATCTCATTTCTTGAAACACTAAAAAGTCAGGAAAGTACAAATACCCCCCAAATGACCCCTTTTTGGAAAGCAGACATTCCAAGGTATTTAATAAGGGGCATGGTGAGTTTTTTGAAGTTGTAATTTTTTCCCACAACTCTTTGCAAAATGAAGATTT
The DNA here is from genome assembly GCF_965119305.1 of Pelophylax lessonae. Classification (NCBI taxonomy): domain Eukaryota; kingdom Metazoa; phylum Chordata; class Amphibia; order Anura; family Ranidae; genus Pelophylax; species Pelophylax lessonae. The sequence goes on from NC_138769.1 coordinate 39,966,123, forward strand.
TTTTTTTTTTTTACAAATTGACGTATTAACAGGTTATTTCTCTCTCACACAGCATATGTATACTTGCAACTACACCCCAAAACACATTCTACTACTCCTCCTGAGTATGGCGATACCACATGTGTGAGACTTTTTCACAGCCTGGCCACATACAGAGGCCTAACATCCATGTAGCACCATCCGGCATTCTAGGAGCACAAATTACACATATAATTTCCTGACAACCTATCGCACTTTTGAAGGCCCTGGAGCACCAGGACAATGGAAACCCCCATTTTGGAAAGCAAACAGCCCAACGTATAATTTATGAGGCATAATGAGTCTTTTGAACTTGTCATTTTTTTCCACAAGTTTTTGGAAACTGTGGAAAGAAAATGAAAACACATTTTTTTTTATACAAAGCTGTCCATTTATGCAATATTTCTAACACATAGCATGTACATAGCAAAAATTGCACCCCAAAATACATTCTGCTATTCCTCCTGAGTATGGCGAGACCACATGTGTAACACTTTTTCACAGCCTGGCCACATACATAGGCCTAACATCCAAGTAGCGCTTTACACAAAGTTGTCCATTTATCCACTTCAAGACTGGGCCTATTTTTGACACTTGGTGTTTACAAGCTAAAATCATTTTTTTTGCTAGAAAACTACTTAGAACCCCCAAACATTATATATTTTTTTTAGCAGAGACCCTAAAGAATAAAATGGAGATCGTTGCAATATTTTTTATCACACCATATTTGCGCAGCAGTCTTCCAAATGCAATTTTTTTGAAAAAAATTCACCTTTTTGAAATAAAAAATAAGAAAACAGTAAATTTAGCCCAATTTTTTTCCATAATGTGAAAGATAATGTTACGCCGAGTAATTAGATACCCAACATGTCATGCTTCAAAATTGCGCATGCTCACAGAATGGCACCAAACATTGGTACTTAAACATCCCCATAGGCAACAATTTAAAAATTTCTGCAGGTTACCAGCTTAGAGTTACAGAGGAGGTCTATTGCTCTCGCTCTAACGATCGCGGAGATACCTCACATGTATGGTTTGAACACCGCTTACATATGTGGGCGGGACATGCGTATGCGTTTGCTTCTGCGCACGAGCTAACGGGGACAGGGCGCTTTAATTTTTTTTTTCCTATTTATTTTATTTATTATTTTTTTATTTTTACACAGTTTAAAAAAAAAAAGGTTTTGATATTTTTTATTCCTATTACAAGGAATGTAAACATCCCTTGTAATAGAAATAGGCATGACAGGTCCTCTTTATTGTGAGATCTGGGGTCAAAAAGACCTCACACCTCACAACTACACTAAAAAAGAAGAAAAAAAATTGTTGAAAAAGGAAAGAAAAAAAAAAAACGGCCCTTTAAACCGGTTGCTAGATAACGACTTTTGACGTAGCTCCGGTCCTCCAAGACCATAGAGTTGAGTGAGGGCCATCTTGCCCTCATTCGACTTCCTGTCTCTGAGGATCCGGGACCGGATATTTTTCCCCGCTGCCGGCGGGATCGGTAAGCTGGGAAAACGTCTGGGACGCGGTGGGAGGGGGGGGCACCTCTTCCCCTGCACCGTAAGGGTCATTTCGTGGTGAATACGCCACTGGGACCACCCTTATCTGAAAGCCGACCGCCCGCCGTTTAAAAAAATACCAGGGTTATGGCAGCTATCTGCTGCCATAACCCCAGAATTTAGCTTTTAATGGCCGACGCATATAGTCGTTAGGCGGTCGGTAAGTGGTTGCACGTATATGGGAAACAGGTAACGATGACTGATGGGGTGACAGGTGACGATGACTGATGGGGTGACAGGTGATGATGACTGATAGGGTGACAGGTGACGATGACTGATGGGGTGACAGGTGACAATGACTGATGGGGTGACAGGTGACGATGATTGATGAGGTGACAGATGACGATGATTGATGAGGTGACAAGTGACGATGATTGATGGGGTGACAGATGACAATCACTGATGGGGTGACATGTGACGATGATTGATGGGGTGACAAGTGACGATCACTGATGGGGTGACAAGTGACGATCACTGATGGGGTGACAGGTGACGATGACTGATGGGGTGACAGGTGACGGTGATTGATGGGGTGACAGGTGACGGGCGATGGTCACTGATAGGTGACAGGTGACGGGCGATGGTGCACGGCGGTACTGATGGCAGTCTCTGGTGACCGGTGAACTTTAGGCTACGTTCACATGTGAGCGTAGCGATCGCGGGCAGAATCACTGCGATTCTGCCCGCGATCCAGAAATCATTGCAAATCGCTGCTAGTACTTTACTGCTCTTTGTTTACATTTTGTGATCGGCTGTAAATGGATTCACAGCCGATCACATAGTAAACAGTCACTGTCAGTGACTGTTTACTACTGCCGGTGACAGCTGTGTTCCTACGGAACACAGTGCCACCGACATGACCGAGCTGCGCGCTCCCGATTGCGCATGCGCGGTCATCTTGTGGGCTCCTCCATTGTGATCGGCTGTGTCATTGGAACACAGCCGATCACATGGGAAACAGCCACGCCCATTGGCTGTTTCCCCCCTGCTGGTGACGGGGGGTGTCCCGGGGACACCCCGACACCGGCAATGCAGGGCGGCGCGCACGCGATCGCGCGCCTGCCCTGCTTAAAGTGCTGCCATCATATGACGGCGGCCCAGGATAATGGTCGCACCACTCCGCCGTCATTTGATGGCGGGCGGGCGGCAAGCGGTTAATTTCATTTGGGTACAGCGTCGCACGACCGTGCAATTGTCCGTTAAAGTCACGCAGTGCCGAATCGCAAAATAGGCCCTGGTCTTTGAGCAGCCAAATCCTCCGGGGCTTGAGTGGTTAAGCACTTGCTCATAGACTAACTTCTGGATTCAAAGGTCATCACTACTCTCAATAGATGTAATAAAGCTCCAAAGACTACCGCTGATGACTTCCAGCCGAGTGCCTATGTCTCTGGGATACATCAACCCCAAGCAGATTCATACACATTCAGGTTATCCACTGATGCGTTTCGCTCTACAATTCTGCTCCTCTAGGGGGTGAAATGTGGCAAAGGGAGGACCCAGGTGGAGAGTCCAAGTTCTGGAACAATAAAGTTGATTTAATATCCATGGAAGGGGGTGTGAGACTTTATGAATGTGTGAACCCAGAGTGAGAATAAGGCCTCGTTCACGTTTGAGCGACACTCCCACGTCCCATTTTTATGGTGTGTTTTTGGAGCAGCACCATTCATTTTGAATGGGCCTCCCTCAGCTCCAAAAACACACCAAAGAAGCTCATGTAGCAAATTTTGGCACTGAGCCAGGCGCGTTTGGCGTAGCTTGTTTTGCCGTGATTTTCTCACGTTTTGTCGTTCACTGAGCCAGGCGCGTTTGGCGTTGCTTGTTCTGCTGTGATTTTCCTGCATTTCTTTGAACGACAATCGTGGTAAAGTCGCACTGTGCTTGGGGTGCAATTAAGAAATAATGGCACCGCAAAACTAGTCGTGCGTTTTGCTGCGATCTTGGAATCGCAGGCAGAATCGCTTGATTCTGCCTGCTATTCCAAACTGCTCAGGTGTCAACGGGGCCCCAGAGAACCTGTATACCACTTTTCACTGATTCTGTCTTCCTACCAGAACCGTGTATTCTAAAAAATGCCAACAGTCCATAGGAAAGTGGAACTGGTATCGTTTACAAAACAGAAGTGTGAAAGCACCTGAAAACTTTTTGTTTGCATTATACAGTATATGGTAAACCTAGGGTGCTTTTTTTAACCTTTAAATGTCATGATGTATGGTGTATGCTCCTGGCAGTTATATTGTTTGCAAACCTCAGAAATTAAATTTGAACAAAGCATATCCCTCTATAGTGTGTACTTGTCTCAATCCAGAGCACTAAGTGTCATTTCTGTCTGCTGCTCCATTCCTTTGCTGTTAGCATGAGTCACTTCTGACAAGTTTTCCCGACACCAAGAGAACAAAGGTTACAGGGGAGGAAGCTCCAGCACACAGCCTGTGATTGACAGCCTCAGCTCTGTTCCTGTGTGCTGTGTGGAGGGGAGGGAGGGGGGTGCCTCTTTTCTCCAATGATGTAAAGTGATATAAATGCAAGCCAGTTATCGGCTTTTCTTTCCTCACGCTGACAGCATGAGAAATGAAGAAGAGAGCCGATAACCTGCTTGTGGTAAAGGGACATCGGCACTGATTATCAGTGTTCTGATTATCAGTGCAGTCCCAACAGTGCCCACCAGTGCTGACAATCAGTGCCCTCCAGTGCTGCCAATCAGTGCTGCCAGTGCCCATCAGTGCCTCCTCATTACTGCCACCTATCAGTGCCCTTGAGTGCCACCTATCAGAGACCATCAGTGCCGCCTATCAGAGACCATCAGTGCCACCTATCAGAGACCATCAGTGCTGTCTATCAGTGCAGCCTCATTAGTGCCTCCTCATCAGTGCCCACCAGTGCCACCTCATCAGTGCCACCAATTAGTGCTGCCCCATCAGCGCACATCAGTGCCGCCTCATCAGCGCACATCAGTGCCGCCTCATCAGCGCACATCAGTGAAGGTGAAAAATTACCTGTTTGCAAAATTTTATAACAAACGATGAACAGTTTTCTTTTTTTCAAAATTTTCATTTTTTTTTTCCTTTGTTTAGCAAATAATAAAAGTGGTGATTAAATACCACCAAAAGAAAGCTCTATTTTTGTGAAACAAAACGATAAAAATTTCATATGGGTGCAGTGTTGCATGACCGTGCAATTGTCATTTAAAGTGTGACAGCGCTGAAAAATGACAATTGACCTGGGCAGGAAGGGGGGGGAAAGGCATTGTAAGCAAGTGGTTAAAGAAGAAGTACAGCCAAAGCTCATTTGGCTGTACTTCCCCAGTGGATCACAGGAGTGCAGTTCATTTTGTACTTCTGTGACCCGTTTTCAGCAGACAGCGGACAAGCCACTGAGAGCCTGAGCCAGCCGCTCCCACCCCCTCCACAGCTCAGCGCTCCAGTGAGCGGGGAGGGGGCAGAGCAGAGAGCTGGTGACTAACAGTCAGCAGCACTCTGCTCCCGGAGCTGTGAGAACCGAGCAATTAGCAGTGTTCAATCGCTCAGTTCTCAGTGTTAGAGCCGCTGGGGGACAGATGCAGCATCCACCTAGGTAAATATGAATCTTAAACAAAAAAAACAAACAAACATACATCTCTTTAACCACTTTACCACCGGAGGATTTTGCTGTCTTCCGTCCAGGCCACTTTTTGCAATTCGGCGCTGTGCGACTTCAACTGACAATTGCGCGGTCGTGCGACGCCGTACCCAAACGAAATTTACGTCCTTTTTTTCCCACAAACAGAGCTTTCTTTTGGTGGTATTTGATCACCTGTGCGATTTTTACTTTTTGCGCTATAAACAAAAAAAGAGCGACAATTTTGAAAAAATAACAATATTTTTCACATTTTTTTATATGAAATTCCCCCCAAAAAAGATGTAAAAACCAATTTTTTAAAAAATTTTTGGCCAATTTGTTTTCTGCTACCTATGTTTGGTAAAAAAAATCGCAATAAGCGTATTTTGATTGGTTTGCGCAAAAGTTATTGCGTTTACTAACAAAGGGAAAGATTTCTGTAATTTTTGGTGTTTTTTATTTTAACGCGTAATGGCGGCGATCTGCGACTTTTTTTGCGGGACTGCGACATTGCAGCGGACAGATCGGACCCCTGACCGACATTTTTGACACTTTTGGGGGTACCAGTGACATTACTGCAGTAATCAGTGCTATATATATGCACTGTTACTGTAAAAATGACACTGGCAGGGAAGGGGTTAATTTTATTGGAGAGGGAGGGGTTAATGTATGCCTGGTGCTTACTGACGTGTGGGGGGGGAGGTGACTGAGCGAGTCATGGACAGATCGGATGTCCAGCTATGCTGAACAGTCCGATCTGTCACTCCCTGTCACTATGGAGATCCGCCCGCTGTGTTTACACACAGCGGGCGGATCTCCAGACTCGATCCCCGACGATCTGGTAAGAGCAGCGGCGATCGCCGCTGCTCCTCCCCTGGCCCGACTCCCGCTGTGAATGAAAACAGCGGGAGCGAGCCTCCGGCGGCGCGCAAGCGCCGCCCAGAAGGGGGAGTGTCTGACGACGTTAATACTACGTCTTCAGACGATAACGATCCACTCTGCCGCAGTAGTATTACTGTGAGCAGACGCAAAGTGGTTAAGTGCCGGTTCACATACGAGCGACGCTACTTCCCGGGGCGACCTCCGAGATCGCGGTGCGAGCAGCGTGCTGCGACCTCGGAGCGGCCGCCACAGACTTCATAACATTGAAGTCTATGGCGGTCGCCTCCTGGTCGCCCCAAAGAAGCTCCGGACCCTTTTTCTAAGTCAGAGCGACTTGTGTCGCTCCTATTAGAACGGGTCCGCAGCTTCCCTATGGGAGGCGACCTGCGGCGACCTGTGAGGCTACCAATTCGCCTCACAGGTCGCCTTAGTGTGAACGGGGGCTTAGTGGCTCTGACCTGTACCACTGCCAATTTTGATTTCTTCTTGCTCTTTATGTAATGCTGTACCTAGGCCTAGTTTTTCAATAAAGGAACAATCTGATTGTAAAAACAAAAATTAAAAGTATTCCCTCCCCAGATGAATCCTCAGGTCCCAACAAAACCAGTGGATCTCTAGATGACATTCAGGTTTATTGAGCATCAGATTCTGATGTAAGCAAATGCAAAGTAATTAAAAATTTTAAGCACTTACCGGCCGCCCACCCGCCGTCGATTTACGTCGGTACTTTGACGCTAATTACTGGGGTTATGGCAGCTATTTATCGAAACGGCGGGCGGTCCTCTTTCAGATAAGGGTGGTCCCAGCAGCGGGATCACCCTTACGGTGCGGCGGAAGAGGTGCCCCCTTCCCGTCGTGTCCCAGGCTTTTTCCCCCACTTACTGGACCCGCCGTCTACAGGGAAAACGATCCGGTCTGCGCTCCTCACAGACAGGAAGTCGAGTGAGGGCAAGATGGCCCCCCACCCGACTCTATGGTCTTGGAGGACTGGAGCGACCTCAAACGTCGTCTCCTAGCAACCGGTTTAAAGAGCCATATTTTTTTCAGCAATTTATTTATTTATTTATTTTTTTAGTTTTCAGTGTAGATGTGAGGTCTTTTTGACCCCAGATATCACAATAAAGAGGTCCTGTCATGCTTATTTCTATTACAAGGGATGTTTACATTCCTTGTAATAGGACTAAAAATGATCAAAACATTTAAACAAAAAAAAACTGTAAAAATAAAAAATAATAAATAAAATAAATAGGAAAAAAAAAAAATGAAAGCACCCTGTCCCGGTTAGCTCTCGCGCAGAAGCGAATGCATACGCAAGTCCCGCCCACATATGTAAGCGGTGTTCAAACCACACATGTGAGGTATTGCCGCGATTGTTAGAGCGAGAGCAATCATTTGAGCCCTAGACCTCCTCTGTAACTCTAAACTGGTAACCTGTAGAAATTTTAAAAATGTCGCCTATGGGATTTTTAAGCACCAAAGTTTGTCGCCAATCCGCGAGTTTGCGCAATTTTGAAGCATGACATGTTGGGTTTCTATTTACTCGGCATAACATTATCTTTCACATTATAGAAAAAAATTGGGCTAACTTTACTGTTTTCTTATTTATTAATTTAAAAAAGTGAATTTTTTTCCCCAAAAAAATTGCGTTTAGAAGACCGCTGCGCAAATACGGTGTGATAAAAAAAAAATTGCAACGATCTCCATTTTATTCTCTGGGGTCTCTGCTAAAAAAAAAAAAAAAATATATATATATATATATATATATAATGTTTGGGGGTTCTAAGTAGTTTTATAGCAAAAAAAATGATTTTAGCTTGTAAACAACACGTGTCAGAAATAGGCCCGGTCCTTAAGACCCGGTTCACACTGCCACAACTTGTCAGGCGACTTGGTCGCCTGACAAGTCGTGCTCCATTCTGTGCAATGGAACCGTTCTAATCAGAGAGACTCAAGTTGCTCCGACTTAGAAAAAGGTTCCTGAACTACTTTGGGGCGACATCGGAGCGGCTTGCATTGACTTCTATTATAGAAGTCGTTTGCAAGCCGCGATGAAGTCATGCTGCACGGGGCGGCTCAAAGTCGGGGAGACTTTGAGTCGCCCCAGTGTGAACCGGCTCTAAGTGGTTAATGTTTGCAAACCTGGAAAAAAGTCAACATTGGGTTAATCTGGCCCTTCACCAACCTGACTTCATCTTATTATTAGGTTAACAATTTACATCACTGCTTTTTTTTAATTTTGTTTTCCTGCATTTACCGCAATGTATTATTGAAAGGGTAATAAAGGTCTCCTAAAAAAATGCAAAAGTTTACTTTGAGCTTTAGGCCCCTTTCACACTTGTGCGACGATTTTACCGCGATTTTGACGCAACTTTGTTGCCGCGATTTTGATGCAAGTTTGACTGGGCTTATAATGTCTTTTCCTCAAAATGCATCAAAATCATGGCTAAAGTAGTGCAGGGACTACTTTGAAGTCGGTGCGACTTCAAGTCGCACAGATATGAATGGGGCTCATTGGAAATAATGGAGAACAACTTGTCATGCGATTTTGCAGTCCCAAATTGCATGACAAGTCGCACAAGTGTGAAAGGGGCCTTACCGTTCCGCTATATTACATAAAAATCACGCTAAGCTCCACAAGATGTTCTCCTGTTTAAGTCCCGGCTCACAAATATGCGATGCGGGAACCCTGCGAATCCACTGTGGGTTCCCGAATCGCACTCAAATCGCAGGCAGTTCACACTGCCATATGCAAATCGCTGGGGGGGGGTGTCAATACTAAGTTAACGACACCCCCAGATCAGTTCGCATATCGCAGTGCGAACTGTCAGTTCGGACATGAATCGGATTACATAGGTGTGAACCACCATGCGATCCAATTCTGGCGCGGACCCAAAAAGGGATCCTGTGCAAGTTGTGTCCGAATGTGATGGAAATTCAGTCACACAATCTGTATGGCTGAATTCGCATTGCACAGACATCGCATGTGATTTGCAGAGCAGTGCGCTCCGAATCACATGCAATGTCTGACATCGCACCAGTGTGAACCAGCACTTAATAATTGTTTAATAACTGTAAATTATGTATAGAAAGACCCTGAATACGGTATGTGTTGTTGTATAGTGCATGCGTCATGTTCTAATGAAATGGATGAAGCATCGAAAACACCCAGGGATTCCCAACCCAAGGTCAATAGCCCTGCAATGTAAACAAAGGATGACTATTATGATTAATATTTAAAGGCTATTATCTAAGTAAATACGGTAGTCAGAAAGTCCTCAAAATCTGCATGGGGAATCCTTAAGGACAGTAAATATTTACAGAAATACTATGTTTACTATAAAAAGTGAAAAACAAAAGAAGGGAAATTCAAGTATTTTGGAAGGTAAGCACAGCATGAGTCCAAGCTCTGTCACTGTTGCTGTAGCCAGGGCCGCTGATAGGGGGGGGGGGGGGGGACTATCAGTCCTCCTGTAGGGGGCCTGGGAACACAGGGGGGCCCCAACAATATGGGGAATCGGTGCTGTTAAGCAGGGGGGTAGTTACAGAAGGAAGCCTTGTGTAGCTCTCTGTAGTAGCTGAAAGGCAGTTTTTCCCCCTCCTGCCAGCTTTCAGCTGCTGCAGGGAGAGACACAGACACAGGGCATCATTCCTGTAATTGCCTCTCTGACTCAGATCCCCCTCCTTGTTCTGCCTGCTTCTGACCCCCTCCCCCTTCCCTATTTCCCCCCCCCCTTTCACTGTGCCCCCCCCCCCCCCCACACACACACACACACAGCGCTGCAGGCTTCCCTGCCCTGTCAAAAAAAAATAAAAAATTGTAAAAAATAACAATTAAACATAGTAATAAATAATTTTAAAAATTCGTTAAAAATAAAATTATTGTAAACATTTTCAACATTTAAAAAAATATATATATCATTTTTTTTTTTTTAACCTCCCTGGCGGTATTCCCGAGTGTTGCTTGGGGATAATTTTCAGTACCAAAAGCGGTAACCCTGAACCATACTCGGGATTACTCCAGAATGTTACTTTCCCTGTACTATCCCACCATCCTCCCCATCGTCCTCCTCCCTCTCTCCCCGCTCTGTGCACGGCCGATTGCCAGCACTTGCTTTCTAGTTCCCTTCCCTGTGAGCGTTGCGACGCAGGGGGGTAGAACCGGCGGCAAATTCAAAAGTGCAAATACTGTACACCAAATGAGATCATAGAAAGCTGTGATCCTAACGGATTACACTGTATCATCCCATCTCACCACAGGATTTCACCTGGTGACTTTTCCAGTGCCCTGCCTGTGCTTTTCCAGTTCTTTGTGCCTGGAAAATAGAGAACGACCATGGCGTCCAAAATGCGTTCTTTTTTTGCGCAAAATCGCTTTCAGACGAACTGGAAAACAGCGACAGCGAAACGGAGTTACTTGAAGAACTGAGTGATAGTGGTTCGTGGGAAAATTCGTCATCAGGTACGGAAAGTGATGACAGCGACGATTTTTATGTCTCTTTCTGGCACATCGCTAGTGGAATTTGGGAAGTATATCAAATGATTCTTCAGAATTTCCAATGGAGCGATGTGCCAGAAAGAGACATCAGAATCGTCGCTGTCGTCAATTTCCGTACCTGATGACGAATTTTCCCACGAATCGCTATCGCTCAGTTCTTCAAGTAACTCCGTTTCGCTGTCGCTGTTTTCCAGTTCGTCTAAAATCGCTTTTGCGCAAAAATAATGCTTTTTGGACGCCACGATCGTTCTCAATTTTCCAGGCACAAAGAACTGGAAAAGCACAGGCAGGGCACTGGAAAAGTCACCAGGTGAAATCCTGTGGTGAAATGGCATGATACAGTGTAATCTGTTAGGATCACAGCTTTCTATCATCTCATTTGATGTATTTACATTTTTGAATTTGCCGCCGGTTCCACCCCCCTGCGTTGCAACGCTCGCAAGGAAGGGAACCGGAAGACAGGTGGCGGCATCGGCCGAGCACAGAGAGCGGGGAGAGAGGGGGAGGATGGCGGGGAGGACGACAGGGGATCGCAGGGAAGGCGAGTAACATTGCGGGGTAATGTGTCTCGGGGTTACCGCTTTTGGTACTGAAAATTATCCCCAAGCCACACTTGGGAATACCGCCAGGGAGGTTAAAAAAAAAAAAAAATTATATCACAGCTTTGTATCATGTCATTTGGTTTATTTACATTTTTGAATTTGCCGCCGGTTCCACCGGAAGGGAACCGGAAGACAGGTGCCGTCCTCGGCCTGAGCACACAGCAGGAGGACAGCGGAAGGACAGCAGGGGAGGACGGCGGGGGATGGCAGGGGAAGGTGAGTTTTAACCTCTTTACCACCGGAGGATTTTGCTGTCTTACGGCTGGGCCACTTTTTGCGATTCGGCACTGTGCGACTTTAACTGACAATTGCGTGGTCATGCAACGCTGTACCCAAAGAAATTTACGTCCTTTTTTTCCCACAAACAGAGCTTTCTTTTGGTGGTATTTGATCACCTCTGCAATTTTTATTTTTTGCGATATTAATAAAAAAAAGCAACAATTTTGAAAAAATAACAATATTTTCTACTTTGACAGTTAAAAAATATCCAATATATTAAATTTTTGTCATATATTTAGGCCAAAATGTATTTAGCTACATGTCTTTGACAAAAAAATTCTCAATGAGCGTATTTTTAACTGCTTTAAGACCGGAAGATTTTACCCCATTCCTGACCAGGCCATATTTTGCGATTCGGCACTGCGTTACTTTAACGACAATTGCGCGGTCGGTGAAGCTGTACCCAAATTAAATTGACGTCCTTTTTTCCCCACAAACAGAGCTTTCTTTTGGTGGTATTTGATCACCTGTGCGATTTTTACTTTTTGCGCTATAAACAAAAAAAGAGCGACAATTTTGAAAAAATAACAATATTTTTCACATTTTTTTATATGAAATTCCCCCCCCCCCCAAAAAATGTAAAAATCAATAAATTTTTTTACATTTTAGGCCAATTTGTTTTCTGCTACATATTTTTGGTAAAAAAAAAAAATCGCAATAAGCGTATTTTGATTGGCTTGCGCAAAAGTTATCGCAGCTACTAACTAAGGGAAATGTATGTCATTTTTATTGTTTTTTTTTTTAACTAGTAATGGCGGCGATCTGGCGGCGATCTGCGATTTTTTTTTTTGCAGGACTGCGACATTGCGGTGGACAGATCGGACCCTTGAATGACATTTTTTACACTTTTGGGGGTACCAGTGACATTACTACAGTAATCAGTGCTATACATATGCACTGTTACTGTAAAAGTGACACTGGCAGGGAAGGGGTTAGCTTTTATTGGTGATCAAGGGGTTAATGTATGCCTGGTGCTTACTAACGTGTGTGGGGGGAGGGGACTGAGTGAGTCAGGGACCGATCGCATGTTCAGCTATGCTGAATCCTGCAATCTGACCCTACCTGTCACTTAGAAGATCCGCCCGCTTTGTTTACACTCGATCCCCGACGATCGGGGAAGAGCGGCGGTGATCACCACCTCTCCTCCCCTGGCCCGACTCCCGCTGTGACTGAATACAGTGCGAGCGAGCCTCCGGCGGCGCGCGCGCGGCGCAGAGAGAGGGGAATGTCTGGTGACGTAGACCTACGTCGCCAGACGATAACGAGCCACTGTGCCGCAGTAGCAGCACAGTGAGCAGTGGGGAAGTGGTTAAAATATAAAACAACAGATTTGCATGCAAAACAATGTACCGCTTTCAGCACCTAAAATCTGAAATAATCATACCGCCAAGGAGGTTAAATGTAAAAAACAATTAAAAACGGCTAATTGGCTAAATCACACAGGTTCTCTGTTATGTTTGTGTCTGCTAATTAACGATTTTAGTGTATTTTTAGTGAAAATATTGTCCTAAAATATTCGGGGTGGCCCTGCCAGGTAGGCTGCACGGGGCCCCGTGATTTCTTTTTTTTTTTTTTCAAATTCTTTATTTGTAAACACAAAAGGAGAGAAATACAACATTCGAACAACAATGAGTAAACAATAGATTCACGTAAACCGTCAGATACAGAATTCCATGCCAACAAAGGAACCCGGAGTCAGCTGCAGATACGGAGCGTAGACCGATGCTGGCAAAATACAGAAATAGGTCCCGTGATTTCTAACAGCAGCCCTGGCTGTAGCGTTGCCTATATCGGAGATTATTTTGTAATTGGACTGAAATTACAACTTGACCGCCGGAAGGTTTTATGATCATACCATTTTTTGCTTTTTGGCACTGCATTACTTTAACTGACAATTGCACAGTCATGCAACCCTGTTCCCCACAAATAGAGTTTTCTTTTGGTGGTATTTGATCACCTATCCGTTTTTTCTTTTTTGTGCTATAAACAAAAACAAAACCGACAATTTCGAAAAAACAATATTTTTTACTTTCTGCTGTAAAACCTATCCAATAAAAACATTTTAAAAATCAAAATGTCTTCATAAATTTTGGCCAATATGTATTCTGCTACATATTTTTGGTTAAAAAATCCCAATAAGCGTTTATTGATTGGTTTCTGCAAATGTTATAGCATCTACAAACTACAAACAGTACTGAGTACCGTTCATATCTGTGCTACTTCAAGTCTCTGCACTACTTTGGTCCAACTTTGATGCCTATTGAGGTCCATAGACCTCAAGATTACACAGGCATTGCTTCCAGACAAAATTGCGACAAAAACATTGCGGCAAAATCTTGCGACTTTTAGGTCACACAAGTGTGAAAGGGGCCTTAAGATCAGGCCTTTCTGGCACTTTTTGTTTCCATGTAATAATCAGTGTTTTTTTTTTGGTTTCTTAGAACCCCCAAACATTATACAGTATATTTTTTAAAGCAGAGGCCCTAGAGAATAAAAGGGTGGGTTTTGTAATTTTTTTATGTCACACGGTATGTGCGCAGCGGTTTTTCAAACACAATTTTTCTGGAAAAAATACACTTTTTTGAATTTTATTTCAAAAAAACAACATAACAAAAAATTGGCAAAGTATAAAAAGATGAAGCTACAGAAAACAGATGCCAATGGCGACAAACGAGATACATTTTACTATCCATAGGCGACGCTTTCAAAGCCTTTACAGATTATTATTAAAAAAGAATAGCGCGCAAATGCAAAAGAAATTACTACCAAATCTGAAGAGAGTCCATAAATAAAAATGGGGGTTTGGTCCCACCATATGGCCATATCGTGCTCAAGCCCACTACTGCGTCAAAGTACCCCATTATCAGTGGGTCCTACACTATCCATGAAAAAGAGATGAATCCAGCCTTTCTAAAGCCCCGTACACACGTACCGATGGTCGGCATACAAATGTTCCTCTTTTCTCCCCGGGATGTCGGTGTCTGCTGAAAAGTGCAAAGACAGCACAAGAATTTTGTCCGCCGACTGCAGAAGTGATGTCATGTAATGGTTAACTTTCCCTGTGTTTTCTATTTTCTGAGCATGCCCAGTCTTGCAAATCTGCGGTCTGTCGGCCGAATTGTGTACTGACAGGCGAACAATCGTCCGTTCTGGTGTCGGCATACAAATATTTTCATGTTTGCAAGAAAGACTTTTGTCCGCGGATTGTGCGCAGACATCTGTCGGAGGCACCATACTAACACGCGTACAATCGGCAGATCCTTCGTCCACCGACGTTTGTATGCCGACGATCGGTACGTGTGTACGGGCCTTAACCCTTGGAGATAACACTCCTTGCTGGGGAAGATGTGCAAATGCACTACAGGGGACTCCTCCCATATCCACTTGATGGTGGACACTGATTGAGTACAGGTGTGTGTGGGGGGTGGGGAGGGCTGCTCAACCTCGATAGTCTGGTCAGACCGAATACATAATAAACAGGCAAAAAATTTGGGGGAGCATACCCATGTATTTCCAAAGCTGCTGCAGCTATGAACCAAAAGACATGTATATTAAAAAAGAATAGCGCGCAAATGCAAAAGAAATTACTACCAAATCTGAAGAGAGTCCATAAATAAAAATGGGGGTTTGGTCCCACCATATGGCCATATCGTGCTCAAGCCCACTACTGCGTCAAAGTACCCCATTATCAGTGGGTCCTACACTATCCATGAAAAAGAGATGAATCCAGCCTTTCTAACCCTTGGAGATAACACTCCTTGCTGGGGAAGATGTGCAAAGATGTGGGAAGATGTGGGAAGATGTGCAAATGCACTACAGGGGACTCCTCCCATATCCACTTGATGGTGGACACTGATTGAGTACAGGTGTGTGTGGGGGGTTTATTGCTTTAGATTTACAGAGGAGGTCTGGTGCTGATGTAGCACCCTCCTAGGTAGGTGCTAGGCAGGTAAAGCCTAGTGTCTCCATCTGCTTATCATGGGAGCCTGATTGTTAGTTTTGCCTGTTGCATGTGTCCATGTGTGATTCACCTGGCCTGAGGGAGTGTTCCCACTGCATCCAATAGGGGAGCATGTTGGACAGTGGAGGAAACCCAGCCAGTGACACACAGGCTTTGGTAACTATCTCAGTGGGTTGGCACATACAGTGGTGCATCTTGGGATACATTATAAAAGCCAAGGGCACATGTGATAGGGTGTCTTTGTGCGGGAAGCCAGGTCCCAGGAGGAGGGTGACGGCTGTCTCTCCTCCTGTTTGCTTTGGTTGGTGGTTTCAGGCGGTTGGCCTTGTGGATCGGAGGTGTGGTGCTGAATCCAGAGGTCCAGGAAAGCTGACTGATGGAGTAGACAGCAGAGCAACTCTGGAAAAACAGTGTCCGTGAGTAAAGGGAAGCTTGCCAAGGGGTCTGCCCAGAAAGGGGACCACTCCAGGGGATAGAGTCAGTGGACAGGTGTCAGCACACACAGGCAGTGAAAGTAAAGGGGGTGCCAAGTTAGAACCCTGAAGAGAATGATTTAAACAGGAAATTTCTACATTATCTTCACTTCAGTGGCAAGGTGAAGTAGCGGCCTTGCCACACACTAAAGCTAGTTGTCCTCAAGATTGTGCTTAGTTCATAGTTGGAGTATCCCACTCATCCCTTCTCCTATCCCATATCTAAATAAAACAAAAAAAACAACATCCCCGGGATTGATTATTGACTGAGCCAAGAACTTTCAATGCCGTTTGTCTGCTATCAGTTTCTAAGGGTAACCCAGGGGAATCCAGAAAGTGTAATTCTCATCAGTCCCCTAGGGGGCAGTGCTACACTAGAATTACTGCCCACGATCTGACATTCCCGGCGATATCTGACGCGTGGGAAGTTCGCTGTTTGTGTGTGTGCGGGACTGACGTGTGCGTTTGCCTTTGCACATGACCACAGAGGAACAGGGGTACCTTACATTTTTTTAATTATTTTCTTTTTTTACACTGTCACTTTCATTTTTTTTTTCTTTTCTCTTTTATTGCTGTCAGAAGCATTGT
Organism: Pelophylax lessonae; assembly: GCF_965119305.1. Lineage (NCBI taxonomy): Eukaryota > Metazoa > Chordata > Amphibia > Anura > Ranidae > Pelophylax > Pelophylax lessonae. The sequence continues at coordinate 39,982,577 of NC_138769.1, forward strand.
AAACATCACTTGTGACAGCAATAGGCAGGTGACAGGTACACTTTACAGAGAGATCTGGGGCCTCTGCTTTTAAAGCATTTGATCGCACCAAGATTTTTGAAAATAGCGCTGTTTACATCCGGGGTAACCCAGAATTTGACGTCATCACTTCCGGGTTACTATATCACAGGGCTTAACAAAGCCAATCGGGTCCTTGCTTTGTTCTATGATCAGCCAGCGGAAGCGCCGATTGGTCGATCGCGACTCGTGGTGGAATGGGAGATCCCCAGAAGGCGGCAGGAGGGGGGCTACTTGTAAAAGAAAACCAGTGTCTAGTTAACCGCTAGGATTTATTTTACAAGAGAGCTGCAGGCATCAAGCAGCAGGCATTATCCCGGTATAACCACTTAATGTCCAGTGGTGTACCAGGTACATGACTGGTCGGCAAGTGGTTACTCCTCTTGATGAGTTTGCATATACTGATCTTTACCTCTAGGTTTAAGGGGCAGCTTGGAAAGGTAGGAATTTCTTGGTAAAGTTCCTGTAAGTCCAGAAATAGCCTTGCAAGATGGTGGTTTTAATCCAGGAGTTTTGACACTTGTCAAGTCAAGCCTTTGTAAAACATTGTAATCTGCTACCCACTGAACCCATCCAGATGGGCCAAACTTCAAAAGAACTTTGTGGAACCCTGCAGAGTCAAGGAGGTCTTGGCCTTTGATGACTTCAAGAATGTAGCTTTTTTTCATTGCCAAATTCTGCTGAATTCGCTGCCTAAATGATATTCCCTGGAGTCACAGCTGCCAGGTTGATGCTAGGTGCTGGACTGAGGAAATTTCCGGTGTCTTAGCCTATAGTCTAGAGGCAACAAACCACTGACCCCGGAAATCGCTGACTCCAAGTTATGGCTCAGAGTCATGGTATCTTATAACATGAGAGTTTGAGTCATAATGCTTGTTTGGCTGTGATGGTGCGGAACATCACTTTGTCTGCAAAGTCCTTATTAGACATGTGTAATTCGTTTTGGTCCGAATACGGGCAAACTTTTGGTTATTTGAAGATTCAGTTGTATGCGAATCTCCGAATGAAATAATAACAAATCGTAACGATTCATTGGGGGGTGCTTTGAGGAGGGGGGAGGGGGGCTCTGCACCTTGTCCTCATGTTGATAGGGAAAATGGTCTCTTCCAAACAACCCTGGGCTGTGGTTGTGGGGGGGTCTGCCAAAAATGTGCAAAAAGTGAAGAAAGACAGTAAACGAGTTTTTGACGATTCCTTTATTAAAAAATAAAAAACAATGTCCACCGATGTGGATCCATCTCACGCCGCCTGCCGCACCTCCGAACCCGAAAAGGGAGAAATCTCTGGGCTTGTCGAACGCTTCCCATGTAGTGCCTGCTCCTCCGTCTGACATTTTTTAAAAAGCTTAGAGTCAGAGTCACATGGCATCAGTGGGTGACCTTGCCCCTTGTGACGTCACCGCACAGGGCATGCTGGGTCGATAACAAGTAACAAAGAGTGGCAGGGTCACCAGGTGTTGGAATTCGTTAGAAAATAAACAAAATTTTATTTAATGAAACGACACAAAATTTAAAGCGGAGTTCCGGCCATGAAAAAAAAATTTCAATAAAAATACCCCCGGGACAGTCATGGCTAGTACATTCCACAATGGATAGCCTCTGTACTGCTCCGGGTCGCACTTACCTGCAAGAAGAAATACTTACCTTTAAAATTTCTTCTCCAGCGCTGCCATCTCGGATGTGGGCAGCTGAAGCCAGAGCGATCCTCTTCTGCGTCCTCTTCCCTCCTCTTCAGTCCCACGATGCACTGCACCTGCCCCGCTCGTCACTTTCGGAGCGGCGCCGCATTCCTCCACAGCTTCTGGGCATGCCCAGAAGCTGTTTAGCAGGGAATGCGGCGCCGCACCGGAAGTGACGAGCGGGGCCGGTGCCGTCACATTAATTCCTGGGAGCGATGATGTTCAGCTCCCAGGAATCATTGCAAACCGGAAGTGATGGCGCGGGCCGCAGCCGCCGATGGAGGAAGTGGAAGAAAGGTGAGTATATTTTTCTACAATAACAAGGTAAGTGAAAAAAAATAAAAATCGTAACTATCCATTTCCTTTCCAGGCGACTAAAAGCAAGAGGATGGCCACAAAATTGATTATGTCGATTTTGTGGCCGGAACTCCGCTTTAACTACAGACAGTAGGAGCAAATAGGTATTCTTTAACTGGAACGCTCAGCTGGTGCAGCCCTTCCCAGACAGGGGAATCTAGCAGATAAATGTAGGAGAAGCAAACGCTTAGTGCATTACCCAAAAAATGTATAAAAAAAAAAAATGGAAAGAAAAGCCAAATTCATATTCACAAAAGAGACAAAATGCAAACTTTGTATTACACCAATGATAGATCCAGTGCTGGTGAAGTGTCACCCGATTCAATGCACCACAATTGCGACAAATTGGAGAATTTCAAGGGACACATCCCCTTCCTCAGAGCTAAAGAGGAAGGGGGTGCATCTCCCAAAACACGCCAGCTTGCCACAAACGTGGTGCATTGGATGGGGCGACACTTCATCAGCACTGGATTGTCATTGGTGTGATGCAATGCTTGCATTTTTTCCTCTTTTGTGAGTATGAATTTGGCTTTTCTGTCCATTTTATTAATACATCGATTAGTAATGCACTAGGTATTTGCACCCTCCTGTTTTCTTTTCTTGAAGTTATTGATTAAGATGAAGTCAAAGCTGGAAAAGGAATGCTCAGGCCCTTCCACTTCTTCCTCAGATTCATCCCTCTCTGGTTTCTTTGCTTCCGCTGACCATTTAGGATCTGGCACAGAAGCAGAGGGATCAATAGTGACCAGGCTGATCCCATCATTCTTCTGCTTGTAGACAAAGAGACTGGTGATGATGTCATTGACCAAAACTGACTCACATAGAGGGGACCTTATGCTTTTTCTTTCCCTTCACTTTCTAGGCATTCCTCCCCCCAAACGTTTACCAAATCTGAAGTGCCTGGTATGAATCAGCGGGGAACCCAATGTTTTGTTTTTTTTTGTTTAGGGATTCCCCATTATAGCAGAACTAAATTTATTTTTTATTTTTTTCATTTTGGATAGAGCAAGAGAAGGTTATAACCCTTGTAACCAGCAGAAGATTTCTTCTGTTACTTCCGGTGTTCTACCAGAAAACCCTACCCTATCAGAAATCCATACCCTCGTCATTTCTGGTTCAGATCAGCTGTGGATTCGTCATGCATCAGCTGTAGACGCCTCAAACGTCCTAGTGCGCATGCGGGTCAGGCGGCAGGCAGGGAGATCTCTTATAACAAATATCCACCCGATCTCCATGCCCCACACTGCACCGACCCGACAATGGGACAATATGCCCACTGTCAATATATATATACAGTGCCTTGCGAAAGTATTCGGCCCCCTTGAACTTTTCGACCTTTTGCCACATTTCAGGCTTCAAACATAAAGATATAAAACTGTAATTTTTTGTGAAGAATCAACAAGTGGGACACAATCATGAAGTGGAACGAAATGTATTGGATATTTCAAACTTTTTTAACAAATAAAAAACTGAAAAATTGGGCGTGCAAAATTATTCAGCCCCTTTACTTTCAGTGCAGCAAACTCTCTCCAGAAGTTCAGTGAGGATCTCTGAATGATCCAATGTTGACCCAAATGACTAATGATGATAAATAGAATCCACCTGTGTGTAATCAAGTCTCCGTATAAATGCACCTGCACTGTGATAGTCTCAGAGGTCCGTTTAAAGTGCAGAGAGCATCATGAAGAGCAAGGAACACAGCAGGCAGGTCCGAGATACTGTTGTGGAGAAGTTTAAAGCTTGATTTGGATACAAAAAGATTTCCCAAGCTTTAAACATCCCAAGGAGCACTGTGCAAGCGATAATATTGAAATGGAAGGAGTATCAGACCACTGCAAATCTACGAAGACCTGGCCGTCCCTCTAAACTTTCAGCTCATACAAGGAGAAGACTGATCAGAGATGCAGCCAAGAGGCCCATGATCACTCTGGATGAACTGCAGAGATCTACAGCTGAGGTGGGAGACTCTGTCCATAGGACAACAATCAGTCGTATACTGCACAAATCTGGCCTTTATGGAAGAGTGGCAAGAAGAAAGCCATTTCTTAAAGATATCCATAAAAAGTGTTGTTTAAAGTATGCCACAAGCCACCTGGGAGACACCAAACATGTGGAAGAAGGTGCTCTGGTCAGATGAAACCAAAATCAAACTTTTTGGCAACAATGCAAAATGTTATGTTTGGCGTAAAAGCAACACAGCTCATCACCCTGAACACACCATCCCCACTGTCAAACATGGTGGTGGCAGCATCATTGTTTGGGCCTGCTTTTCTTCAGCAGGGACAGGGAAGATGGTTAAAATTGATGGGAAGATGGATGGAGCCAAATACAGGACCATTCTGGAAGAAAACCTGATGGAGTCTGCAAAAGACCTGAGACTGGGACGGAGATTTGTCTTCCAACAAGACAATGATCCAAAACATAAAGCAAAATCTACAATGGAATGGTCCACAAATAAACATATCCAGGTGTTAGAATGGCCAAGTCAAAGTCCAGACCTGAATCCAATCGAGAATCTGTGGAAAGAACTGAAAACTGCTGTTCACAAAAGCTCTCCATCCAACCTCACTGAGCTCAAGCTGTTTTGCAAGGAGGAATGGGCAAAAATTTCAGTCTCTCGATGTGCAAAACGGATAGAGACATACCCCAAGCGACTTACAGCTGTAATCGCAGCAAAAGGTGGCGCTACAAAGAATACTTTCGCAAGGCACTGTATATAAATACATATACAATCACACACACACACATACATGCTCACAGTTAGTGTTGAGCGAACACGGACTGTATTATTCGTGTTCGTACCGAATAATTGGATTTTTTTTACCCGAACACGGACACGGACACTTTACTGTATGTTCGGGTAAAAATCCGTGTTCGGTCGTTTTATTTCCGGGTTTTGCATGCTTTGGCGCTCTTTTCATGGCGGGCTTTCAACAGCCAATCAACAATCGTTTAACTGGTGTGCCTTAAGCCATCCCAGCCATGCCTGCAAATGTCTTAGTAGCTGTGATTGGCCGTCTGAAGCATGTGACCAAGTCTTTATAAGTTCGAGGCAGCCGCCGCAGCAGCGTCATTCTGCTGCTTAGCTAAGGGACAGAGCACACATCAATGTGCTGGCTGCTGATTAGGGAAAGATAGGCAGGAAAAAACCATTTGTGTCCGGATAGAATTGAGGGACAGGTCGGAGTGTTTAGGCAGGGCGAGTTGTAGGCATTTTAGGGATAGAGTCTGCTGAATTATAGGGTCAGTGTCTTCTACAAACTACAATCGATATTGCTGTGTGGGGGGTGGGGTGAATCTGCACTCAATCCTGATCTACGATCTCTTCTCAATCCTGTTAGGGACAGAGTCTGCTGAATTTTAGGGAAACTGTGTTCTACAAACTACAATCGATATTGCTGTGTGGTGTGGGATTGGAGATAGGCAGGTGTCAGTGATCCACATCCATTTTTCTGTGTGTGAGCTGCAGTGAACACAATCTTTTTGGGCTGCAGTGAACACAATCTTTTTGGGCTGCAGTGAACACAATCTTTTTGGGGTGCAGTGAACAAAATCTTTTTGGGGTGCAGTGAACACAATCCTTTTTGGTGTGCAGTGAACACAATCTTTGTGGGGTGCAGTGAACAAAATCCTTTGTGGGGTGCAGTGAACACAATCTTTTTGGGGTGCAGTGAACAAAATCCTTTTTGGGGTGCAGTGAACAACATCCTTTTTGGGGTGCAGTGAACACAATCTTTTTGGGGTGCAGTGAACAAAATCCTTTGTGGGGTGCAGTGAACACAATCTTTTTGGGGTGCAGTGAACACAATCTTTTTGGGGTGCAGTGAACAAAATCCTTTTTGGGGTGCAGTGAACAAAATCCTTTTTGGGGTGCAGTGAACAAAATCATTTTTGGGGTGCAGTGAACACAATCTTTTTGGGGTGCAGTGAACACAATCTTTGTGGGGTGCAGTGAACACAATCTTTTTGGGGTGGAGTGAACAACATCCTTTTTGGGGTGCAGTGAACAACATCCTTTTTGGGGTGCAGTGAACACAATCTTTTTGGGGTGCAGTGAACACAATCTTTGTGGGGTACAGTGAACAGAATCTTTGTGGGGTGCAGTGAACACAATCTTTGGGGGGTACAGTGAACACAATCTTTTTGGGGTGCAGTGAACACAATCTTTGTGGGGTGGAGTGAACAAAATCATTTTTGGGGTGCAGTGAACAACATCCTTTTTGGGGTGCAGTGATCAAAATCCTTTTTGGGGTGCAGTGAACACAATCTTTTTGGGGTGCAGTGAACAAAATCCTTTGTGGGGTGCAGTGAACAGAATCTTTGTGGGGTGCAGTGAACACAATCTTTGGGGGGGTACAGTGAACACAATCTTTTTGGGGTGCAGTGAACACAATCTTTGTGGGGTGCAGTGAACACAATCTTTGGGGGGGGTACAGTGAACACAATCTTTTTGGGGTGCAGTGAACAGAATCTTTGTGGGGTGCAGTGAACACAATCTTTGGGGGGTACAGTGAACACAATCTTTTTGGGGTGCAGTGAACACAATCTTTGGGGGGTACAGTGAACACAATCTTTTTGGGGTGCAGTGAACACAATCTTTGTGGGGTGCAGTGAACACAATCTTTGGGGGGGTACAGTGAACACAATCTTTTTGGGGTGCAGTGAACAACATCCTTTTAGGGTGCAGTGAACACAATCTTTGTGGGGTGCAGTGAACAACATCCTTTTAGGGTGCAGTGAACACAATCTTTGTGGGGTACAGTGAACAGAATCTTTGTGGGGTGCAGTGAACACAATCTTTGGGGGGTACAGTGAACACAATCTTTGTGAGGTGCAGTGAACACAATCTTTGTGGGGTGCAGTGAACACAATCATTGTGGGGTGCAGTGAACTCAATCTTTGTGGGGTACAGTGAACACAATCTCATACTTCTGAAGATTTGAGGGTGCTGCCTGTTCCATACTCCCCCTACTCCTCATCTAGCCTTTTAGGGGTACAAACAATAGTAATTGGGGCCTAGTGTGGTTGTGTACGTGTGATATACATACACTTTTTTTGGATCATATTTTCTATTCCGCTATTTAATCAAAAACCTTTGGGGATCAGTTAAATTGGGGGATAGTCTGTGTTGGTACATGTGAGAGAGATCCACCTTTCCAAGTTTTTGGGGTTCATCTCATACTTCTGAAGATTTGAGGGTGCTGCCTGTTCCATACCCCCCCTACTCCTCATCTAGCCTTTTAGGGGTACAAACAATAGTAATTGGGGCCTAGTGTGGTTGTGTACGTGTGATATACATACACTTTTTTTGGATCATATTTTCTATTCCGCTATTTAATCAAAAACCTTTGGGGATCAGTTAAATTGGGGGATAGTCTGTGTTGGTACGTGTGAGAGAGATCCACCTTTCCAAGTTGTTGGGGTTCATCTCATACTTCTGAAGGTTTGAGGGTGCTGCCTGTTCCATACTCCCCCTACTCCTCATCTAGCCTTTTAGGGGTACAAACAATAGTAATTGGGGCCCAGTGTGGTTGTGTACGTGTGATATACATACACTTTTTTTGGATCATATTTTCTATTCCGCTATTTAATTTAACTGGGCCTCCATGCGAGACCTGTGTGCCTTGTTGCGCTGTTTTGAGTACTCCACCAACATGGCCAGTGGCAATGACGCCGTTCTCAGCTTAACTATCCCACTTCTATGCCTCCTTGAAAAAACAATTCGGGCGATGATGGAAGAGGATGTGGCACAGGATGAGGAGGAGGAGGAGGATGAAGAGGTAACATTTCCAAGGCTTTCAGGGCAGTCATTCGCAAGGGGCTCCGAGGGTGGGTTCCTGCACACGCAAACGCCAGGGACGCAATTGTCCAGCAGGGGCACAGTTCTGGAGGATGAGGAGGATGAGGAGGAGGAGGAGCTGGAGGAGGAGATGGAACCATGTTCACAGCAGGGTGGCACCCAGGCCAGCTCATGGCCATCACTGGTGCGTGGCTGGGGGGATACAGAGGACACGGACGATACACCTCCCACAGAGGACAGCCTTTCGTTGCCTCTGGGCAGCCTGGCACACATGAGCGATTACATGCTGCAGTGTCTCCACAACGACCGCCGAGTTGCCCACATTCTAACTTGTGCTGATTACTGGGTGGCCACGCTGCTGGATCCCCGTTACAAGGACAACGTACCGTCCTTAATTCACTCACTGGAGCGCGATCGCAAGATGCGCGAGTACAAGCGCACGCTGGTAGACGCCATGCTGCTGGCATTCCCATCTGACAGCGGGGCCACAGTGGAAGCACAAGGCAGAGGAGGAGGAGGAGGAGGTCGCCAACGCAACCAGGGCACCGCCAGCACCTCAGAAGGCAGGGTTAGCATGGCCGAAATGTGGAAAAGCTTTGTCAGCACGCCACAACAAACAGCAGCACCAGCAGCTCAGATGGAACGTCTTAGCAGGAGGCAGCATTTTACCAACATGGTGGAGCAGTATGTGTGCACACGCCTACATGTAGTGAATGACGGGTCTGCCCCCTTCAACTTCTGGGTCTCCAAATTGGGCACATGGCCTGAGCTTGCCCTTTACGCCTTGGAGGTGCTGGCGTGCCCTGCAGCCAGTGTATTATCTGAACGGGTATTTAGCACGGCTGGGGGCGTTATAACAGACAAGCGCAGCCGCCTGTCCAGAGACAATGTGGACAAGCTCACGTTCATTAAAATGAACCAGGCATGGATCCCACGGGACTTTTCCGTACCTTATGCAGAATAGCAATGGATACCGACCTTACCCACCCATTGTTCCATTTTTGCTCTTTCTCACTCTTTTGGGGTGTACCCTCATTTAAAATTTTTGAAAAGAAGCAGTGTTGGCTACCTCGTCCTCCTCCTCAGGGCCAGATTAATGTAGGGGCTATTGGAGCTGCAGCTCCAGGCCCCTACCTTTTATATAGGCCCCGGGTTGGCCATATTCACTGTTACCGCTCTTCTGTCACTTGTAAACACAGAAGTCTGGCTTCTATGCTCGCTTCCCCAGGCAGCACCCTCAGAACCTCCCCACACAGCGTGAAGGCCGGACAAGGAGGGACAGTTGGCGATGCATGGATGTGTTTATGGGCTTCAGAGACAGCATCCCATGTTGAATTAGGCATGCATGGCTGCACCCTTCCTCCTCTGGGTGCATGGCAAGGCACGGCCCTTAAGGCCCTTCAAAATCCTCAGCACCAAGCCCATGATGCTGTTAATCCGGCCCTGGTCCTCCTCCACCGCCGCTTCCACCTACATCGCCCATAGGTGTGCGCAGCCTATTGCATTAAGGTGTGCACCCCAAAGTTGAAATACACATGCATGTGTTTGCCAGCAGGGAGAGTAATGTATCGGGGCCATGTACCTGTAGGCAAGGAGAAATAGAGCAGAGCAGGTCCCAGGGAGATCTTTCCCATCTCCTCACTGGCAATGCTATGTGCCCTAGGTGATTAGGGTGTGCCCAGGCACACCCAGCACACCCTGTGCGCACGCCTATGTCACCGCCACATCCACCACCACCTCAACCTCCCTCCTACTCCATATGGGCCTCGTCCTTCAGAGATGAAGAAGAACATTGTTTTATTTTTCTGTTTTTTTTTGTTGTTTTAAGTTATTTCCCTATCCACATTTGTTTGCAGAGCACTTGCCATGCTCTTAATTACGTTTTGCTGCCATTTGCAGCACTCTAGCCCTTTCCTTTGGTGTTTTAGAGCCATTTTAGTGCCTTAAAGTTCGGGTCCCCATTGACTTCAATGGGGTTCGGTGTCCGGGAAAAGTTCGGTAAAAGTCCGGGACACGGACCCGGACTTTTTTTTAAAGTTCGGCCGAACCCGTCGAACACGGACATCTAGGTGTCCGCTCAACCCTACTCACAGTATATAGTGTGTGTATATATATGTATATATATATATATATATATGGCGGGATCGGGCAAGTGTGAACTAGAACATGCCCAAGCCGATCTCTAATACACACAAACAACACACATACATACATACATACACACACAGTATATATATATATATATATATATATATATATATATATATATATATATATATATATATATATATATATATATATATATATATACACACATACAGTACATACACACAGTATAGATATATATACATACATACATACACATTATATATATATATATATACAAGTATATACATAAACACACACACAGTGTATGTGTGTATGTATATATATATATATATATATACTGTATATATATACACAGCCCTCACATTTTCCACTTGCTTGCTCGCATTTTGCGAGTGGAAAATGATTGCGGGTGAAAGAGGAGAGGAAGAGGAAAGGCGGCCGGATAATCAGAGCGGGGATCGCTGCACTGTAACATCTTTCATTTGAATTGCCGGACGCTCAGCTTCACACGTAGTCCCGACTCCTGGCTCGGCTCCTTTAAAAGACAGAACACCGCCGGTACATGTGACGTCTATCATAGGAGCTAAGCCAGGAGTCGGGACTACGTGTGAAGCTGAGTGTCCGGCAATTCAAATGAAAGATGTTACAGTGCAGCGATCCCCGCTCTGATTATCCGGCTGCCTTTCCTCTTCCTCTCTTTTATCCTGCACAGGTGAGGCTGCAATCCATATTTATGGTCACATGGTTGGGGGGTCTAATATAGGATTACAAGGCTCAGCATGTCTTATTTATGGTCACATGGTTGGGGGGGGGGGGCATCTCCTATAGGACTACAAGGCTCAGCATTCCATATTTCTATTCACATGCCTAAGGGGGGGGGGTCATATAGGACTACAAGGCACGGCATGTCTTATTTATGATCACATGATGGGGGGGTCTCATATAGGACTACAAGGCACAGCATGTCTTATTTATGATCACATGATGGGGGGGCGTCTCCTATAGGTGGGGCAACTGGTGGCGAGTAACCCTTAAGGCCTGGCT